>NC_067141.1:21429444-21758194 GCF_903995435.1 Acomys russatus
TATTACATAGCCCTTGTCCTAGTTGTTTGGGTTTTTGTTTGTTTGTTTTTCCTTTCTTTTCTTTTCTTTCTTTTTTTGGGGGGGGTTTTGTTTGGTTGGTTGGTTGGTTGGTTGGTTGGTTGGTTTTTCAAGACAGGGTTTCTCTGTGTAGCCTTGGCTGTCCTGGACTCACTTTGTAGACCAGGCTGGCCTCGAACTCACAGAGATCCACCTGCCTCTGCCTCCTGAGTGCTGGGATTAAAGGCGTGCACCACCACCTCCCAGCCTTCTTCTTCTTCTTCTTTTTCAGTTCTTGTCCCAATTGTTATAGTTTAAGGTGTAGGTCAGAAAGCCTGGCCATGGGTATATCCTGGACACCTCAGTCTCTTACCAAAAGTCCTGATAGAAGCTGACGTGGCTTCCATTGCCCAATGTCACACCATCTTTTAGCCATTGCACTGAGGGGTGGGGACACTGAGGCTCAGAGACCACCCAAGCTGTACAATTCAAAGCAACTGCACTGCCAAAGGCAGGTCTCAAGGTTTGGTCTTCAGATGGGGAGAGGAAATTAGGGGCCCTGTCACAGACACCTGTAGAAAGAACACAACAGGTCAGCCATACTAGGATGCCTACTCCCGTGCTATGCATAGATGCTCTGTGACCAAAGGGGGGTGGGGGTGGCGCGGAGGCAATGGGCAGGCTGGAGGGATGGCTCAGAGGGTAAGAGCATTGCCTGCTCTTCCAATGGTCCTGAGTTCAATTCCCAGCAACCATATGGTGGCTCACAACCATCTATGATGAGATCTGGGGCCCTCTTCTGGCCTGCAACATACATGAAGGCAAAACTGTACACTTAATAAATAAATAAAAATCTTAAAAAAAAAAAAAAAAAGGCAACGAGTGAGTGATGTCAGAGATCACATCCATGAGTCCTATAGGCCAGAGCCCACACTTGGATTCTTCCCTCAGCCGTGGCCAGTGTGTTCTGCTGGCTGGCCCTCATGTGACAGCCTTGTGCTTCAGGGGAACATTAACAGGGAGAGGAGTGGCTAGAGTCACATTTGATCTGAGCTGGCCCAGCCACAGGGGCCCATCTGTTGGCTTACCCCTGCTGGACCGGAGTCTAGCCTCCACACTACCCCCTCAGAGTAAGGCCAGCTCCTCCATCCCTCAGGCTGGCTGGCTTCTCCTGAAGAGCCACAGGGACTACGGGCACCAGGCATCCTAACATCTTACACAGGGATAGGATAAGCTGGACTCTGAGCTTCCAGGATCCCCCACCCCCACCCCCACTGGCCACAGACTGCCCTCCCCACTTCTCTGGAGCCTAAGTTTTCTCATCTTTAAGTAGGACGATGATCCCAGCAGGAGGCTGGAGAGGTACACCCAATCACCTCACTTAACACTCGCTCCCCCTAGCCGGGCGCAGTGGCGCACGCCTGTAATCCCAGCACTCAGGAGGCAGAGGCAGGCGGATCTCTGTGAGTGTGGGGCCAGCCTGGTCTACAAAGTGAGTCCAGGACAGCCAAGGCTACACAGAGAAACCCTGTTTCGGAAAAACCACTCACAGCCGCAGGAGCGCATTGAGATTCCTAGGCTTTCTGATTCTCGTATGGCTTATCTGGAGGCCTTGGGCAGAACAGAAGTGGAGGCTCTCATCAACCCTGCCTGCCTTGAGTTCAGACCCAACTACTAGAAAGAAGCGATTAGCATAGGCCTTGACCTCTGGCATGCATCCAAGCACAGAGATCAGCCAAAAGTATAGTGTGGAGACAGCCTGACAAGCAGAAATCGGGGTGGAGACTTGATCCTGGCCCTCTGTGACCTGCCTACCTGCCATGGCTCGTCCAGGGCCTCTTCACGGCAGGCTGTGCCCTGGTTCCACCCCTGGATCCACGGGGTTTTTTTTTTTAAACCAAGCAGATGGGTCCACTGAAGTCTGAGAGGGACTCCTTTCTGTCTATTCAGCCCAGATGAACAGGTACCTGGAGGTCAGAGGCTGCTGTCACCATCCCCAGGAGACAAGTTAAACAGGAACAGGATGAGTTAACCAGTAACTGTCAGCCATCAGCTGTACTGGCTGCACACCAGAGGGCTGCCTTGCAACCTTGGCCAGTCTCAGGGTGCTGGGCGAGCTCCTAGATCTGAGACCAGAGCAATCCTGCCTCCCACAGCGTGGGAGGGGGCAGGCCCATGGACCACCTTCACTTGTTCTGGGGCCACTCAGGGACCCAGCAGACATGCTCCAACAAGGATCTGACCTCAGGAGATGGAAGTTAGCCTTATTCCCGGGTGTCCCCTGTAGTGGATTGCTGTATGCAGGTGGGTGCATGGGTGCTTGTCACCTGGCCAGGACCTGGGAATTAAGGGGATATGAGCCATAAGTGAAACCTAACGGGGAGATTTTGCTCTGCATGCAGTCACACATGCACGTGTGAATGGACAAGCACATCCTGAGGCTCATCTGGACCAGAAGTGAATGGACTCCGGGCTGATATAGAGGCCACTCTGAAGGGCCTTGAGAACCCCTTCTGGGAACCCCAAACAGATGACTCCTATCTAGGGTCCTGGGCCATTCTTAGTCCACAGCAATTGTACACACCAGGACGCAAAAATCTCAGTAGTATCTTGATTGCAGGAAACGTTCAGGATGCTTTTCTTTAGCAGCCCAGGGCCCTAGGTGATCCCTCTTCCCAGGGTGGCCCAAGCTCACTCTCTCTATGCAACAAGCAGCAGGAACACTGAGTCAAGCTCCAAGACCCTGGGCCTGGCCTGCCTCAGATGTCCCTCCTATAACTAAGGCCCCAGAAGCTTTCGTGAGAATGAATCTTTTCCCTTTGTTTTGTGCTCACTTTAAATCTTCAGCTTGGTGAGACATCAATCTCCTTGGAAGCTAGCTCAGCAAGAGGCATATTTCTGTCAGGGTGGCAAGGTGATCCTTCCAGAAAAACCTTTTGGGTGCAGGGAGGGGGGTCCTACTACACTTCTGGGAGCAGAACCACCCACCAACGCTTCTCAGTTGACCCCTCAGAGTGACCAGAAGTCCTACATACCCCAGCCCAGCAGGTCTCGGAGTGTGTCCTGCCATAGCCCTCAACCTCCTCAATTTCAGAAGACCCTGTGACCCCTGCAAAGGCAGCCACAGACACTGCCAGAAGTCAAGACCAAGCCTCCAGGATGTGACTCACTCACTGAAGCAGCAGGTGTCCTCTTCCATGTCCTCTTCTCTTTCACATTCTATGCGTGCCCAGCCCCTCTCTGCCCCATCCCCCCACCCCCCACCGCCGCTCAACCACACTGAGTTCACCTTTGCCGATGTGCGCACACACGTATCATTTATGTGTGCACATCCTTTCACACGGGGCTTAGGCTGCACACACATCGCCTCACAGGCTCACTCCCAAATACCACAGAGACCACAAGAGTATCCATTCCCACACACACTTACGCCCACGCACGTGTATCCCACGCACACTTATGCCCACGCGCATGTACCATGTACACACACACTCACACACCCACACACACACACACACACACACAACCACAGTGCCTTCATGCACCTCAGCACCATGGGCCTCTCCTCGGCCAAGCCTACCGCCAAGGACAGACCACAAGGCCACAGGATCACTTAGAGCAACAGAGCACAGTCACCTGGGTTCCGGATCTTTCCTCCAGATGGGAGCTGGCCATTGAGGTCAGTAGCGTGCACTTGTGAGCAAACTGTCTCCTCAGCTGGGCCCCAGAGAGGGAGCCACAGTGTTGCGGCTACCCACGATGCATCACCAAGCTTGGGAGAGGACCTGGCTTTTGTTGATGTGTATTTTAGTCAGAACTTTCCCCCTTAGTTTCCTGGCCTTGCAGTCACATCCTCTCCTAAACCTAAACCCCACCCAGGTACCCACCCCTTCCCCTGGTGGGGCGGGCTGTTGGCGGTCCTTGCCCCGCCTTGCCTGGCTCTTCCTGTAACTCTGAGTAAGAAGATCCTGGGGACTGCCCCAGTCCCTAAGCACTACATAAAGCTGTTCCTCTGCTAGACTGTAGGTGGGCACTCCAAGTGGCAGAGGTTAGGGTGCTGTACAGAGAGCCTAGCAAGGAGACCCTCCCCTAGCCAGAATCACCCTAAGATACACAAAGAAGGCAAGCTGGGTAGGAGGCGTGTCTTCTAGATTTCACCCTGCCCCCTTCCCTGGTTGGCCTGGAAGTGTCTATGTAGACCAGGCTGGCCTGGAACTCACAGAGCACCACCTGCCTCTGTCTCTTGAGTGCCTGGTTTAAAGGCCCGCGCCGATCCCGGCAATGTTTTAATTCTGTATACCACACCCAGGAGTGGACAGGAGGAATCATATTATCTGCTCTTCCCCAACAACAACAAAGGCCCGTGCATGACTCACCTCTGACCTGCTGTGTGTGGCAAAGGGGATCTGCCACTGTGGAAACTGGTGACCAGTAATGAAATCTAGAGCATGTTTCTCTGACCCTTACCCTGGCCACCTCCCAGGCCACCAACTTAGATGAATAAGTAGCCGTGATGGCATCTCATAGACATTAGCTTAGGGCTAGGGTGAGAGAGCAGGGCCCCCTTTTCAAGATAAAGTGCCAAACACAAGAGCCACAAGCCTCTGGCTCTGATGTGGGACAGCAGAGAAGATAGCTGGTGGCTCCTCCTGTTACCACTGACTCCCCTTGGATTGATGTGAGCAAGCCCCGGGGCCCAGTAGCAATTACAGAATCAGACTGGGGTCTTCTCCAGTACCTGGCCCTCCCTTTACACTCACAATTAATTGCAGGAGTATGTCCCAGAGACCCTCCTGCGGTCTTCCTGTGCCTGGTTCAGGCCACCCAGCATCCTCACTGCAGGAAGGAGCAGGCTTTGCTGCCACCTTGCCTGACTATAACCCGGCCCTACTCGAGCCCCTATGGCTTGGCCTGCATGACCTCGGCTCAGAGCTGGAAAGGCTTCCTCTGCACGTGTGGAGCCGTTTCCTACCTGGAGCGGTCTTGAGCATCCCATACAGAGTAACTGGCTGACCTCACCACAGTCACTTCTGTGTTTTCCACACTGTCAGTCAACAAGGCTGAAATGCACCAAAGTTCAGAAGCACCCAGGTCAGAAGTAAAGAGGGAAACGCCCCAGTACTGAGGCCAGGGTCCTCAAACACCCTTGCTTTCTAATATGTCTGGCATAATGTTTGCGCCTCCTACACCTAGACCCTGTCACCCTCTCAGAGTCTTTTTTTAAAAAAAGATTTATTTATTATGTATGCAGTGCTCTGCTTCATGTACACCAGAAGAGGACACCAGATCGCATTATAGATGGTTGTGAGCCACCATGTGATCTCTGGGAACTGAACTCAGAGCCTCTAGAAGATCAGTGCCCTTAACCTCTGAGTCATCTCTCCAACCCCCTCTCAGAGTGTTGAGTTAATACCATCCTCCCTTCCTGTCTGCTAGCATCGCTCATCTATCCTAGAGGTTCTCAAACATTGGGTCGCGACCCCTTGGCGGGGGGGTCTAAATGACTCTTCGTAGGGGTTGCCTACGAGTACCAGAAACACACCTATGTTTACATTACAGTTTGTTAACAGCAGCAAAACTACAGTTATAAAGTAGCATCAGAAATAATTTTATGATTGAGGGTCACCATAACATGAAGAATTGTATTAAAGGGTCGCAGCATTAGGAAGATTGAGAACCCTTCTCATACCCCAGCCTCAGGCTAATTATACACAAAAACCCAAACGGCTTCGGACACTCGCTCCTAAAGTCCTTTGGAGGCACTCCAGCTCCCCGAAATTTAAACCCCAGCCCGAACCCTCGTATTCCTCCATCAGCATTGCCTCCACATTATGAGGTTCCAGGAAAGCCCAGCTTCTTCTCCCGCAGGCACTCCGTGTTATCAAAAGAGTGAGTACCCTGAGGCTGTGGACCCTGAAGCCAGAGGCCGCTCTCCACTTGCAGGTCTGTTTTGCTGCTCAGCATCCCGCGGCCTGGGTGCTGCTCCAGCTCAACAACTCTTGGCTTGAGCCGCTGGGTCCCCAGATTATCTTTTTTAAAGAAAGGAGTGTGCATAAAAGGCCTCGAGGTAACTGACTTCCCGGGTTCAGCATGTTCCTACATCTTGCCCTTCGTCTTCTGTGAGTGGCGCACGACCTGTTACCCCGGACCCAACAGATGCTGCAAGCAAGCCTATCAGACACGCGTGCTGAAGACGGGCACGCGCACGGAGAGCGGAAGCGCGCCCCCAGCTAGTCTGGACGCACACCGAGTGGTAGCGGCGCAGGAGGCGGAAGCTCTGCTGAGGTCGGGGAGAGCTTAGGTCCCAGTTAGCCCCTAAGTCTGACCAGGGTGTCCTAGAACTGCTTAAGTTTGAGATACGCTCGTAGGAGCGAAAGTGGGGTCTTGAGCCCCTCGCCCGTCTCTATAGGCTTGCACTGAAGTCAAGAGGAAGCTATTGACCACGTCGGGCGGAATGAAAAGAGCAGGGCCAGAGAAGAGGACTGGACACAGCGCTCTCGAGCTTCCGGGCTGAGCGGTGAAACCCGTCTGGTTCAGAGCTACTTCCTGCCGGACCATGGCCTTAAGGATCCGCGGAGCAAAGTGCGCCCTGGTCGTCTACCCGAAAACTGGAGCGGCTCCAAGAACCCCGACCTCTACTCACCTCCACGTGTCTGAGTCACGACTGTCACCCACCTGCTTTCAGACCTGAGACACCTGAGACTCTGGCGGAGGGTGGCAGTTTACCTGGCCTAGGTGCGCAGCAGCGACAGACCCAGCGGCAGGTGCAGCCCCGCCCCGAGGGCGGACCCTAGTGTCCCGCTTTATGCCTGAGGCTAGTGCTGGAGACTGTCGGGAGTTCAGCCCCTGGATCTTCAGCCTTGCGGGCTTTGGGGCAGTGGCCAAACCAGCTCAGTCAGAGCAGCTCACAAGGGGCCACCCTGCCTGAGCTCTTCCCTTTCCTCCAGGGAGTCTGCCTTGATCCACACCCCACCCATAAATGACCCTGTGTCTTCTTTTGCCATCCCCAAATCCAGATATTTGGAAAGCAAAACCTTCTTCGACAAGGTGCCCCTCACCCAGAAGTTGAGGCAGACCAGGGAAAAGCCAGGTGGCCCGAGGCTACCACAATTCACCCTTCCTCCATCTAGCTCAGGGCAGAAATAATCCCTAGAAACTGGATCTATACCATGAGGCTCAGAAATCAGTACACACAAGTTTATTTTGTTTGTAAAAAGCTGTACAGGCTGTGGGGATCCACAGTTACGCAGGGGAAAGCTTGAAGTTAGTCCCTGGGCCTCCCACCAACAGGAGGCCCGCGGAACACAAAGGCCTTCCATGGAGGAGGTCCATGGAACTCGGGCTGATTTTACTGCGTTGGGATTTTATGAGCAGCCTGCAGTTACATGGGTACTAGGATCACTCCAGAGTTTTAAGTCCTGTCTGTGCCAGTCTGAACAAACCTCACAGGCACATCCATGCTGGTTGTAAACACCCTAAATATACATGGAATTTCAAGGACCCCCTACATATCCAAGACCTTCCGGAGATAGCATAGGATGCCCATATATATATCCAAAGTTCTCCTATGATCTTCAGTCACTAACATATATGTAGACCAACCAGGACCCTACATATACATACTTTTTTTTTTTTTTTTTTTTGGTTTTTCGAGACAGGGTTTCTCTGTATAGCCTTGGCTCTCCTGGACTCGCTTTGTAGACCAGGCTGGCCTCGAACTCGCAGCGATCCACCTGCCTCTGCCTCCCAAGTGCTAGGATTAAAGGCATGCACCACCATGCCCGGCAACTACGTACATAATTTTACAGTCTCCCTCAACACACACATACACATTGTTACAGGCAGGGGCAAGCTGTAGAGGTGGGGACTTCTTCCTCGTCCGGACTCCTGGCACCCAGCATTTCCCCACCTGCCCCAGGCTGTCTATACGTCTGTGCTCCTGGAAATGAAGCTACAGAAAGGGTGTGGTTGGTACAGGTTAGAGGCCAGGCCTGTCCCCCCAGGCACAGACCTGCCCCAGCCGAATCAGTGTCTGTATCCCTACCACATCTTTTCCTGAAGTTTCTGGTACTTTTCCTCCAGAACCTTGTTCTTCACTGACTGGGGCACATCAGGCACAAACCATGCAGCGATGAGCTTGATGCACAAGGCGACGTGCTGAGGGTGGGTAGGGAGGGGGAAAAAAAAACCTAGCAAAGTCAATGGCTAAGAAGAAACTAGTAGGATTTGGGGGCTAGGAAAGAGGAGTAAGAGAGCTGCCAGTACTCAGGCTCTCGCTCACAATTCTACCCACCTCAAAGAGGATGACAAAGGCTAGCCGGATAGACAGAATGAACCAGAATTCCTTAGAGAAGTTGTAGTCATCCTCATTCCTGTAGTCCCGGTACCTGGGGTGAGGAAAGTACCTGAGGTCAGGAATCAGGAGTTTAGAGGGCATTTATGGGGGAGAAAGGGTTCCAAACCTGCAATGGGTCACATTTTCTTGGCCGACTATCCTGCCATGGTCCTGGAAGTCCTTGGTGCGGAAGACAGATAAACTGTGGTTGACATAGCCCTGGAGGCAGCTGGAGAGAGACAAGTGGGGGTGGGGGTGGGGACCATGTGTTTAAACGGCCCGAGGCTCCTCCTGAAAAGGCACTGGGGAGAGGACACACCATGCATGGCCTCCTCCGCTTCCTTTTATGAGAACAGGACTGCTATCTAAGCACAAGGGGCCACACCTGGGAGGGGGAAGGGAAGCTGAGGGGGCCTTGGGGATGTCGCCAACTCTCTTCCCTACCAGGCTGGAAAAACACTCCTAGGGCTGACCCAAAGAGCCCCAGGTCTACAGGTATGGTGGGAGCTAGACACATTTCTGCTCCGCCTCCCTACACCAAAAAGCAGGACAGGGATGTATAAATTTGCAGGAGAGGCATTTAGGTACCACCTACTCATCACCAACAGGGCCTGGTACTTCCCTCCCCAACCAACAAATGTCTCATCAGTCATTTATGGGATGCAGCCAAGGTACGTAGGTCACGTAGACAGCGCAAGGAGTGGTCGAGTCCCAACCCTGTGCAGCCCCCAGATAGCACTGTCAACACCCAGACATACCCAGGAGAACCCCAAGTGTGGGCTCCAAGGACTGAGATGGAAGGGGCAGTTTCACCCAACAGTTGTAATGCCTTACTCATCTGTGAAGTTCTGGTACTTTCGGCATGGGCCATAGTGGTACGTGTAGACGATTCTGGGGATAAACTCGGAGGTGAAGGCGATGACCATCCCATTGGCGATGACTGCCAGCACTCCAATGGTCTCCAATACCTGCAGCCAGGTCCCTGAACGAAAGCAGCGGAGTGAAGCACACACTCTTGATTATTGGTAGTGTCCTGTCCTCAAAGCTTGGCGCCTGATGGGTCAAGGAGCCTTATGAGATCTCTGTTCGTGGCCCCATTGTAGCCATGGGGGCCAAGTGATCTACTAGGAAATCTAAGAAAGGCAGGGTATAGTATACTGCACCCTCTTCTCCCTGCCATGAGCAGTGAAGAACTTGGGGTTCCCCATCCCCACCTTCTTCCTAGAACTCTTCAACACGTTGTTTATCTCCTGGGCCCCACCCAAGCGAGAGTTCCTAAGCCTGGGGTTCTCCCTAATGCTTCTCCTGACGTGTAGCATCTGATCCGTCTGTTTCCCTGACATCTGTCATTCTCACTATGGAATGTCAAGTTGACAGAAGCCTAGGTCTCTCTGTTCTACCATACCTTCCCTCCCATGTGATCAGACTCCTGCTTTTCCATAGGGTACCCATTGGAGGCTGGAGGCTCACGGGAGGGCCTTGCCAAGTGCACCCTAACCTGCCTTTTTCTGGGGGGTCTGAGCCCATGAGACTTAGTGTCCATTTCAGAGAAACCTAGGGAATGTCTCTGGAGTAAGGGACAGGGGTTCCAGCTGTTTCAAGTTTCTTCAAGGTGGCCTGGCATGGGCTGGTTTAAAAAAAAAAAAAAAAACAGGATTGGAAGTTGTTTTCCCCAGTGCCCTGGCTGCTCTCCTGCACTGTACAACTTGTGTGGCCTCTGACCTATGTCCTTAGCCTTCCGAGGGACCAGGCGCCGCTGTAGTCTGACCATCTTGATGGCGTCCAGGCGGATCTCCACAATGTTGCTGAAGAGTGCCAAGAGTGGTGCCAGTGGGAAGGCAGCCACAAAGATGGTGGTGAAGCCATACTGGATCACTGCAGGGTGAAAATGTCACCCTGGATCGAGCACAGCCACCTACTTTTCACCCTGCATACCCTGCCCATCTGCTCAGCCCGCTCCCTACGGCTCTACGCACTCATCTCCATGAACTCATCAAACAGGCTGAAGGTGTTGACTGGATTCAGGTAGTAGTTCCGCTGCCATGCCTCCAGTTCCGGGTCTTTGGATTCAGGCTGGTGTTCATTAGCCCGCATCAAGCGATATTTATGGGCCAACCACCTGTGGGCGCCAAGAACACGTGGAAGACACAGAAAGACTGCAGAGCCCTGGGGACAGTCACTGTGGGGGGGGGGGGGGCGGGGCTGGATGGGGGGGGCGGGAAGAGTCCTCACGGTTTCAGGTATTCAACACAGTTGCTCAGGGTTTGCTTGAGCCCCATGATGATGGCCATCTGGATGAACAGGTCCATCATGCAGCCACTGAGATGGCACTGTGGGGCCAACGTGAAGGTCAGGGGTGGAGCTCAAGGGAGGAGGGGAGCTCAAGCACTGGGCAGCGAGGCCTCAGGACACACTGACCTCCTCCAGCCTCCACAGCCCAGCCAGGCGTGTGGACTTCCCAGGGTGACCATTGATCCTAGGGAGAAAAATCGAGGCCTGTGAGGGAGTTGGACAGCACCCTGACTCTTGGGACCCTGGGAAGGTAGAGTAATAGTGTGGTGGTTTGAATGAAAAGGCCCTAACTGCTGCTGCCGCTGCTGCCGCTGCCGCCGCCGCTGCCGCTGCTGCCGCTGCCGCCGCTGCCGCCACCCTGCCCCACCCCTCTCCCGATAGGTTCATATATTTGAATACTTTGTCCTTAGTTGGTGGAATGGTTTGGGATGGATTAGGAGGTGTGGCTTTTTTGGAAGAGGTAGTCACTGGGGTTGGGCTTTGAGATTTCGAAAGACTTACCCATGATATGGGAAAAACATAATCAAAATACATTGTATGAAAAAAATGTTTTTCAGTTTAAAAAAAAAAAACAGCCACAACAACAAAACAAAACACATGTGATTCCCAGTACTCACTCTCTCTCTCTCTCTCTCTCTCTCTCTGTCACACGGTTGTAGAGCAAGTTGTGAGCCCCGAATTGTTCACTTCATCATCCCACACTCCAACCCTCTGGAACTGTGAGCCAAACCAAGCACTTTCTTTTGTAAGTTGCCTTGGTTTTTATTACAGCCATAGAAAAGTAACTAAGACAGAGGGCAGTACCAGGGAGTGGGCTATTGCTGAAAAAAGACCCGACTGTGTTGTTTTTGGAGAAATGCAGAAGACTTGGGGACTTTGGACTACATAAATGACTGGATGCTGTGGGTAGAGCTCAGTGGCCCATCCTAGTCTTCATAGGAGCTTGGAAGACAGTACTACTGAGAGCCATATAAACTATGGAGGTCCAGCTCAAGAGTGTTCAGAAAAATATATATATATGAGCAACGTGGCTAGACACAATTCTTGAGATATTTTGGCAAAAAAAAAAAAAAGTGTCTTTTTCTGCCCTTGTTCTAAAAACTGGCCTGAGGCTAAATGAAAAAATACTGAACTAATTTTCCTGGTGGAAGAAATTTCTTTCCTTTTTTCTTTTTTTCTTTCTTTCTTTTTCTTTCTTTCTTTTTTTTTTTTTCTGGAGACACATTTTTCTCTGTGTGGCCTTGGCTGTCCTGGACTCGCTCTGTAGACATGACTGGTCTCAAACTCACAGAGATCACCTGACTTTGCCTTCCCAAGTGCTGGAATTACAGGCATGTGCTACCACACCACCTTGGTGGAAGAGGTTTCAAGACAGCCTAATGATTATTAGTAATCATTCTTATGCGAGTCTACAATGAAAAAGAGCAAGCAGGGTAAAAAGAAATGTAAAATATACTTTGTTTTTTTTTTTTTTTTTTTTTTTTTGAGATAGGGTTTCTCTTGTTGTACTAGCTGTCTTTGATTCACTTTGTAGACCAGGCTGGCCTCGAACTCAGAGAGATCTGCCTGCCTCTGCCTCCTGAGCGATGGGATTAAAGGCTTGCTCTATCACTGCCCAGCCAAAATATACATCTTAAAGAGAAAAAGAGTACCGGGAAATTTAATGTTGGAGTCAAGGCTTGTGCTGAAAGAGGTAAGATTATAGAGAGGCCTGATTCTGGGGCTGGAGAGATGGCTCAGCGGTTAAGAGCACTGTCTGCTCTTCCAGAGGTCCTGAGTCCAATTCTCAGCAACCACATGGTGGCTCATAACCACAAATAATGTGATCTAAGGTCCCCTTCTGGTGTGCAGATATACATGCAGGCACAGCACTATATACATAATAAATAAATAAATCTTTTAAAAAGAGAGAGAGAGAGAAAGAGAGGCCTGATCAGAAATGGAATAAAGGCAAGAGGAACTCAAAGCAAGACTCCACCCAGCTAAGCTTCCAACTTGTGGAAAGAAAAGGCCTAAGGACTTTTCTGCTCTTAGAAAGCAACAACAAGCCAGGCAGTGGTGGTGCACGCCTTTAATGCCAGCACTCGAGAGGCAGAGATAGGCAGATCGCTGTGAGTTCGAGGCCAGCCTGGTCTACAAAGTGAGTCCAGGACAGCCAAAGCTACACAGAGGAACCCTGTCTCAAAAAAACCAACAAAAAAAGAAAGAAAGCAACACCAGCTGTGTGGTAGTGCACTTGGGAGGCAGAGGCAGGTGGATCTCTGTGAGTTCAAGGTTGAGGCAAGATTGGCCTACAGAGTGAGTTCCAAGACAGCCAGGGCTACACAATAAAAACCCTGTCTAGTGGCAGCTGGGGAAGGCAACAATAAATCAGAACTGCTATGAACGTGATTTATGGGCTCCAGAGTTCACCCCATGTCAGTAGTCAAGTATGGCAGCGTCCTCCATATTGTTTTGGCTTTAGAGTCATAAAAGGTAATGTGCAAGCTAGGGATTGTGGAATCCCCTTCTGGAGTTAAGGAGACTTATTGTGCCTGGGCATGTGGCAGGGGAGTCTCTGCATAAGGCCCTGGGAGACCAGTGCAGGAAGCTGCGAAAGTGAAGCCGGAGCTGTTACAGGGGCCAGAGCCATAGGGTATCTGCCAAGGAGAGCCACGTGCAGGGAGTAGACCCAGCCCAAGAGAGAGAAGTGTGCTGCAGGCAGCAAAGCTGGACAGATAGAGACAGCTAATCTCTTTGACAGTGGACGTGGAGCTGCAGGATTTGAAGTGTGCCCTGCTGGATTTCCGTCTTGCTTTTGTCCAGTGTTTCTTCACTATGTCTCTCTCCTTCCTCTTCACAGCAGTAATGTATATGTGTCATGTTGGGAGTGTGCGATTTGCTTTTTTGTTTTACAGGAAGTTAAGATTCCCATGGGTGTCAGAAGACTTTGAACTTCAGACCATTAAACAACATTGACACTGAAAGCCTGTAGAGACTTCTAATACTGGACTAAATGCATTTGGCATTTTTGGTATGGTTCTAGGCCTATGGGGGCCAGAGTGTGGAAGGCTGCAGTCTGCATGAAAATGCATCCCCCCACGCCCACACATATGTTTGAATATTTGGTCCCTAGTTTTAGGAAGGATTAGGAGGTATGGCCTTGTTAGAGGGAAGTCACTGGAGCAGACTTTGAGGTTTCAAAACCTGGCTCAGGGGGCTGGAGAGACAGCTCTGCAGTTAAGGGCACTGACTGCTCTTCCAGTGGACTCAGGTTCAAATCCCAGCACCACATGGCAGCTCACAAACTGTAACTCCAAGATCTGACACTCTCACATAGACATACTTGCAGGCAAACACCAATGCACACAAAATAAAAGGTAAATAACTTAAAAAAGAAAGAAAGAAAGAAAGAAAGACTAGTGCAATTCCCAGTGCTCGCTCTTTCTGCCTCCTGGTTGTGGATCAAGATGTGAGCTCTCAGCTGTGTCTTCTTTGCTCTGCCATCATGGGCTTTAAGCCTCTAACATCTTAGGCCAAATTAAATGCTTTCTTTTCTTTTTGGGGGTTGTGGTGGTGGTTTCAGACAGTGTTTCTCTGTGCAGCCTTGGCTGTTCTGGACTTGCTTTGTAGACCAGGCTGGCCTTGAACTCACAGAGATCTACTTTCCTTTGCCCCCCTGAGTGCTGGGGTTACAGGTGTCCACCACCACACCCAGCTCAAATTAAATGCTTTTTTACTTTTTATTTATTTATTTTTTTTATTTTGGTGTTTTGAGACAGAGTTTCTTTGTGTAATAGCCCTGACTGTCCTGGAATCACTCTGTAGACCCAGCTGGCCTTGAACTCAGATATCCACCTGCCTGTACCTCCCAAGTGCTAGCATTAAAGGTGTGTATCACTACTGCCCAGCAAATGCTTTCTTTTATAAGATTCCTTGGCCATAGTGTTTTATCACAGCAATAGAATAGAAACTAAGAAAAACAGAAAAGAAATGGCATAAGAGGACAGTACCCTGGGGCACGCTACCCTAGGCTTGCACAGGCTTAGCCTCACACAAGCACCTTCTTAGGCTCAGATGCCTCCAGACAACTGAACACCACCTCAGTTTCTCTCCATGGAAACTGCACATAGTGTCATTTTGTGTTTAAAAGTATCTGCTTTCAAGTCATATGTGATGGCTCACACCTCCACTGCCAGCACTCAAAAGGCTGAAGCAGGCCTGCCCTGAATAAGAACACAAAGTAAAAAGCCTGTCTCAGAACAAGCAAGCAAAGCACCAGCTGTAGTTGCTCAAACATGCAAGCCCAACACTCAGGCCATCCTTGGCTTCATAGCATGTTTGAGGCCAGCCAGGCTGCAAACCTATTCCAAAACCAGCAAACAAACAACAGCAATAAGACCATTTGCTTTCCATAACGTGGCAAAAACTGTAAACTGTTGTAAACCACAAGTGTCCATTTTTAACAGTGAAATCTTAGAAGCGTTTCCATTAAGATTCATGATAGCAGCTGGGCGTGGCAGTGCACGCCTTTAATCCCAGCACTTGGGAGGCAGAGGCAGGTGGATGTCTGAATTCAAGACCAGTCTGGTTTACAAAGAGAGTTCCAAGATAACCAGGGCTGTTACACAGAGAAACTCTTTCTCAAAAAACTGAAGAAAAAAAAAAAAAAGAAAAGAAAAAAAGATTCATGGTAGCTATTACTTAACACGGTGCTGGAACGACTTGTAAATGGCAAGAGAAATATAGAGCACACTAGTACAAATCTGCAAAGGAAAAAGTGCAGTTTGAGGACATATGATTGGAAAGTCAAAATAAGCAAGTGAAGAACGTGGCCCAATCAGCTGACAGCACTGAGAGCTACCTAAAGTCACATCAGGCTGCACTGGTTTTCCTTCATGCAGGAAAACCACTAGAAGCTGTGTGTGTGTGGTGGCACACAGCTGTAATCTCAGCACTTGAGAGGCAGAAGCAGGAGGATAGTCACAAGTTCCAGGCCAGGCCAGGCCAGCCTGGACTACAGGCCACATTCCAGGCCAGCACAGACTATACAGAGACCGTAACTCAAAGGAGAAAAAAAAAAAAAAAAAAAAAGACAAAAGAAGGAAGGAAACCAAACTCCTGGGGAGTAGGGCTTGAGAAAATATCAGTCACAGCCAGGGGTTAAAGACAGAGGCTTGATAGCCTGGCACTCAACACACTGAAGCAAGAACACTAAGGATAGTGAAAACTTGTCTCAAAAAAAAAAAAAAAAAAAAAGAAAGAAAGAAAGAAAAGGAAAAAAAGAAAAAAGAAAGAAAGGAGAGAGAAGGAAATAACCAGCATGAAATGAAATTCACACAAGGGGCTGGAGAGATGGCTCAGAGGTTAAGAGCACTGGCTGCTCTTCCATCTGTAATGGAGTCTGATTCCTTCTTCTCATACACATAAAATAAATAAATAAATAAATATATCTTTAAAAAAAAAAAGGACCTGCATGAAGACAGCTGTACTCCGTTAAAGAACGTAAAGAAGAACTGCTCTTTGTGAGAGGGCTCAGGCTTGACCCGGTGCAGGCAGGTAACAGGGACAAACCACCAGGAATGAACTTCAAGAACAGGACAGGCTAAGGGACTCCCAAATCTTTGAACACGCTGGGAGGTTTGGTGAGAAGTTTGTGATGAACTGGTGATACAACATCTTAGCACATCTTTGTTTGGTTGGTTGGTTTGGTTTGGTTTTTGAGACAGGGTTTCTCTGTGTGTATCCCTGGCTGTCCTAGACCAGGCTGGCCTGGAACTCACAGGGATCCACCTGCCTCTGCCTCTGGAGTGCTGGGATTAAAGGCGTGAGTCACTACACCTGGCTATCTTAGCACATCTTATAACGTCTAAGCACATACAGAAAGCATCAATGAAAATAAAACGGTGCACACTGGATGCACCAAAAATGGCTCATGTAACTCAGGAAGGTGAGGGGATATGCATGTAGTTTCTTCATGAAACACAGCACCCCCACAAAAGGTGTGTAGAATATGGGACACTCAGCAGAGACACCTGGATGTTTCCATGTAAAAAGCTAATTACTGACATGGCAGAACCACCTTAGTAGTAGGTGCTTGTGTGCAGGTAAGCACGGACAAACAAGAAACCCACCAGACTGGCCTGTGTCACCTCTGGAGCCCAGGACCACAAAAGGTATGGCTCTATATTGAGTTTCTTTCTTTTTTCTTTTTTTTTTTTTTGTTTAGTTTTTCAAGACAGGGTTTCTCTGTGTAGCCTTGGCTGTCTTGAGCTCGCTTTGTAGACCAGGCTGGCCTCAGACTCACAGCAATCTGCCTGCCTCTGCCTCCCAGAGTGCTGGGATTCCAAGCAGGCGCCACTACACCTGATCTGGCTACTTTTTTTTTTTTTTTTTTTTTAAGATTTATTTATTAAGTATACAGTGTTATGCCTGAACATACATCTACACGCCGGAAGAGGGCACCAAATCTCATCCTAGATGTTTGTGAGCCACCATGCGGTTGCTGAGAGTTGAACTCAGTACCTCTGGAAGAGCAGGCAGTACCCTTAACCTCTGAGCCATCTCTCCAGCTCCCCGCCCCCACCCCCCCACCCCCCCCCCCCCCCCCCACCCCCAATCTGGCCACTTTTAAAGGCAAGAAATAGGTAAAGAGGGCTGAGACTGAAGGACCTGGGGCCTGGGGTGGAGGGCAGGCATATAGGGCAAGGGGCCGTACCTGCCCAGGATGAAAGCAATGTAGATGAGAGATGAGAAGTGGGCAAAGAACTGCAGGGTGAAAAACTTGACAGTGAACTTGCTCTCTCTCTCCGAAAAGGTCCTGGGATCCTCTGGAATGAGATATGGCCATCTTGTCTTTCTCTTGACCAATGAGACAGTATCACCTACACCTCTCAAGTAAGAGACCCCAGAAGAGCTGGGAAACACCCCACCGCCCCATGTCTGATCACAGCTCTATGACTCTCAGCCCTGAGTCCTCCCCAGTTCCCAGAGAGAGGCTGGCGTCTTCTCACCAAAGTCACAAAGCTTCAGGGCTACGTATTTGTTGACCTGAGGGAGGAAGGAACAAAGTGAGACTTATCTAGGACTTCAGTGGAGCCCAGCCCGCACCCAGGGCCTCCCCTGCCTGACCCCTACCTTAGTCATGATGACAATGATGACATAGTGTACCACAGCCCCAGTCGCCACCACAACAGTGATCACCTGCTCCTTCAGGAAGCTGCTGAAGAGAGCAGCAGCCAGCACACGGTAGACAACCAGCACATGGGCCATGCCAATCATGAAACAGATCTGCAAAGGGTTGGGGCTAGGCATGAAGAGTGGGGATAGCTGGGTCCCTGGCCCTTACCATAAGTCCCAGAAATCCTACCATGAACAGGGACATGATCAAGATGATGGTGCTGCTCAGGTAGGAGTGATGATGTTTTATCAGCTTGTAGTCAGGATAGTTAATGAGCTCGAGGGCCATCTCTTCCTAGGGAGGCCACCAGACACACCTCAGACACGAGGGAGACAGGTATGGACCACACGGGATGCTGGAAGGGAGCCCTGGCCTTTACCTCTTCCTCGTCCCATCCGTACAAGTTCCAGGTTAGGACCACACGGGCACGCTTCCGCTTCCAGATCTCCAGGAACACTGTGGCTGCAGTCAGCACAGAGAAGTGTCACAGCGCACCTGGGGTGAGCTGAGGTGGCTCAAGAGCCCAGTTTGGTTGGCCCTAGGGTCCTCCAAGGATTCCCAGCAGCAACTCACCCCACAGAGCCATGAAGATGGCAAACATCACGGTACCCTCATTGTCAAAGAGATGCGTGAGCTGGGAAAGGAGCAGAAGGGTTTCTTTGTGCCGAGCCTCCTACCCACATCCCCTAGTGGCTCTTCAGGGCACTCAGGTGCCTTATCTTCCCCACTTCCAGATGGACATACTGTGCCAACCCTTGCGTAAGCCCTGGAAAGACTCCGGTAGCATCAAACCTTTGCAAAAGCACACATCTCTGAGAGCCGGTGGTATTTGCGGCTGTAGTCGCTGAGGGGGCACAGGAAAATGTTGTAGGCACTACAGATCTCTTTGCTGTGAGTGTAGAGGCAAGATTGGTGGTTTTCAGATGCAGGGTCCATCCCGGCTCCCTCTCACCTCCCTGCCTGGCCCACAATGAGGCTACAAGCCTCAGGCCCCAACCTACCTGATCTGGCTGGAATCAAACAGAGCAAAGCCGCTCAGAAAGACAACGAGGCCCACCAGAGCAGCAGGCACTAACATGTAGGTGTACCAACCAAGCCAGGCAAAATACAGAGCCACCTTCTCGCCAAAGTAGTTCCTGTGGGAAAGCTTCCCCATCAAGGCCACCCTCCCACTCCCCTCCCCGCAATCCCCCCCCTCCCCCGCTGCTATGGGAGAGGGTAGGAGGGAGATTACTGCTAGCCTCGAGCTAAGTGGGGACCGTTTCTGTCAGGACTGGATTTGCTGGGCCACAGGTTATCTGGTTTGAGCACAGATGTGTCTGTGGTCCACAGGGGAGCTGCTCGGTGTGGTATTACCTGATGTCATTAATCGGCTGTTTCCGGAACATGTTTCTCCATCGGGCCCATTTTCTCTTCAGGTCTTCTTCCCCCTGTGTCCGGGGAGATGGAAAATGAGAGCTTGGCTTTCTGCCTCAGGTTCCCACCCTCAGGCCCATTCTGAGCTGGTCTACCCCTCACCTCGTGCAGAGGAAACATGGTCTCAAAAACCCCATCCTTCACCAGGTCCTCAAAGGTCTCTAGGGATTACAGGGAGCCCCAGTCAGAGAGCAGTAAAGGGTAAGAGGATCCAGCCCACAGCAGCACCCTCCTTGGCCACCTGCCCGGCTGTGCTCACCACCAAGTTTCCTCTTGTTGTTCACAACAAAGCTCACAATTCGGATTCTGAAACCCAAGAATCTCAGGATCAGAAATGGCCCCATGAGAAGCTAGGGAACCCTGCCCCTAAAGGCGCTCTTCTCCACACACCCGGGCCCTCTCTGTTCTAGAAGAGGCACCCCACCAAAACTGACCAGAACCCAGAGTCCATAAATCACCCTGAAAAAGCTTGCTCAGGTCAGATTTGCCTGGCCTCCAAAATGCGATGAGGTCTTTACTCGCAGGCTTCCACATCTCTCCCAGATGCAGGCTCGAGAGCCGCAACCTCTGACCACACTCCCCTATACGTGCCGAGTGTTAGCGGCACAAACCTTCTTCCATGTTCATGAGTCATTCTGCTTATGTGGAAACTGATGTTCAGAAGTTAGGGTAACTTGCCTGAGGCTATACAGGCGTTTGTGGAGCCATCCTCAGACACATCTTAAGTATCTGAGAGCAAACACACAGAACTTCCCTCCCACAAGGCTGTCTTTCTTCCCTCATCCCCGCCCCTTCCACCTTGGCAAGGTGCCTCTGCTTTTATGATTTCCCCCTCATTTCTCCCCAATACCAGAAAATTCTGTGTTCACAGGACCCTGTTGCCTGGTACCCAGTTCCCTGGCTGTCCTTTGCCAGAGTCACACAGCCAGGCCACCCCCCACCCCCCAGATAGCTCTTCCTGAAGCTATGTGTAGGTAACACAGGACCAGAAGGGGGGACATTAGTGTTTGTGGGTGTGAAGGCAACTGGGGACACAGGAGGCTCTTCTTGACAGATACTGAGGACCAGATGTCCAGAAAGGGGTCTATGGGAGATAAAGACCTCAGAGTCCAGAGGAGTGACTGCTGCTGCTGACTTTGGGGGTTGTTTTTGTTTTGTTTTGGCTTTTCAAGACAGGATTTCTTGTGTAACAGCCCTGGCTTTTGTAGACCAGGCTGGACTTGAACTCACAGAGATCTGCCTGCCTCTGCCTCCCGAGTGCTGGGAGTCACCACACCCAGCTCCACCGCTGACTTTGACTCTGGATCTCTGGGATAACTGTGATAAAGAGTTCTCACAGGGTGTCAAGACGTGAGGCTGTCGTTATTACTATTGCAAAATGCAAAACTGAGGCACAGAGTGGGGTCCGATCCCCTGTGACACCCACACTAAGACAATGTGGAGCTGGGTTCCTACCTCAGATGGGATGCAGCTTTTGTTCTGCCTGGTCACAGGGCAAGGGTCCTCCTGGCCTGGCTCAGCAATACATCCTCACCTTGTGGTAGCTGGGACGGGATGCTGGTGAGGATCTTCAGGCTTCATGAGGAGAGTCCGGTACAGGTCAAAGATACCACTGTCAGCTCGGATGCCAAAGAACACCTTCTTCTGGTCCTTTATTATCTTGGGAGCCACAGAGGAACCAACTTATCATCCAATGCCCTGGTCCTCGGGTATACGATGGCATGACATCCCCCATGACTCTCTGGCCCATGACTTGGCCCCGGACGCAAACCAGCCCACCTTGAAGTGGAAGCCATTGCTCTCGAGCTTCTCTAGGAACTGCTGTTGCCTCTGAACCTGCTTCTGGATTTTCTGGGTCTGGAGATCAGCCACCAGGACACAATCCCATTGATTAGAGGCCTCAAGCTGGAGGGATAAGGTATGGGGTAGACCCCTAGACACAGGCAGGAGGGGGTGTAAGATCTGGAACCCAGCACAAGACACAGGATGGGAGAGGGCATGGGACGGGAACTCAGCCTAGCACATGGGCTATATAGGAGGAGGTGTGGGACCATAACCAAGCACAGGATACACCAAGGAGGCAGGTGGAATTGAGCCTGGGAGAGCTGAGCAGACCTACCTTACAACTGCCCATCTCCATCAGTGGCAAGTGGTCCCCTTCTGACTCCACCAAGATCTGGAAGTTATCATCACCCTGAGGGACAGAAAAAAATGGGGAGGTGAGCATGTAAGCCTCTCACAAGCCTCTTCCTACATTCTCTGAACAGTCCCCAAGCTGGGGACTGGTCTATCAGAAACTAGTGGCAAAGAAGCAATCCCTGGTTGAGATTAGGCTGAGGATGTCACAAGGTAGCAGAAGGTGACAGGTGTAACACAAGCAGAGAAGTCTGTGTGGAAACACCAAGGACTTCTTTCAGGGCCTTAAAAGGTGGCCCATGCCATTCCTTCACAGTAGACAGTGGCTCACAGGGATATCACTGAAAGGGGTCCGGTGAACACTTGATGGGTGAAGAAATGGCAACCATAGGACAATCAAGGAGAGTCAGAGGGCTAGGAGACACCAGCAACACACATTATAAGAGTCTGAAGATGTCTGGGGACACTGGGGATGCATACACACTTGGGGCACATTTTGTACTGGGTTTTTGTTTGTTGTTTTTGTTGGTTTTTTTGAGACAGGGTTTCTCTGTGTAGCTTTGGTTGTCCTAGACTCTCTTTGTAGACCAGGCTGGCCTCCAACTCACAGAGATCCACCTGTCTCTTCCTCTCAAGTGCTGGGAGTAAAGGCTTGCACTGGGTTTTTAATTGAACAGTACTAGACCCCGTGGCCAGGCCACATCTACAGGAAACTCAGGTCAGGCATATTCCCCATCGCTGAGAGCCCCAGGTGGAACCTGAAGGACTTGAGGTTTTTCTGACTTGTTGACTACTGGACCACAGTGAGATCTCAGATTTTCTGGGAGGTGGGCTTTTATCTTTGCCCACTGTGGGGGCTGCATCCAGTGACTAGAGAAAGCTGCGAGCGTGAGAAACAGTGGGCACCAGTGTCACCCAATCCGTGTGAGGAAGGTTGTGGTTGCCCTGATATGCCTGGGAGCCAGGGATGCACGGCAGGATGTAGAGGTGAGTGCGGGTCCTGCTGCCTGAAGCCCCTAGTGCACCCAACCGTTAAATCCTCAGAGTTCAGAGGGCCATGTGAAGAGTCCAGGAGTCATGTCACCAGGACAAGAGGAAGAAATATCTCAAGAGCAAGCTAAGAAAGTGGTGACTAAAAGCTACACGGAATCCTGAGGGACCAGACACAAGGGTATCTGGCTAAGTTCTGGGCAGTACAAGTGCCTCCTGAGACTTAGTCATGGGAAGCTAGTTGATGCCTGGGAGACACCAGAACGGCCTTCAAAATCTCAAACAAGCTTGATTTTACAAAAACAAACCTTAGGAGTCTACATCAAGCATGATACAGTTTGTTTGTTTGTTTGTTTAATGTTCATAGGATAGGTGTTTTGCCTACATGTAAGTCTGTGTTCCATGTGCATCCCTGGTGTCCATGGAAACCAGAAAGAGAGCATCAGATCCACTGGAACTGGGAAGGTGACACAGAGGGACCAGATGGGTTACAGATTTTTGTGAGGCACCATGTGGGTGCTGGGAACTAAACCAGGGTTCTCTGGGAGAGTACTCATTGCTCTTAACCACTGAGCCATCTCTCTAGTCCCTAGCACAATATACTTTTTGTTTTTCAATAAAATAAAAAGCAATTAACAAGTAAAACTTTGCTTTTTAAATTTTTATTTATTTTGTGTGTATGGATGTTTGGCCCTCATGTATGTCTGTGTACTGTGTGTAACCCTGCTGCCCATAGAGGCCAGAAGAAGTATTGGGTCCTCTAAAACTGAACTTACAGAAGTTTGTAAGCATTCTATGTGGGTGCTGGGAATCAAACTCAGATCCTCTCAAGAACAGCTAGTGCTCTTAGCTACTGAGCTATTTCTCCAACCTGCCTCTTTGTTCCTTCCTTCCTTTCTATCTTTCTTATTTATTTGTCTGCATAGCTGCGTCTGTGTGAGCATGTCAGGTCATCTGGAGCAGGAGTTACAGACAGTTGTGAGCTGCCATGTGGATTCTGGGAATTAAACTCTGGTCACTTCAAAGAGCAAGTGCTTTTAACCACTGAGTTGTCTCTCCAACCCATGCTTTTTTCTTGTTTTAAGACAGGGTTTCACCAGGTGTGGTGGTGCACGCTTTTAATCCCAGCACTTGGGAGGCAGAGGCAGGCAGATTGATGTGAGTTCAAGGCCAGCCTGGTCTACAAAGTGAGTCCAGGACAGTCAAGATAACACAGAAAAACCCTGTCTCAAAAAACTAAAAGAGAGGGGCGGGAGCCGGGCGTGGTGGCGCACGCCTTTAATCCCAGCACTCGGGAGGCAGAGGCAGGCGGATCGCTGTGAGTTCAAGGCCAGCCTGGTCTACAAAGTGAGTCCAAGATGGCCAAGGCTACACAGAGAAACCCTGTCTCGAAAAACCAAAAAAGAAAAAAGAAAAGAAAGCCGGGCGTGGTGGTGCACGTCTTTAATCCCAGCACTTGGGAGGCAGAGGCAGGCGGATCGCTGTGAGTTCGAGGCCAGCCTGGTCTACAAAGTGAGTCCAGGATGGCCAAGGCTACACAGAGAAACCCTGTCTCAAAAAACCAAAAAAAAAAAAAAGAGAGAGAGAGAGAGGGGTGGGAGTTTCACAATGTAGCCCTGATTAGCCTAGAACTCACAATGTGGATAGACCAAGCTGGCCTTGAACTCAGAGATCCATCTGCCTTTGCCTCCAGAGTTCTGGAATTAAAAGTGTATGCCACCACACCTGATTTTATATCTTTATTTATTTTTATTGCCTTCATGTATATCTATTTGCTATGTGCGTGCCTGATCCCTTTGGAGGTCAAATGGGAGCATCAGATTCTCTGGAACTGGAGCCATTTATGTGGGTGCTGGGAATCAAGCCAGATTTTTTGCAATTGTTTTATTTTTTGAAACAGGGTGTCATATAGTGATTTAACTTCACTGTGTAGCCAATGAAGACCTTGAACTGCTGATCCTCATGCCTCTACCTCCAGGCCCTGGAATTACTGGCAGACGTTACCTTACCTATGCTTTAGGGATTGAACTCAGGGTCTCATGTGTGGCAGGCAAGCTTCTACTAACTGAGCCATATACCCAAGCCAATTTGCTTGTTTGTTTTTGAGGTTTTGACCCAGAGTTTCAGGTAACCCAGGTCCCAAACTCATTAGAAGGGGAGAATGGCCAGGCGTGGTGGCACACACCTTTAATCCCAGCACTTGGGAGGCAGAGGCAGGCAGATCGCTGTGAGTTCAATGCCAGCCTGGTCTACAAAGCAAGTCCAGGATGGCCAAGGCTAACACAGAGGGACCCTGTCTTGGAAAAAAAAAAAAGAAGAAGAAGAAGAAGAAGGAGAGAGAATGACTTTGAATTTCTGATCACCTTGCCTGTATCCTTTGAGTGCTAGGATTACAGTCATGGGATGGTATGTATGCCTGGGTTTTTGTTTGTTTTACTTAAATAGTGTCTTGTTTTGTTTTCTTTTTGTTTTTTGAGACAGGGTTTCTCTGCGTAGCCTTGGCTAGCCTGGACTTGCTTTGTATACCAGGCTGGCCTTGAACTCACAGTAATCTGCCTGCCTCTGCCTCCTGAGTGCTGGGATTAAAGGCGTGCACCACCATGCCCGCTTAAATAGTGTCTTAATATGGATCCCAGACCTGGGCAGAGTTTTCTTCTTCCTTTCTCAGCCTCCAAGGAACATGGCATATTCTTAGGAATACTTGCAGATGGAACAGAGTTAGAGCAATGGGTGCTTTGCTTTCTGTCTCAGTGGCTTCAAGGTGTTGGGTTCTTGGGACTTCGTCTACTCTCAGCAACCAAGGTGCCTGAGGACTGAAGTTAAGTGGCATCAGGGCTTCTTTCCTGAGGGTGTGGACTGTAGGAAGCAGGGAGGGAGAACTGGGGAGGTGGGAGCCAGCCGCCAGGCAGGTTGGAGCAGGTTGCACTTCCCCAAACCCAATGGCGTAAAGGCCAAGGGACGGGTTGAATGGGCAGATGCACTGCCTAACGAGACAACACAGGGCAAATGCTACGGATGTTGGCTTTGTAATGCATCATGTGTCCCTTGACTCTGCATGCGTGTGTGACATCATCCCATCCATGTCCCTATGAGCAATGCAGGGGTCGGTGGTGGCGCTCCAGAGGGACTCCAGAGTGGCAAAGACCCTATGGCTCCACAGTCCCAGAAGCCAATGAAGCTATTTCTCAGGGTGCCTTTGTCATACCCCACGGCCCGCTGAACCTGAGTCTTGCTTAGCCCATTACCAGTTCCAGTGCCCATCCTCAGTGGCCCCTGCCTCTGTTTTCACACTGCATCTTACCATCCCTGAGGTCACCCGGATGCCAGGTCTGGTTCCTGCTTCCCCTGCCCCACAAACCTGTAATCCCTCTTCTTCCCAAACACATTCCTCCTGCCTCCTCCAGGGAGTCTCACCATACTGCTCCAACAGGCCAGCCCAAGAGCTGCCAGGTAAAATACAGGCCACCCAGTCATGTAGGAATTTCAGACAGACAAACAGGCTTTGGGATGGGCATGGTGGCACATGCCAGCAATTGAGAGGGTGGCTGTGAATGTGTACATAGCCTGATGTACATAGCAAGTTCCAGGCCAGCCTGGTCTACATAGCAAGACCTCATCTCAAAGCAAGACAAAACACAATTAAGGGTTTATTGGGTCTTTTTTTTTTTTTAATCTTGTTTTGTTTCACTGATTATTTGTTTTTAGATATAAGTATATCCCAGTGTTGCCTGGGTATATTTATACTTAGGAAAAAGAAGTTATCTGAAATTCAATTTAACCTAGGGTGGTTTTGCTTTGTTTTGTTCGTTTGTCTGTCTTGCTGCTGAATCCACACCCTACTGCAGCCCTGTGAGTGTGCACACTCACACTCACACGTACCCAAGGAGCTCCTGGTTCAAGGATGGGCAGGTGCTGCCTCTGCCTGCATGTCCATCTAGCTGCTGGAAGGAGCACAGGCCTCAGAACTCCATCTCTTGGGCTTGTGTGTACCCTGCGTGCTAGACTTCCTCCTCCAGCGGGGCTCCCCAAGGACCATTTCTGTTGGCTCTCACTCTGACAACATCTCCCAGACTCCTGGGCAGCACTTGGCTTTTCCCATCCACTGCCCACAGGCACGTGTACCCAGGTAATTGTGGGCAGAGATAGAAACTTCCCCAGGAGAGGAACCCACACTCAGAGGTGCAATACAGGGTGAGCACCCGTGTCTCAACTTGGGAAGAAGGTGACATCCATCCCAACCAACAGGATAGGTAATCAGGGCACCCTAATGTCCGGGGCACCCAGCCTAGGCATCCACTCACCACAAGGGAAGAATTGGTGAGTGAAATAGGCTTGACTTTGGACCTGGGTAGATGTCCTCTCATGCCTCCTCTTTCCCATAAACCAATATCATCATCAAGGGCCTAAAGCATGAAAATGTGTAGAACAAATTAGAGCAGAGATAAGACCTAGAACAGAACCAGAAACCTGTTGGAGTCTGCAGTACAAATTGAGGGGGATCCTGGGAAGAAGAGACCATCCACAAAGTATACCTGGGCGAAGAGGCCAAGAGCCATCCCCAAAATTATATTAGAAATCCCCTTCCTTGGGGGGGGGAGGAATGGGAGGATACAAGGGATGGGATAAACATTGAGATGTAACAAGAATAAATTAATTTAAAAAAAAAATTTTAAAAAAAAAAAACTTGCCACTTTTCAGAAAAAAAAAAAAAAAAAGAAAGAAAGAAATCCCCTTCCTGCTGGAGGTGTGTGCAACTTTGAAGCAGGTACTTGGAGCTTCACGGGGCTGGGGATGTCACTTGAGCCAGCGTAGGCTGAAGCCACTCTGGGCAGGACCACTGTTTATATATCCATGGCAAAGCTATACACATGTTGGGAGCTGCACTGGGTTTTAGCTGACACCATAGCACAGGGACAGTGGCCAATCGGCTACGCCAGAGATCCCCCTAGGGTGCTCTGGTTCTGTCATTCCCAGCCTATAGCAAGACAGGCCGGGCCACTAAGTTCTGCATGCATGCATGCTGGGCTTACCAACCACCCATCCACAGCCACAGCCCCCAGCCTTCAAGGTCCAGCCGTCCAGAGCCAGTGTATCCAGGGCCACATCTTGCTGATCCCAAGTGAATGATACCCATGAGCATCTAGCTCAATGTGGCCCTTGTGTTCATGGTGGGACAGGCTTGTGACACTATTATATTTACCCCCAGCCAAGCAGCTTGCTCACTGTTCCTGGAGCATTCAAATCCCCTGGCATCCACCTCCAAGAAGCTGTGTGGAGTCCTGAAACGCCAGGATAGGGACAATGCTGTCCCCACACACTCAGCTGGGGCCTTTGATCTACAGTTTCAACCTTGCCATAGACAGCCAGACTAGGATTCAAGCACAGGCAGACAGGTTCCCTGGCTGTGACGTCATCAGTCCCTCAGAGACTCAATTTTCTCACCTATAGACTCTAAGGATATATCACCTCTGCAACAAAAGATAGCCCCGGCAGTATCCACGGGCAGGAAAGAGTTAAGGAAATCACACACTCAGGTTCCTGCCATTTCCCCCTGGTCCTTCCTGCCTCCAGTCTTACAAGCCATACAGTGGACTGGGCCTCAGCTGCACAGCTGCGCATACAGCTCCATCCATCTCCAAACCAAGCCTGAGCTGTGGGTACACGGTACACATGCGTGAAGACATGCGGACCTCACTTCGCACACCATGTTGTGGCCCACCCTTGTCTGAAGATCATGTTTACCTCCCTTGCTAGTGCTCTGAGGCCTGTAACATGCTTCAGTTTCATGGTCCACAGGGGCCTCCGCCTGCTCCACCACAGTGTGCAACACAGAGGCCACCTCTGCTGCCTTCTAGCCACCATCTCTGCTTCCTCTGCCTCCTGGGAACTCCTGAGGCTGCTGTCTCTCTCCCCATCTCTTCTTGCAGTGGTCTGTAACCTTCTGTCTCCCAGAAGTCCATCCTTTTGTGTGCTTGCCCATACTTATCCCCAGACACTGAAAAGGCAATTCAGTACTGAGCCCTGGAGGGTGGAGCGTGGGGTGAGAGCACACAGGGACTGGAGTCTGGAGTCAGGCCTATCTGGTGGGAGAGGTGGTCCCAATCTTTACCTCATAGGGTAGGAGTTAAACAAAGAAGGTTTGGGGCTACATTTCTGAGAAAGAGAAAAGTGTGTGGGTCAGCCCTGAGAGGCAGGTGGCACTTTGGGTTTTGGTTTGGTTTGGGTTTTGTTTTTGTTTGTTTTGGTTTTGGTTTGGTTTTCTTTTTGGTTTCTCTGTGTAGCCTTGGCTGTCCTAGATTCGCTTTGTAAACCAGGCTGGCCTTGAACTCACAGAGATTCGCCTGCCTCTGCCTCCGAGTGCTGGGATCAAAGGCCTCTGACACCACACCCAGCAGATGGCATTTAGTTTTTACTCAGTTCTCAACCCGTTCAGATACTCAATCCTAACCCCTCAGAGGACTCAGCCCTGGACCAGTGAGATAGTTCAGTGGATAAAGGCACCTGCCAGCAAGCCTCAGTTTGACCCCAGGGAACTTGGTAGTCACTACTCTTGGTGACTTAGTCCTTAGCACTTCAACTTTGCTGGAGTATAAAGGGCAAGGACAAAGCCATCATGTGAGGCTACAAGTTCACAGAAGCCAGATCAAGGCAGGTTTCTTGGACTTCAACAAAAGCAACAAAGAGCCATGGAAAAAATTTAAACAGTGAAAGGGCAGGCTCAGCCCCAACCAGGAGTTGGGCCCCCCCCCCACCCCCTGTCCTCTGAGTATCTAAACTTTAAGTCCTCAAAGCTCATGCCCTTCATTTATGCCACCAGCTAGGGGAAGAGGCTAGCAAGGGGATACTGGGGCCAGGTTAAGTGTCTATGTGCTGGCACGAGCAGTCAGCTCCCAGAACTGAGTCTGGAAGGCCCAGAGAGAAGAAGACTGAGTAAAAGCAGAAGGAGCAGCCACCCACACAGCCCACACCTGGAGGCCTAGTGCCTGAGTGGGAAGTTGGTTTCACTCTCTACCTCACCTGTGCCTCCTCCCTGGGGATGTCAGCGCTGGTCTCTGACCCAGGTGACCATCTTTGTTGACAGAAGGGGAAATGGTGCTTTCTAAAAAGTACTCCCCCCCCCCCCCACTTCTTACCTTCTGCTCTACACCTAGGCTTCAAGTCCAGCATTAGAGCTGGCTGCTGCCTGGAGCAGGATCCAGAAAGCACGGCACAGAGCTGCCGAGGCCAGTCTAACCTGGCACCCAGAGTTCCTCCTCCTCAGAGCAAGGCACAGATCTGGGGGTTCCACCACAGCATCTGTGTCCTTACTTGCACAGATGACTCTGGCAGAAAAGCTCTAAGTCACACACTTTCATAGGGATCTCCAGAATTCCAGGATAGGACTAGAAAGTTATTTCATGGGTCATGCCCCAGCCTTAGCCTGCCCCATAAGTTCTGATCCAACTCTAGCCACATTTTCCCTGAATGGCATGTTATTGGGAACAGCCTGCCACCAAATCTTCCAGGGAAGGATGGCAGCTGTAGGGGCTGCGGGCATGTACCCTCAAAACCCAGGCTCACCTGCATGCTGGTGGCTGGTCCCTGAGTCAACGTGGGGCTCTGGATGCTGGCACTGGCAGGTATGAGAGTGCCGGCTGTTACCTGACTTCCGTGTGTGATTTGCCCCGCCCTCTCCTCTGATAGCTTGCCCAAGTGTGCTGGGGAGGAGCCAGCAACAAACCCGCCAAGAAAATCCCTCCCAGTGTCCAACAACCCCAACACCTGCCTTTCAGAGGTGAGGGTGGGGCAAGAGGGCAAAAGAGCCTGGGTCTCCTCTCATTCTCTCTGCAGGGCTGCACTAGCTACAAAGTAGAGCCCATGGCACGCCCCCTTCCAGAGAAAATAGTGACATAGATGACCTCAATAGATAGGTACTCAGTAGCACCTGTCCCCAAGACATCTTCATAGTGCACTTATGGCCTTCCAAATGTACAGGTGACTCTAGAGAGAGAAAAGAGACAAAGGGATGGGAAGGTAGAGCTCATAGGGACCTGTCTTCTCAGACCTGAGCTCCTGTGACAACCTGAAGCCTCGGAGTCTGTGATCCTGACATCATGAGCCCTGCTGTGCAGCTTGCACGAGATAGCTGCTGGAAAAGGCTATTTGCAGTGTCAGAGTAACCAACACATAGGAGCAGCCCAAGGACACTGAAGATGGCAGGGGGTAAATGGCCTCCATCAGGGAGGGCACATAATGAGGACACTGAGGTGTAAATCCCATGACACACATGTCAGGGGCCACATCTGAAAACCACTATGAAGCTGAGGATACAGGGACAAAGTTGATAGGTAAGACAGGATCTCTGAAAGTATCACAGGGTGGCTGGCAGCCAGGAAGCCCCCGATGTCACCTGCTCAACACTGTGTCACCATGTACTACTCTCCTGCAGTTCAGGCACTGGGTTGATGTATACTTGCTCAGGTTTCTTGAAAGAAGGCCATGCCCCTACTTCTGCTTAGGGGCAGTAGCAGGCTCTAGGACTGACTTATGAGAGGTCAAAGAGAAGAAACCAGGAAACTGGGGAGAGGGAGGGGGGCGCAACAGTGGGAGCTGTGTAGCTGTCTTAGTCATCCTTCTATTTCTGAGATAAGACACCATGACAGCCTGACTTGGTGGCGCACGCCTTTAATCCCAGCACTCGGGAGGTAGAGGCAGGCTGATTGATGTGAGTTCAAGGCCAGCCTGGTCTGCAAAGTGCATCCAGGACAGCCAAGGCTACACAGGGAAACCCTGTCTCAAAAAACAAAAACAAGACACCACAACAAAGGCAACTCTTATAAAAGGAAGCGCTTAATTGGGGCTTGCTTACAGTTTTAGAGGTTTAGACCGTTATCATCATGGTGGGAAGCATGGTGCTGGTACTGTAGCTGAGAGCTATATCCTGTTCCCAAGGCAGAGAAAGAGAACCCCCAGAAACACACTTCCTCCAACAAGGCCACACCTTCTAATCCTTCTAATCCTACCAAAGTTCCAATCCCTGATAGCTAAGCATTTAAATAAACCTGCCCAGGACACACGTTCCCCGGGCCATTCTCTCTAGTTCCTTCTTCTTTCATTGCTTGAGACAAAGTCTCACTAAAATTTACCATACAGCTCACACCAGCTTCTGGACTCTGGATTACAGATATATACCACCAACCTAGTAGGAACATAAGTTTTAGTGAGTGAAATAAACTGTGTTTATTCAGATTCCTCCTGTTACTGAAAATCTAGATGGTTCACAATTTTAGATACGAAAGATACAGCTCTCAAAAAAAAAAAAAGATATAGCTCTCTAGATATCTTTATTGTGTTGAATTTTCCCTTTCAGAACAGTTAATGGGTACCACCGCAAACAGTGCTGAGGCTGTTGGTCAGTCTGGGGGATCTAGCTCTAAGAAGCCTAGCTTAACTTCTCTGCAGATGGGAGTGCTAAGGCCAGCCTTGGCTGTACTCCTTTCCCTGACTGCAGACACTTGCAAGAAATAGGCAAGGCTGAGTGAGATCCTGTCTCTAAAAACAAAATAACCAAAATTATGCTTTGGGGCTGGACTTCAAGTCAACAGCGTAACAAACTGGAGGTCTGGGTTCCATCCCACGACACAAAATAACAAACAGACAAACAAAAAAGAATACAGTCCATGAGAATATAGAAAAATGCCACTACAATCAAGGCTACACAGAGAAACCCTGTCTCAGAAAACCAAAAAAAAAAAAAAAAAAAAAAAAAAAAAAAAAAAAAGAAAGAAAAAGAAAAATGCTTCTAATGAAAAACAAAGGTCAGGAGGTGGTGGCACATGCCACTAATCCCAGCACTCGGGAGGCAGAGCAAGGGTGCCCCTGTGAGTTCGAGGCCCCCCTGGTCTACAGAGGGAGTTCCAGGACAGCTAGGGCTACACAGAAAAACCTTGTCTCGAAACAAACAAAAAACCAATAACAACAACGAAGAAATAGAAACATATGAAATTTCAACTGAGTTGAAAAATATGAAAACGCTGGAGGACTGGAGAGGTGCCTCCATGGTTAAGAGCACTGGCTGCTCTTCCAGAGGTCCTGAGTTCAATTCCCAGAAACTACCTGGTGCCTCACAACCCTCTGTAATGAAATCTGATTCCCTCTTCTGGTGTGCATGGAAACAGAGCACTCACATATACAAAATAAATAAATAAGTCTTTAAAAATATGTGGAACAGGTAGGTTCACCAGTTGATACTTGTGTTTATGTCAAGTTAATTCATTGATTCTGCAAGTTAGCTTGTTCTTTCACACTTTCTACCACAAACACACATTAATGTGATCTTTATTATTAAACTGTTTTATTATCATATTGTGCTCTAGTTATTACAAACCTTATTTCCCCAGACTTGCTGTGCTCTTTGGCCTTTTTTCTTGGTATAGGTGACTTGGTGAAGGTGACGTCATGGATGAGGCCCTGCTGTGAAGTGTGGCCCAGCCTCCTTGGCTGTTGGCTGTGCTACCCTGCCTTTCTAGGCGGAGAACTTTGGCCACATGGGGCTCTGGCTCTTCCGTGTGGACCATGGACCTCCCGTCTCCTTCCTCATTTCTCCAGTTACAAATCGTGGCACCTTCCAAGGGCCAAAGGTCATCAAGAGGCAGCCATTGCTAAGCAGGACCCAGTGGCTCAGCGTGGATCAGGATGACCAGACCAACGAGGACTCCAGGGGGCAATGAAACTCCACAGGTGGGGATGAGCACTAAGTGCCCCTGCCCTAGGATCGCCAGGCCTTCAGGAATGTGTCTCTTAATCCTGATGGTTTGGATGTAATAGATTACTCTAATGCTTCGACCAAGATGTCTCTGAGTGAGCATTAAGTGGATGCTCCGGGCTGCTTCCCAACCTTGTCTCGTGCAGCTCTCAGGCTGCCTGCCTATCAGGACTCTCTTTGTGAAGCTGGCTTTTTATTTTTCGCACATAGGGTGGGGCACCCCTACAGGGACTGCTCGGTTTTTCTTTCTGCTTTGCTCCTTTAAAAAAAAAAACTCTCAGGTAGCCAGGCAGGCTGACGCACACCTTTAATCCCAGCATTCAGGGAGGCAGAGGCAGGTGGATCGTTGTGAGTTTGAAGCCAGCCTGGTCTACAAAGGGATTCCAGGACAGCCAGGGCTACACAAAGAAACCCTGTCTTGAAAAAGGAAGAGAAAGAAAAAACAAAAACAAAACTCTCAAGTGCCTGGCGTGGTGCTTCAGGCCTTTAATCCACTTGGGAGGCAGAGGCGACCTAGTCTATAGCCTGGTCTGCAGAGTTCCAGGACAGCCAAGGCCACATAAAGAGACCCTGTCTTGAAAAAACAAAACACAACAAACAAACAAATCCCCTCATGCGGCAGGTGTCCTGGGGCTTTACGGGTTTGCCACACCCATAGAAATAAGGCTTTGTTCCTTTACACAGGCTTTAAGTCCTTTCCTTGCAAGGGTATTTTAAGAAAGCATTTCCGCCAATGTTCCGCTATTTCCCACTGTGAATGTGATTCCTTGGGCCTAAGGAAACCTTGGGCTCTGAAGCCAGGCCAAGCCATGCCCATGTGAGCTTTGGCGCCCTCCTTCCCAGGAACTGGCCGTTTCCTTTAACCCTTGCCTGGTTCCAGAGCCTTGGGTCTCTGACTAGAGGCTTCACAGCTGAGAAAAGGCCACTCTGTGTCCCACTCCCTAGGGACTGGGGTGAGGGCTTTCGCAACCTGCAGACAAGATGGAGGTGAGACACAGGCGTGAACCTACAAGCAGAGGGAGCACCTGCAGAATCCTACAGTGCTGGTAGAAGCTTCGAGAACCTGTGTAGCGTTGGGAGTGGAAGTCGTCAAACTTACCTCACTTGAGCATCTCTGTTCCTAAACAAGGAGCAAAACTAAAACTCAAAGGTTGTGAAACTAAGGCGGGAGTGGTGGTGTATGCCTTTAACCCCAGCACTCGGGAGGCAGAGGTAGGTGGATCTCTGTGCCTCCAAGGCCAGCCTGGTCTACAGAGAGTACAGACTAAGGCTACACAGAGAAACCCTGTCTCAAACCCCGCTGCCCCCCCAGCCCGCGCGCGCGCGCACACACACACACACACACACACACACACACACACACAAAATAGTTGAAACCAAAGACACTTGTAACGCGTTGGAAATCTGGGAGAATTTCCTATAGCCAGGCCGCTGCAGTGAGGACCAAAGTTTGCACAGGGTAGCTTGGTCCAACTAAAAGGCGGGCTCTCTTTCCTAGACCACGCCCTTGCAGGAGCCTACTGTACCCAACGCCTATCGGCTGCACAGCTCAGTCCCTAGGCAACTCAGCCCCACCCGGAGCAGGTCCTGGCTCCGCCCTCGAACCGCCCACAACCAGCCGCCGGAGCCTTTCCAAGCCCTGACCCCGCCCCGGGCCCTTAGCCCCGCCCTCCCCACCTCTCCCACTGGCGGTAATGTCAGCCCACCCGGAACCCCGCCTCTTGACCCTGGTCCAGCCCCAACCTGCCCTTCCAGAAGCCTGGGCCCCTTGGCCCGCCCCAGAGAACGCCCTCGACTCAGCCAGCCTTTGGCTCCGCCCCTCGCCAGGGCAGTCTGGAATTAAAGCTGCGCCTTTGCTCTCTGAAAAGGCTTTGGCACTCCAGCTATTCTTGGGAAGGAGGGGCCTGGTCTCTGCTGGAGAGAAACACCCACGTTAGGGAAGCTCTGTCACTCCACTAAGGGAGCAAGGAAGGGAGGTACAAGAAGGGGGCGCTAAAGGATGGATAGCTCGGAGTCAGCCGCCCTCGGGCACTGCTGCTGGATAAGCCGGGAGCCAGCCGACCAGGACTGGGTTCTGCCTCGCCATATGTTGAAACAGGCTATCGTCTCAGGCACAGACAATGCAGTTGTCACGCTCTTTCCACAGGCTGGAAACTGAGATCCCGACCTACTCTCCTTTCTAGCCTGGTCTTGTCCATTCACTGATAACTCCGGGTCAATGCAATGTGACCAGAGTAATGGGCAGCAGGGGGCCCAGAGGCAAGCGTCAGTTTGCCAGAAGACAGAGGCCAGCCTGGTCTACATTTGTGCATCGAGCAAGGTTCAATACCCAGGTGTTGAGTATTTTAACAAACTGTAAAAGTCGCAAACATTAAGGAAGGCTAGAAAAACGGGGGGAAAAGTAAGGAGACATGGAAAGGAAAAGAGCTTCCTCAGCTGAAAGTCAAGAATCCCAGGCCAACTGACATTTCCTGTGAAGACTGGCCTACGTAGAGGCAGCCTTGCCTTTTATACAGAAATACTTTCAAATAACAATGTTAAAATAGCAATGAACCATGCTTAAGTCCTGCGTGTATATGACCTTAGAATATGGGCTTACACAGAGAAACCCTGTCTCAAAAAAACCAAAACCAAACCAAAACAAAAAAATATGGCTTACTTCTTCCAGATGGGAACCTGAAATTTCCTGAGAGTTTCACCAATAAAAGTTTACAGCAAAATCTCCATGCAACCCTATGACCTAGGGTGTTTGGTTGGTTGGTTGTTGGTTTTTCAAGACAGGATTTCTCAGTGTAGCCTTGGCTGTCCTGGACTCACTTTGTAGACCAGGCTGGCCTCTAACTCACAGCGATCTACCTGCCTCAGCCTCCCTGAGTGCTGGGATTAAAGGCATGTGCCACCATGCCTGGCTGGCATCCAACATTTTTTGTTTTGTTTTGCTTTTCAAGACAGGGTCTCTGTGTGACGCTCTGGTTGTCCTGGATTAGCTATGTAGACCAGGCTGGCTTTGAACTCACTGAGATCCTCCTGCCTCTGCCTCCAGAGTGCTGGGATTAAAGGTGTGCGTCACCATGCCCAGCTGCATCCAACATCTTACATGGTTACTTGAAAAAAAAAAAAGACTTATGGGTTTATTATTTGTACAGTATTCTGCCTGCATGTATGCCTACACACCAGAAGAGGGCGCCTGATCTCGTTATAGATGGTTGTGAGCCACCATGTGGTTGCTGGGAATTGAACTCAGGACTCTTGGAAGAGCAGCCAGTGCTATTAACCTCTGAGCCATCTCTCCAGCCCCTGTAAAGATACTTACCAGGCACTCTGGTGAGGAACCCACAGTCCCACATGGGTGTGTACTACTGTATTCCTATATGCCTAGTACCCATCCCACCATGTATAAATCTGTGCTAAATTCTCTTAATTCCAATTTTACTTCATACTGACTCATCCTGACATTTCCTGGGGCACAGTCAACGAGCTCAGTTCTGAAAGCCTTAGCATGGAGCTGTGTCTTTAGCTCACCACTGCTGACAGGAACTCAAATGGAATCACTCTGTCAAAACCCTAGCCAAATGAAGCTGACTATACTGTTATCTGCCTGTAATCGGAACACTTCGGAGGCAGAGGCAGAAGGATGGTTGTTGGTTTCTAGCCAGCCTGGTCTCCTACTGGTGAACTGCAGGCCAGCTGGGAGTACATAGAGAGACCTTGTTACAATAAAAACCTACCCATGACTGGGAGGTGGCTGCACACATTTTTAATCCCAGCACTTGGGGAGGCAGAGGCAGTTGGATCTCTGTGAGTTCAAGGCCAGCCTGGTCTACAGATCAGAGAGCAGTTTCAGATTGGCCAAGGCTACACAGAAAACCCTGTCTCCAAAAAAAAAAAAAAAAAAAAAAAAAAAAAGCACACACATACACAGACACAAAACAAAACAAAAAACCGACACAGAAGGTAAAAGCACTAGCTGCACAAACCTGAAGACTCAACTTTGATACCTGGAACCCACAGGAGAAGTTGCCTGGGTGCGGTGGCACACTCCTATAATCCCAGCACTTAGAGAGGCAGAGGCAGGCGGATCTCTGTGAGTTCGAGGCCAGCCTGGTCTGCAAAGCGAGTCCAGGACAGCCAAGCATACACAGAGAAACCTGTCTCAAAGAACAAACAAAAAGAAAAGAAAGAAAGGGGCTGGAGAGATGGTTCAGAGGGTAAGAGCACTGCCTGCTCTTCCAGAGGTCCTGAGTTCAATTCCCAGCAACCACATGGTGGCTCACAACCATCTATAATGTCATCTAATGCCCTCTTCTGGCATGCATTAATATGTACATGCATTAATAAATAAATCTTTTTAAAAAAAAAAGAAAAGAAAAGAAAAGAAAGAAAAAGAAGCTGCATTCTGCATCTGTAATCCTATGGGTGTGATGGTAGGCAGAGACAGAAGAGCCAGCCCCTTCTCAGTAAGCAGTGCAAGAGCAGTAATGAGAGGTCTTGCCGCAACAAGAAGTGCTAGAAACAAATTCAAGGTAAAAAAAAAAAAAAAACCAAAGAGACAAGCAGGGTGTGGTGGTGCACGCCTTTAATCCCAGCACTCGGGAGGCAGAGGCAGGCAGATCACTGTGAGTTTGAGGCCAGCCTGGTCTACAAAGTGAGTCCTGGACAGCCAAGGTTACACAGAGAAACCCTGTCTCAAAAACAAACAAACAAACAAAAAATGGGAGACAGAAAGTGCACTTGGTTTTTGTTCTAATGCAAGTGCTGACTGTACTTTCTCTTATTGGCTGGAGTCTGACCTCTCAGTCTTTCAAGATTAGCTAGTTTTGAGACGGGCAGTGGTGGCACTCAAGGAAGCAAAGACAGGCCGATCTCTGTGAGTTCGAGGCCAGCCTGGTCTACTAAGTGAGTCTAGAACAGCCAAGGCTTCTCAGAGAAACTCTGTCTCAGGAAAAAAGAAGAAAGAAAGTGTTTTATTAGGGTGAGGAGGCACAAGGGACTCATAGAAAGACTGCAGAGCTAAGAGGGCACTCAGGAGCCCCAAATCTGGTCTTTCTTTGAAGGTTTGGGTGGGTGGGTGGTTGTTTGAAACAGGGTCTCAGTGTAAAGCTGAGGCTGGCCTGGAACTCACTATGTAGAGTAAGCTAACCTCCAAACTCACAGAGATTTGCCTGCCTCCGGGTCCTGGAATTAAAGGTTTGGAGCCCTGTGGCCATAGCCAGAGACGCAGGGAGAGGGCTCTGAGGATCTTTAAGGCAGTCTTGCTTCTTTAATTTATGGTTTGTCGGTTTGAACAGTGATAAGGGAGGCTGGCAGGCCACAACTTTCGGGCAAACATGTCCTGATCTGATCTTGAACTTGTCAAACTAGTGGTAGAGAAAAAGCCCACCAAGGCCTTTTTTAAAAACACTATAAGACTTTTGTTTCAGGTCAGGAGCCTAAGGAAGAAACTAGAAGTCTGCCATCTTGATGTTTGTTTGTCTGTTTGTTTGTTTTGAGATGAGTTTCTCTGTGTAACCTTGGCTGCCCTAGAACACGATCTATAGATCAGGCTGGCCTTGAGCTCAGAGATCTTCCTGCCTCTGCCTTCTGAGTACTGGGATTAGAAGTGTGGGCCACCATTGTAGGTTCTCTTCCTATCTGCTTGCCTATTAGGGTATCTGACTAACTCCTAGTCTCACACAAGGATGATTATCAACTTCCTGCTCCACCCACTTCCACCTCAAAGTGCTGAGATATCAGGCCCGAGACACCACAACTGATCCCATTGAAAAAGAACCCACACTCTCATACAAGTTTAGGTAACCCATTCACTACCCTATTGCAAAGATGTGAGTACTTTCGGCAACTATTCCTACCACTATCCAACTTGACTCACCCAGTTAATTTAAAATAGTAGTTATCAATTGATTTTTTAAAAATGTATTTACTTATGTACATGAGTGCTCTGTCTTCATGAATACCATTACAGATGGTTGGGAGCCACCGTGTGGTTGCTGGGAACTGAACTCAGGACCTCTGGGAAAGCAGCTAGCGCTCTTAACCACTGAGCCATCTCTCCAGCCCTATTAATAATTTTTAAACATTGAGACAGAGTCTCACTGGGTAGCCTTGGCTGATCTGGAGTTGTATGTAGATCAGGCTGGCTTTGAACACATACAGATCTTCCTACCTCTGCCTCCTGAGAGCTAGGGTTAAAGGCCTATGTCACCACATCTGGCTAAAAGTTATTTATTTTTATGTATATAGGTGTTTTGCCTGCATGTATATATCTGTGTAGCATCTGTGTGCAGTGCCCAAGAAGCCAGAAGAGGGCGCTGGATCCACTGGAAGTGAAGTTACTATAGATTGTGAGCTGCCATGTGGGTGTGGGAACTGAATTTGGTCCTCTAGAAGAGCTGCCAGAGATCTTGACTGCTAAGCCATCTTTGTAGCATACTGAAGCCCTCACCTCACCTCTGGATTGGTTTTGTCTTTTTTTTGGGGGGGGGGGTTGTTGGTTTGGTTTGGATTGGTTTTGGTTTTTTGAGACAGGGTTTCTCTGTGTAGCCTTGACTGTCCTGAACTCGCTTTGTAGACCAGGTTGGCCTCGAACTCACAGCGATCTGCCTGCCTCTGCCTCCCAAGTGCTGGGATTAAAGGCGCGCACCACCATGCCCTCTTTAGACAAGGTTTGCCTGCATAACCCAGGCGGTCCTTGAATTCGTTTAGTGCTCGTGCCTCCACCTCCCTGGTGCTTAGTTTGCATGCCAGGGCTACCACAACAGTTTGGGCTGATTCTCTCTGCATCCCCAGAGACCTGTCTTCCGAACTCTATCAAACACCAGCCACTGCCAGAAGCTTAGAACAGTCTCCCGGCTAGAAGAAGCACGTGGACGGTCTCCTGGCAACCGGACAGCGTCTCTCTTAGCTAGCAGCTTAGGGATTTGACCGCCCGCGCCCAGCATGCCCTGCGGCCCGGCGCGCACTACGCGTCCCACAATGCCTCACGGCCCCGCCCCACTCCCGCGGAGACCCCGCTGGGCGGCACTGCGACCCCTGCCCGCAGCCCGCAACCTGGCGGGCTGCGCTGGCCGGGCGCCATGCGGAGGGGCGAGCGCAGAGTTGCGGGAGGCTCGGGTTCCGGATCTTCGCTGCTCGAGGGCCGCCGCAGCACCGAGTCGGAGGTCTACGACGATGGCACCAACACCTTCTTTTGGTGAGGGTCTCCCTGCGTCGGGGTCTGGGTTTGGGGCAGGCGGTTTGGGTTGGATCGGGGACTATCTGGGCCCAGATCCGTCGGGAGAGCACCTCACCAGGGCTCAGCGGCCAGCAAAGCCGGTGAAATCCCGCGTGGTCGTCTGCGTATGAGATGGCGAGTGTTTTTCGGGTCGGGGGAGCCCCGGGATGAGCCTCGGAAGGCCTCGCCACCACACATTAGTGACATTTAGATTTTCTCTCCGCTGGACATCTGGTGTCACCCCTGCTCTTTCCCCTTGGCATTGCCCTGAACTGGCCTGATGGGTATGGCACATCTGTGGTCTAGCTTTTGCTCATTGCTACCCTTTTCAGTGACCCTGGCCTGCACAACTCTGCCCATGACAAGTTTTGGGGTCATACAAGCCCTCTCTGCCTTAGTGGAGTGGGTGCCTAGGAATTGCAGGTGCTTTGCTACTTTGAAGGACCATGCCACCTCCCTGGCTGACCAGTCAAAGGTGTGATCCCGTGACCTTGGGGTAGCCTTTCAGCTTTCCTCGCTTGTGAAAAAAAGATGAAACTCATGAGGCAAAGAGCTCGCTTCCACGAGAGGAATGGCTTTGCCGTTCTTTACTTCAGACAGCTAAGTTTCCACTCACTTATACAGTACTGGAGTCCCAGGGTGGGTCCTGCAGACAAGTGGATCCAAGTGCACACAGAGACAAATGCATACCCAGCGGGGGGCGGGGGAAATGCTCAATAGAAGTAGCTCTGAGAGAACAGAGCAGTGGCAGTGCTGAGAACACTGATCAGAGTGAGGAGGTCTGGTCTGGAAGCGATTTGGCAATTCAGAAGGTGCCATCACACAGATAGGGTCCTCGGAGGGACTCGGTCCTTTCCTGGCTCGTATCTCTAGCTTGCAGGTGGGAGTGGTAGCTGAGGCTTTGGTGAGATACAGTTGAAATAGCAGGAGAGTGGGGTGAGGGCGGGAGATCGCTTTGCATCTGGACCGTATATTATTAGCACCTTCCCTGCGTTACGTACAGCTTCTGCAAGGGGTCCAACCAGCACCGCTTTTCCATATGATCCCCTCTGATGACTGTGGGAACATTAGAAGGAAAAGAAGCAATCCCAGCACTCAGGAGGGGGTCCAACCAGCACCGCTTTTCCATATGATCCCCTCTGATGACTGTGGGAACATTAGAAGGAAAAGAAGCAATCCCAGCACTCAGGAGGCAGAGGCAGGTGAATCTCTGTGAGTTTGAAGACAGCCTCGTCTGCATAGTGAGTTTCAGGACAACCAGAGCTACATAGTGAAGAGAGACAGAGACAGGGAGAGGCAGAGGAGAGGCGGGTGGTATGGGTGTCAGAGCTAATGCCAGTGAACTTTTCTGACTTTAAAATTTTTTTAATTTATTATAATTTATTCAGATTACTTCTCTATTGTTATCCCCTCCTTTGTGTCTGGCTGTTCCCACCGATTTTTCTGACCTTTGAGGTCCTTTGGACTTTGCAATGGCCTAGAAGTCAAGCTGATGGGACCCGACCCCATAACTGATCTCAGGACTAACCCCCATACCTCATCCTGCTTGACAGGGCATATGGTCCCTAACCCCATAACTGACCCCACAGCATCTCAATCACTGCCTGACAGGACAAAGGGTTCCTTTTCCCTTGCAGGGAAATGATGCTTATAAACCCCCTGGCCCACACCTGGTTTAAATAGTTGATGGCCACTGGAGAGAGAGTTCTAGAGTGGGTAGTTGGTTTGCCCTTCTTGTTTTATATTCATTTGTTCATTCAGTTCTTTAGTGTATATTTTGGGGACCTTTACTGAGTGCCATTACTATCTTAAGGGATATATCAGGAAACCAAACAAGAGCTAAGACTCTGGCACCGTCCTGGAACTTCATTTAAAATTTTATTTTGTGTGTATTGATGGTCTGCCTGCATGTGTGTATATATAACGTGTGTGCAATGCCCCTGGAAGAAGGCATTGGATCCCTTGGCACTATAGTTTCAGACTGGTGAGCTACCGTGTGGGTGTTAGGGAGCCAATCTGGGTCTTTGGAAGAGTGGGCTGTGTTCTTAACCTCTGAGCCATCTCTCCAGCTCCCCACCCAACCGCCCCGAGTATTACTTTCTAGCCTACTCCCACCAGCATGGAATCTTGACAGTTTGAGAACTGGTAGTCTGTGCTTGAATGCTAAAGCTTGGTGTCCCTAGTGAGCCTGTTAGGTGAGTTGGGGCAGAGATGGCCAGCACATCCTCAGTAGTTCTTTGTTTCCGCAGGGCCAGGTGTGTGTACATGATTGGTCACCGTGGGCTAGGCCTTGCCTAAGTCTGCCCACATCTAGCAGGCATGATTTGACAATTGATACCCTTTTGACTATCAGACCAGCAGGCCAAGAAGGCCAGTGTAACAGCAGGCTAGGAGCCTCTTGAGGACCTGGACGGCCTCTGTCCCTTTCTTGGCAACGCCTTCATGTTTCCCTGGTTGGTTCTGGCATGGGTGCCTTTCTACCCACTCAGCATGAGGAGCATGGTCATCTCTAGGGAGGAACAACCACTGGGTATTTTCCACTCACAGCAAGGAACCAGTTTGTCCTCATGCCTGCCCCTGGGTAGAGACTGAAGGCCCATGATTTACATAGGTCAACTCTTGTCCTGGGCCTGCCTGGTCATGAGACCCAGACCATCCCAGTGCCTGCCTACAGTAGGGAGGAGTAGGAGGCCCACTGCACAAACCTGACATTCTGGAGGGGGAAAGATGACCTGCCTCTGGAGTCTGGGGTGTGTGTGTGTGTATGTGTGTGTGTGTGTGTGTGTGTGTGTGTGTGTGTGTTTTGTGAGCTAGACACAGAGCGATAAGGTAGAGCCCACCCTGCAGCAACTATTGATGAGACATTATGAAGTCTACCTGCTGTGCGTCTGATTGGCTGATGCCCTGCCTCTGGGTTGTCCTTCCTGCTTCTCCTACTGTGCCAATGATAGGGTGACCATTTACCTCAAGGGAAAGCTGTTATTTTCAGATATCCCTGGCATATTGAGGAGAAATAAAAGATGGTACTCCCTTTCAAGACCGTAGGTAGTCAGGCATGCCCTCGGCTTCCTGGCTACTTCAAAAACTATGAGAAGATCAGTATACTAGTAAAAAAAAAAAAAAAATAACAGTAAAATAATCGAGGAGCTGAAGTGATTTTTAAGATCTATGGAAAAGATCTGGGGATTGTGCCTTGGGGGTGGAGCACTAGTCTTGCATATGTAAGGCCCAGTCTTCATTCCTGCAGGGTGAGTGGGGAAAGCCTTCTGTGCTTAACTTTTTGGGTTTTGGTTTGGTTGGTTGGTTGGTTGGTTTTGGTTTTTTGAGACAGGGTTTCTCTGTGTAGCCCTGGCTGTCCTGGACTCCCTTTGTAGACCAGGCTGGCCTTGCATTCACAAAGATCTGCCTACCTCTGCCTCCTGGGTTTAAAGGCGAGTGCCACCACATCTGGCTTAATGTGACCATATCTACCTGTGCTATAAGCAGTACACTCTAACCCATCTGGTACCCGTGGGATGGTCAGTGAGTTTGGGAGTGCAGATCAGGCCCTCTCCTATGCTGGGTGACTAGGTTTCACATGAGTCCTTGGCGATCCTCTGTCTCTGACTCTGTGTGTTTTTTGATGCAGGCGTGCCCACACCTTAACTGTGCTGTTCATTCTCACCTGTGCGCTGGGCTATGTGACTCTCCTAGAAGAAACCCCTCAGGACACAGCCTACAACACTAAGAGGTAACTGCTTCTGCTCAGAGGGTGTGCTGATCTGTGGTGCTCTGGCCAGCCTGGGCTCTACACTTTCCTTGTTTGTCTAAGCGACTGGCTTCCATACCTTCCCTTGGTGCTGTGGGGGATTTCTTGCCCAGAACCCTGAGTATATGGTACCTTTCAGGTACTAGGGATGTTTTGCAGTAACCTTCCGGGTGATCCTCCTAGCTGGTGTGCTTCTACAGTGGTATTGGTGCCAGCACTTTCTAAATATTTAAACAAACTATTTTAGAGGCCAGGGGGACATTCAGTGACCACCTGTGACCTTACTTCTCAACATTCTCCAGAGCAGCCAGGTCACAAGCACTATCCCTGTTGCATTGCCAGGTTCTGAGGCCAGTCCCCAGCATACAGGAACAAGTTACTTCAATGTCCTGACAGACCTTCCTGTTGCTCCTCTGGAGTGCTACCTGGCAGAGAAGGTCAGTTACTGTTACAGTTAGGTACTGCGCAGGTTCTGCTTGCTCTGGGAGGGCTAGAGAGGAGGCCAGAGAAAATTTAGTAGTTAGTAGGGCCAGAGAAGATGTGAGAGGCCCACTGAGGTTTCAAGGCCACCTTGGTTGCTTGTCCCCCAGGCATGTGGAGAAACCTCCATGGTCTTGACACTTCTAGGCCAAAATTTTGTTTTTGAAAAATGGGAGTCTTAGGCCAGACATGGTGGCTCACACCTTTAATCCCAGTACTCCGGAGGCAGAGGCACGTGGATCGCTGTGAGTTCGAGGCCAGCCTGCCTGGTCTACAAACCAAGTCCAGGACACCCAAGGCTACACAGAAAAACCCTGTCTCAAAAAACCAAAAAAAAAAAAAGAGAGAGAGAGAGAAGAAAAGAAAAATGGGAGTCTTAGTACCTTGCTCTAAGAGTTGAATGGGGTAACAGTGAACACGGCGTGAACATGTGGATGTAGTCATGCCACCCTCCCCAGTGTCTGCTGGCCTTTTGAGAGTCACACCAAGCATCACTGTGGTAGACTCCAGGACATAAGGACTCCCAGATTGTCTGGGATGTAGTGCCACCAACAGTGAACCTGGTAATGGAGCTTGTGTCCTTGAGTACAACTGGGTGCTTCTGCTAGACCGACAGGCTGCTGGACCCTAGGGCTCCCACCTGCCTTTCTTACATAATGCAGGCATCTTCTCCCTAGCTCATTTCTCAGCTGCTTCTGGCTCATATTCTCTCTCTCTCTCTCTCTCTCTCTCTCTCTCTCTCTCTCTCTCTCTCTGTGTTTTAAGATTTTTTATTTTATTTATTATTTATACAGCACTCTGCCCCCATGTGTGCCTGCAGTCCAGAAGAGGGCACCAGATCTCATTGTAGATGGCTGTGAGCCACCATATGGTTGCTGGGACTTGAACTCGGGACCTTTGGAAGAACCGACAGTGCTCTTAACCTCTGAGCCATCTCTCCAGCCCCATGTGTTTTTGTTTTGTTTTTTGGTTTTTTTTAACCACTCAGTGACTTCCAGCTCATCTTCACCCTCTCAGGAGTTCCCTCTTTTCTTAGTTTGGGATGGCGTGCTCCTGGGCCCACCAGCCCTCCTGTAGCCCATCATGTCTGGCCTGGCCCATACTGCATTTCCTGCTCATTCTCATCTCCAGGCCTGCCTCTTCCTCCCTCCTTAATTGGGAAGGCTTCCTTCCACCAGACTCTTAAGTCCCAGGCTAGGACTATAAGCTCAGCATGCTTTTAAGGAAATGAGTTAATCCTGGGAGAGGAACTTGTGCTTCCTGGGTCACCGGGTCAGGACTGCTTTGTCCTTCCGATCCTGGTGCTGGCAGAGGAGTCATCTGCAGATACTGGCCCCTGGTGTATGGAGGCAGTGGAGTCTTGGTGGTGCCTTCATCTGCTCAGAGGAAATTTTCAAGTAGAGCTGTGTCTCAGCCAGGTATGGTTGCTCACACATTGTAAACCAAGCACTTGGGAAACTGAGGCACAAGGATCAGAAGTTCAAGGCCAATTTTGGCTACATAGTGAGTTCAAGACCAGCCTGAGCTATAGGAGACCCTGTTTCAAAAAATAAAAGAAGATGGTGGTCCACACCTTTCTAGTACCAGAAAGCAGAACAGGCAGATCTCTATGAGCTTGAAGCTAGCCTGGTCTCCAAAAAGATAGCCTGGTCTCCAAAGAGAGTTCTAGGCAAGCTATGGCTACATAGTGAGACCTTGTTTCAGAACAAAACAAACACAAAACTGGTTCTGCTGGCTTTCTCTGGATTCATCTCCGTGTACCTGGGCCTAGAGGGTCAGTAGCATCTGTGAGATCCAAGGAGATGAGGTGTGGCTCGACCTCAGAAGGTGTTCTCCAGGGTCTGGATATATGGCTCGGTAGCCTAGGGTTTAATCCTTAGCTCCACAAAAAAACGTTTCTCTATATGAGAAGCTTAGCTAAAGATGCCCAGCTCCAATGTCACTGGACAAGAGTTGTCTCAAGGAAGAGCACAGCCCTTTCTTCCCTCTAAAGAGAAGATCATGCAAAGGTATCCTGGAGTGGTCACCAGTCACCTGCCAGAGCAGTTACAGAGCTCCTGTCCACCCAAGATGTTGGTCCTGCTGTCCATACTAGGTAACCCAGACCTTGGAGAGTCCAAGAACTCAGACTCCCCAAGCTTAAGGACAGTGGCACTGCAGACCTGTGTGGGCACAGCCTTTCTTCGTCCATCTCTGACCTTCCCAGAGCTGCCTCACTTCTCACTGCTCCTCCAGGGGACACTGGACATCTTTGTCTCTTTAAGAGCATGAAGGAGCTGACCTTTATGGCCAGTAGTTCTTCTGGTAGAGCCTGGAATCTGCTGTTTGCTCCTCCCTGGGAGTGTGGGCGTTTTCCTATGTGCTTAGGGTAGGCTTCATGTGTAAAAAATATTTTTTCATTACATTTGTTTTATTTGTGTGCATGTGTATGTGTGTTCAACGTGTACAGTGCACACGTGCACAAGTGTCAAGAGAACAGCCTGTGGGAATTGATTTTCTCCTTCTACCATGCAGATCCTAGGGACTGAACTCAACTTGTCAGGTTTAGTGGCAAGCATGTTACCAGCCTTATAGGAAATACTTTAAAATTTTTGTGGTGTTGTGGATAGAACTTAGATCTCACATATGCCAAGCAAGCACTCCACCACAGACACAACCCCAAGACTTATTTTCATTTAAAACATTATTTTTATGTATGTGTATGTATGTATTGGGATAAGTAAGCGAGTGTCCTCAGGCCAGAAGAGGGTGTCAAATCCCCTGGAGCTACAAACAGCTGTGAATCACAGTATGGGAGCTGGAGTCTGAACCTGGGTCCTCTGCAAGAACAGCACACACATGCTCCTAACCACTAAGCCAGCTCGCCAGCTCCCCAAGAGTTGTTTTTTTTTTTTTTTTTTTTTTTAAGATTTTATTTATTTATTATGTATACAGCATTCTGCCTGCAGGCTATAAGCAAGTACCAGATTTCTTTATAGATGGTTGTGAGCCACCATGTGGTTGGCTGGGAATTGAACTCATGACCTTTGGAAGAGTAGTAGTCAGTGCTTTTAACCTCTGAGCCATCTCTCCAGCCCCCCAAGAGTTATTTTTAACACTGTTTTACGGTTCATTTAACTTTTTCTGTGTATGTATGTGTGCCTATGTGAGTTATGTGCACATAAGTGCCCACAGATATCAGAGGACGTTGGATCCTCTGGAACTGGAGTTACAGGCAGTTGTGAGCCTTCTGATGTGAATGCTGGAAATTGAACCCAGGCCCTCTGCAAGAGCAGCAGGTGCTCTTAACTGTATGCCTCTCCAGCTCCTTTTGTTAAGTCTTTAATTTCAACTTTGTATCATAGCTCTTTGTTTTTGAGATGGGAGGAGGGGTGTTTGACCTTATTGCCAGTCTGGTTATGTCCTGGAATTCACTATGTGGACCAGGCTGGTCTAGAACTCAAAGAGATCCACTCACCTCTGCTTCCCAAGTGTTGTGATTAAAGGCATGCTCTACCACACCCAGTTGCCAGTCTGTTCTTGAATTCTGGAGCTGAAGTAATCTTTTTGCCTCAGCCTCCTGAATAGCCAGGATTCTAAGCACAGACCACTGTATGTCTCACAATACGTGTTCTGGCTTCCCAGGAGTGGTGTTGCTCCTCCGCGCCAGCTTCTTCCCCACACCTGGGGATGAATGTCTTTGTGAACTGTCAGGACTGTTGGGAAGCTGTGCCACACAGATGCTCATGACTTATCATCTGATGTCATGACCTGGGGCCCTTCTGGTTCTCTCACCTTCTCAGCTACTCCGTTCCATTTATAGTTTTAAATTTTGTACAAAGCTAAAAGCAGGCATTATGGCACACACCTTTATTCTCAGCACTGAGGAGTTTGAAGCAGCAGAGTCCTAAATTCAAGGCTGGTCTGGCTCCATAGCAAGATTCTGTTTCCTTTCTCAAAAATCAAAACAAAAAACCACGTACATTTTTTAAAAAGGGCAAACACAATTTTTAAAAAATATATTATTTATTTATTACATATTACACATACAGTGTTCTGCCTGCATGTAACGCCTGAACACCAGAAGAAGGCACCAGATCTCATTATAGATGGCCATGAGCCACCATGTGGTTTCTGGGAATTAAACTCAGGCCCTCTGGAAGAGCAGCCAGTGCCTTTAACCTCTGAGCCATCTCTCCAATCCCGGGGCAAACAAAATTTAACAAGAAGCAATACAGTTAATCTGATAGACGGCTGGGTGTAGTGGCACACACTTTTAATCTAAGATTTGGGAGGCAGAGGCAGGTGGATCTCCGTGAGTTGAAGACCAGCCTGGTCTAAAAGTGAGTCCAGGGCAGCTAGGGCTACACAGAGAAACCCTGTCTTGAAAAACAACAGCAGCAGCAAAAATCTGTTAGTACACGCATGAATTCACTCCCAGCTAGCTCATCTGGAGGCTGAGGCAGGAGACTGCCTGAATTCATGAATAGGAGACTGGCTTGTACAGCATAATAAGCCCTCTTCTCAAGAATGTATGGTAAAGACTGAGTAAAATACCTGAAAACACACACACACCACACACACGAACAAGAGAAAACTATCTTAGATGGCTGCTGGGGCCCTAAGAAGGAAGGCATGCTGATAAGAGAACCAATCTATAGATGCACTGAAAGTCCTGAAGGGCCAGGAGGTGGAGTCCATAAGAAGAGAGAGAGGGGCTGCAAGAGCCCCTGTCCTGGCCGACTGCTGAGCCCTTGGGTGTCTATACAGGTTGCTACTGCTGTGTGTCTGATCATGGGACAGATTCCCGAACCGGTAGAGTTTTTTAGGTCACCAAAGGACAGAAGTCGGAACTGTCCCCGCTGGGAAACAACAGAAACAAACTCAGGTTTAGCTTAGTACAAATACAGGTAGTTACAAATAGAAATGTATGCAATCTATAATATTTCAGCCTCCCGTATCCACCAGCTTCATCTCTTAGGGTTCATCCAAATTTTGGAAACATTTGAAAAGGTGCTAGAGAGAGTGCTCCATGGGCAAGAGCGTGGGCTGCTCTGTTCTCAGCACCTACATGGCAGCTCACAGCTGTAACTCCAGCTCTCATTCCTTCTTCCAGGCTCCACAGACACTGCATACACGTGGTACAGACATTCATGCAGGCCAAACACTCATGCACAGAAAGAAAGAAAGGAAGAAAGAAAGAAAGGCAAACCAAACACTTATGCACATAAAGATAGGTAGGTAAGTAGGTAGATAGATAGATAGATAGATAGATAGATAGATAGATAGATAAATGTCTTTAGAAAGAAGACATTTGGGGCTGGAGAGATGGCTCAGAGGTTAAGAGCACTGTCTGCTCTTCCAGAGGTCCTGAGTTCAATTCCCAGCAACCACATGGTGGCTCATAACCATCTATCGTGAGATCTGGTGCCCTCTTCTGGTGTGCAAGAGTACATGCGGGCAGAGCACTGTATATGTAATAAAAAATCTTTAAAAAGAAAAAAGAAAAAGAAGACATTTGAAGCCTGATGGTGGTAGTGCACAATTTTTAATCCCAGCCCTTAGGAGGCAGAGGCAGGTGGATCTCTGTGAGTTCGAGGTTAGTTTGGTCAACAGAGTGAGTCCAGGACAGCCAGGGCTACACAGAGAAACCCTGTCTCGAAAAACCAAAAAGAAAAAGAAGACATTGGCAGATGAACCACATCTACACTGCACATGTACAGACGTTTCCTTGTGCACTACACCAGCTCTGTATGTAGCAGCCATGTGCCATTTTAGCGAGTATATGCAATGTAGAGATGATTTTAGGAAGCTGTATGTATGTGGTATACACATATCACTGTATGTAAAAGAACTGAGTGTTCACACACTTCATTGTCTTTGGAGGATCTTGAACCCAACACTCCACAGATACTAGGGTAATTGTATATATATGGATATAGTTTGGCGAAGGCGCTGTTTGCTATTCTCTGAATTCAGAGCCTGAAGCCAGCCTTACCCTAGTGGCAACAAGTACACCCAGCAACCAGATCTTGGCTTCTGGTGTTCTTCACTGAGAGACCCAGACTCCTTGGAGTCATTGTAAGGCCAAAAAAAACAAAAAACAAAAAAAACAAAAAAAAAAACCCGAGGTTCCTGTTGTGCCTACAGTGTTCTCGGGTCATGTCCCAGCAATCGCTTAGGCAAAGCTGAGCAACAAAATCAGTAAAGTGGTATTGGAACATTACCCAAAGTATGCAATCTCATATCCACAAGTCCACAGTGAGATAAGTGATGAAATCAATAAATGGGGAGTGTGAAGAGGAATCCCATGTGGATGGTAGGCTCCACCCAAAGAAGCTTTAAGCTCTGCACCTTTCCTGCTCCTTCCCCAGAGCTCATCAAGGGCATGGAGGGTTGCTCTGTAGTGGAGAAGGGGCTGTGCTCAGGGTAGGCACCAAGAGTCCTAAGAAACACACATCAGGTTGACAGTGGGACCTATAGTTGGTGAGCGAGGGCCATTTGCCCCTGGGTCTCTCTCCCCATGCTCACAGCCATAGCTTTTTTTTTTTTTTCAAGATTTATTTATTATTATGTATACAGTGCTCTGCCTGCATGCACACTTGCAGGCCAGAAGAGGGCATCAGATCACATTATATATGGGTGTGAGCCACCATGTGGTTGCTGGGAATTGAACTCAAGATCTCTGGAAGAGCAGTCAGTGCTCTTAACCTCTGAGCCAACTCTCCAGCCCCCCACAGCTATAGTTTTACTGTGAGGAAAGCAGCAAGGAAGTCTTCAAACAGCCTGACACCCTGCTCACACTCACGTGAGTCTCCAGAAACAGCCTCTGTCACCACCAGAGGAAATTACAGAGATGTGAAGGAAGAGCCGCCATCATGTGGGGTCTACACACACATCTGGGTAAAGGAAGATTTTAGTGGGAACAAGGAAATACAGGGCAAAGTGTGAACTTTATTTGGTTAAAAGTTTATTTTTAAGAAATGTAAGGCATTTCTTTTCCTCTTATGTTGCTTCCGTTCAAGTACTTAGGTCCTTCTTCCAACTCATCCTTGTAAATTGTCACTCACACGGGCCTTTTAGCTCTGGTCAAGTTCCCATGCCACCAGCGTACACTGCTGTGTGTTGCTTTGAACCACAGGGTGACTGTAGTTGAGGCACACTGATGGCCACACGTGGGTGAGACACAGGCTTGTCTCAGGTAAGCAGAGCATTGGTGGCCCAGCCCTGGCTTCTGCACCCTGTACCCTGTTCTCAGTGTTTGGTCTACATGTGTGTAGCATACTTACTTCCATCTTGTATCTCCAAGAACACGTTGGTGTTGGAAGTGGAGACCCAACAGGACAGAAACTCTGAGAAGACCTGTGTTATCAGGTAGCCATTAGAGTCTGGCATTTTTCAGAGGGTTTCAGGGGTTAAGTAGATCATTGGTGACACTGTAAATGACAAAAGACACCTGGCCCAGGACGTCCAAGAGTGGTGCTGCTTGTAGGCTGTCAAGGTGGAGTGAGCCACTGTGGATCAGCCTCCTGCCAGCAGCTGCCTGACTGAGTTGGGGGCTGCATCCTCACACCTGCTCCTGCATGCCAGTGACTGGCCGAACTTGGGTGTCCACTGGGGTCCCTGCTATCCCCACCTCTGCCTTGAAAATGCTTACGAACACTGAAGGGCTGTTTGTTCTTTGTTTGCAGAGGTATTGTGGCCAGTATTTTGGTTTTCTTATGTTTTGGAGTCACACAAGCCAAAGATGGGCCATTTTCCAGACCTCATCCAGGTAACTCCATTTCCTTCTTCATGTAGCCACGTAGCCCTTCTGTTCTGAGCAGCTGCTGTACCTGTGCTGCAGGATGTGAATGTCCTGTCCCCCTGTACCAGCTCCTCCTGTGGCCGCTCCCCCCATGGCACGGAGAGCTGACTGTATTGCCTCTGCTTGTTTCTCACATGTCTGTGCCTCTCTCCCCTTCTTCCTGGAGACCTAGGGGTAGCTGTTGGGTCCCATCTCCATCCCTCCTACCCCAAGTTTGACAAATCCATGTCATCAAATTGCCCCCTGTGTGAACCTCAGCTGGAGGCCACAGGCCACCTACCTGCCTGCTCAGTTGGCCACAGCTCAGATGAGGAGGCCCTTGGGGTCACAGGTTGGCTGAGGTCACTTAAGGGCCTTGGCATAAATTTAGAAACATGTTTCTTTTCTGTGTCAATGGGAGTATAAACTGTGGAGATACAGAAACTATTTTTAGGCATAAAAAAAATAAACACTTAAATTTGGATGTGTTGTGTATATTTATTTATGTACCTATTTTTGAGGGTCTCACTATTGCTCAGGCTATTCTGGATTCAAGGAATCCCCTTGGCTCCCTTCCTGAACACTGGGACCACAAGTGAGTGCCCCAACACTGATGTTTTTCCCAGATGTTGTTTTTGTATTGTTTTGTAAATTAAGCAGTCTTGAGATTTTTGCCTCATGTATCTGTGTACCTACTGAATTGTTTAACAAACCACTGTAGAAGCAAGGGGTACAGATTAGCGTTGAACTTGTTAGCCTTCCAGAAAAGGGAATGTTTGCCAAGGTGAGTTAGTTCTAAGGCTGTGGACACAGCTCCCCTGTGACCCGGAAGCTCTGAACAGACTGTGTGGTCTGTACGTGCTGCTGAGCGAGTGGCCTCCCAGCCTCAGTGGGCCTTCGCCCTCTGACCCATCCAGCCTTGACTCTCTAGGGATTAGAAGCCACAGAAGAGCCAAGTAATAACAAAGTGCCCAATTCATTTTAGCAACAATGTTTCTTCTTTGATATGTTTGTGGTTTTTGTTTTGTTTTGTTTTGTTTTAGTTTTTTGAGAGAGTTTCTTTGTGTAGCCCTGGCTATCCTACAACTAGCTCTGTAGACCAGGCTAGCCTTGAACTCAGAGTTCCATCTACCTCTGCCTCCCAAGTGCTGGAATTGATTGTGCTATTTTAAAATGCCATTTTTGTTTGTTTATTTATTTATACTTTCTGAGACAGGATTTCTCTGTGTAGCCTTGGCTGTCCTGGACTCACTTTGTATACTAGACTGGCCTCGAACTCACAGTGATCCACCTGCCTCTGCCTCCCAAGTGCTGGCATTAAAGGTGACCACGCCCAGCTCACTTTGCTTTCTTACAATAAAGCTACATATGTGTATGGGTCTTTGTGTGTGCTTGTCTTGTGAGCGTTACAAGCCCATACAGTAAGGCATGCTTCCTCCCTTTGGATGCCACATCTCAGTGAGCATGACAGATGGAGCCACACTGGCCAACTGGCAGTAACTTGCTTCTGCACGGGACACTGGAAGTGTCTCTAAGACAAGTAGGTTCTCTAGTCCAGGACACAAGCCCTATACCCTGACAAACACAAGCCACCGTGTCTGAAAGGTTTTAGAGCTTTCCGAGGCTCCCACTGGCCTCTGAGCTCAGTGACTACTGTTGCAGCTCCCAGCACTTAAATCACATAAATGTTGTTGTTGTTGTTGTTATTATTATTATTATTAATTGTCTCACTGTGTAGCCCTGGCTGTCTAGAACTCACTATGTAGACCAGGCTATCTTCAACTCAGGTGTCTGCCTGTCTCTGTCTCCCGAGTGGGGGGATCACCAAGCCTAGGAGTCCTCTCCCTCTTGCATGAATGCTCACCTATGAGCTACTTTGAGAGCTGTGCTGTGCCTTTCCTTCCAGTGTAGTCGTTTGCATAAGCTCCAGGCTCCTTTACCGTTCTGTAGGAGTCTGTCTTGAGCTGCCTCCCTCCTTACTGTCTGTTCATATACCGAGCATGGAACCCTCAGGGCCTCCAGTCAAAAAGAATGTGGTACAGCTAAATGAGAGGCCAGCAAGCAGCACCATGGGAGGGGCAGCTCGAAGGGGGTTCCTCTCCAGGGAGAGGCAGTTCCCTGCAGGGCGCTACCCTACCTACTGGTGTGCGCAGGCAGGCCCGGTCAGGCTGTCTCAGCTGGGGCCATTACCTGCCTGGCCTCGTTAGAGCAGCAAAATGAGGTTTCAGCTGACCCGTCTGGGGAGTTACTTTATTTGGAAACTTTAATTGGCTGTGATTCCAAGTAAATACCTTGAAACAGGTCCTGGTTCTTTGAAATAGCCTCCCTCCTTGGTTGAACTTTGTTTTTGTTTTTGTTTTGTCTGTGTGCAAGGCTAGGACTGAACCGTGGGCCTCATGCGTGCTATATAAGCGTGCTACCACTGAGCTACAACTCCAGCCTGTCCTAGTTCTTTCCTCTGTGGCTATCTCCAGAATCTGGGGCTCGTTGCTGTCCCCCGCACACCTGAACTGCCTTTGACCCTTTCTCACATTTTATATTTGGGTAGACAAGGGACACTGGCATCAAACCCACCAGCACTAGAGGTCAGAGGATTTTTGTGGAGGGGGGGTGGGAAGGTGTAGAGACAGCTGGATATTTAGGGATGGGCCTAAAGGAGGCAAGGGTTCAGCTTCTGATTTGGGTTCTTGTGGGAAAGGATTTCGGAAAGACAGGAAATGGCAATAGCTGAAGAGATGATGCCAGGATCAGAACTGATGACCTAAGAGGTTCCTATGGCTTTAGGTATCTGTCTCTTCTCTTAAGGGAGCCTCCCTATACATATAGACACACACTTCAGTGGTAAAGGTCATCTTGCCCCCTCAGCCAGTGAAGGTTTTCACACAGGCTCTTCCCCTACTCCAGCAGCAAAGAGCATTCATAGCCTCCATCTGTATCCAAGAGCAACGTGAGCAAATGCCATTAAGAGCTTCCTACATCATGTGTCCTGTCTGTCAGAGTTGGTCCCTCTCAACTACATAGATCAAGTCACACACTCTGAACGTGTGGAGCCTCCCCGGCTCTTCAGGTGCCATGGCGTTGCTGGGGGTGGAGGGTGTTTGAGGATCTGAAGTCTGCTGATATGGTTTGTGGGAAAACACCTTCCTACTCATTCATGATTTTAAAAATAAAAATAAAATCGAGCATATTAGGATTACAAGGTTTTCATTCCTGAACAAGGTGTCCAGCAGAAGCTGGTTGCAGGTCGGAAGCATAATTAGTACATAAAGAGCAGGGTGCAGCCATTGCTCCTTCTCCCAACACGTAGGCCTGCCGTGCCTCTGCAGCAAGATAAACAAAGACCTCAGGACTCCAGGAAAAACATTTCACATTTCAGAGGGAAGCTCTGTTTAATTTCATTTAGGCCTTGCTTATAAAGATTCTACGAAGGACACCTAAGTACCCCACCGTCCCAAAAAATAAACTATGATCAGAAGCCTCCTGGGCCTGGGTGGGGCATGCAGCCCCAGAACAGAGCCCCTGACACTGCTGTTATCTTGTTGTAGCTTACTGGCGGTTTTGGCTGTGTGTTAGTGTGGTCTACGAGTTGTTTCTCATCTTCATCCTCTTCCAGGTAAGCAGCTTTTCTTCGTTGGTAAAATAGGAATAGATAATAGAGGAGGCCTTGACTTCTCGGTCCCCAGAGTGCTAGCAGGAAGCCAGGCTGGACCAGCACAGATAGACACAAACTGCCTCACTTCCAGGCAGGCCCGTATGGAGGGCTGTCTTAGTGTGGGTGCAGGCACAGGCTGCTGCCATGTCTTTATGCAAGCAGGGATAGACACATAACCAGACAGGTAACGTGCAGTTGAGCAGGTTTGCCCTTGGCCTGTAGCTGAGCAGCTGCAGCTGTAGGACCTTTGGCCTACCTGGATCCAAGAAGCTGGTGGGACTGGCAACTGGGCAGGGGTTTGGGGCGTGGAGATGGAGTGTTAGCTTACATGTTCACTAAGGGACCATCTGCTTCAGTCACTGAACTCGCACTGTATGAGTGAGTGGCCAGGTTTATGGTTCTAAATCCACTCTCCAGGGCTGAGTCCTGGGCATGTAGTACACATCCTAGAAGCAGCCAGAACAGTTCCGTCTCTAGAAAGCTCAGTGTCTCTGTTCTGCTGCCCAGCTGCATCGGCACAGTGCCTCTTCCTGTGACTGAGAGACATGTCAGAACTGCATCCTGCCACTCTGCAGACCTGAGGCATTTGATTTCCCGTTTGGAGTCTGTGAATCAAGCTGCTGTCAACACTCCTGTCAGGCCTTGTGTGGACACAAGTTTCCATTTCTCTCATAGACAGGCTCTAGTGCTCTTACTGGTCACACCACACAGTGCCTTTAATGGGTTAAGGAGCTCCAGGCCGCCTTTCCGGCGTGGCTATGGCATCTTGCGTCCCGCTAGCGCTGACTTGGAATTCTGCTGCTCTCTACGCTTTCTTTCAGTTCTCCTGTGTGAGTGCTCAGAGATGGAGTTGCTGGCAGTGAATGGTATTATATCCTAATGAGTATAAGGTGGCATCTCTTGGCTCTCTCTTTGTCCTGCCAAGGATTCATTGGAAAACACCACAGCACACCTAGGTGTCACCTCTTCTGGGCTCCTCTGGGCTCCTCTGGGCTCCTCGGCCTGTTTCTGATGGGCTGGCAGCTCTGTAGAGGCTGGTGGGTGGCAATGCAGTTTTCCACACTTTGTTCTTCTCTTCCAAGATGTCCTGTTGTCAGCTGATCTGCATTTCCCAGTGAATGCTAGAATCACTTTCCTGCTACATAAAAGAGCCCATGAGATTTCTTTTTCTTTCTTTGCAGTGCTGGGAATGGGACCCAGGCCTCCTGCATGCTAGGCAAGTGCTCTACTACTGAGCTACAGCCCAGACCTAGCAGGTGAGATGTTGACAGTTAAGAATGCTGCCATCCCAATGTTATTAAGTCTTGCGATTCATGAGCATGGGATGTCTTCCATTTATTTAGGTACTTAATTTCTTCCTACTATGTTTTATAGTTTTCCTAATGTAAACTTTGTACTTCTTTTGTTAAGTTATTCCCAAGTATTTTACTCATTGTTTTCTCAGTTTTTAGATTGCTGGTTAATGGGATGTTGAAGTAGTTTATTTTCAGGTGTATGTTTGCTCTGTGATCTTACTAAACTTACCAGTTCCAGTACTTCTGTAGGATTTGCTGTTTTCTAGGCCCTGCCATCTGCACTCGGATGATGCCACATTTCCTTGCAGTCTGGTGCCTTCTAATCCCCACTCTTGCCTGCCTCCCTTAGCTGGGCCTCCCAGAAGTGTGTTGCTCACAAGTGTGGACCTTCTTAATTGGTTTTTTATCTTATCTGGCCTTTTGTGCTGTGTAATGAGAGCTCTGACTTTTCCCAGAAGCCTTCAGTAAGTGGCAGCAGTTCAGTGGTAGCTGGTTGAGTGTTTTCATCATTAGATTTTGTCAAGTGCATTTTCTGTATTAGAGACAATTATGTGAGTTTTTCCTTTATTGATGGTGGTATTTACATTGATTAATTTTTAAAATGTGGTTCGTTTGAATGTTCTGCTTTGCTTTGTGTTTGAGGCAAGGTCTTGTGTAGCCCAGGCTGGCCCTGAGCTGCAGTCATAGAGGTGTGTGCTGGCTGCTGTGCCTGTCATGACTTCACTCCTGAGATGAGGTGACGCTGTAGGACCCTGTCGTAGTCCGGAGTCAGCCTCCTAGTAGTTGGCCGAGAATCGTGGCCTCCAAATTCATGAGGCGCTTGTCTTTGATTTCCTGGAATTTGTTTTTATCTGGCTTTGGCATCAGAGTCTAAATTTGTCTGGTGTATTTCTTAGGATTTGACCAGATTTGGGTTTTTCGAGACAGGGTTTCTCTGTGTAGCCTTGGCTGTCCTGGACTCCTTTGTAGACCAGGACCCACCTGCCTCAGCCTCCCGAGTGCTGGGATTAAAGGTGTGTGTCACCACCACACCTGGCTGATATACCCATTCATTCAAGAGTTCTTGGTTTTTTGTTTGTTGAAGCTCTCCCTGACTCATACCATAGGACGCTCCAGTTGTATGCACCCCCTGCCTGAGCCCTGGAATCAGCCTTTTCCCTGGGGCCCTGGTCCTGCAGGACAAAGGACATCCTTAGAGACTGCAGTCTGGGAACTGAGTTTGCTGGTCAGGTTCCAGGTACTAAGCTACAGAGAGCATCTCCACATGCATGCAGCATACTACTGTGATTATACCAGTTCTGGCACTCTGTCTTGACGGTCCTCCTGCGGTCTAGCTCCTTCTCTCCTGCCCACTCTGCCCTCTAGGAGGGCACCGCGGGGTCACAGGGTCTCTGCGTGTTGATCAGAGGCAGCATTTATTCTGCAGGTATTTTGAACCTAGCAACAGGTACCCTTGATCCTAAACCTCTGTCAAGCCCAGCACTCACCTTTTCTGATTTCATTTGAGGCCTTGGGGCCTAAGCTGGAAGGTAGTTTTTGGAGCAGTCCTGTTTCAATATGTCCTCAAGTGTTGCTAGCGTCCAAGACACACAGCATTAACAAGATGGTCATCTGTGGAGTCTGCACCAGAGACAGGTGACCCTTGACTTCAGATCAGGCGCTAGATTTACAGCTGACCAGTCTGTTCCCATTTCCTCTCCTGTCTGTTCTGTGTTTTCACTTCTGCCTGCAATGTTGGACCTCTACTCTCTCATCTGGTCTCCAAGCCTTTGAGGCTCCTTTTTGTCCTGGCTTGTGGTTTGCTCCTAAAGTGCTTCTTCCGCTGAGAGGATAGAACTCTCAGCAGCAGCTGCATATCCAAAAAGATGGGTTTGTGTCCTTAGGCATGGCCCTGGACTGTTCGGGAAAGGCAGCAGTGCAGAGCTGCCTCTTCTAGATAACGATGTGGTGCAGTGTACCCTGGGAGAGAGTGCTGTAGGGGGCTGGTTTGTGCCTTGATGGCTCACTGGGACTCAAGGCATGTCTCCAGCCCTAGCTGCTGTCCTTGTGACATACTGGCCAAGATATAGGTCACATTCTACAGACTACTCCACCCAGGCTAAGCCTGACCACACTAATGGCTCTGCTTTGCAGACAGTCCACGATGGCCGGCAGTTTCTGAAGTATGTGGACCCCAGGCTGGGAGTCCCATTGCCAGAGAGGGACTACGGGGGCAACTGCCTCATCTATGACGCTGACAACAAGACTGACCCCTTCCACAACATCTGGGTAGGGGTGTCCACCCTCCTGCCTTTCCTCAGGCGCCTTCGGGGTAGTGTGGTGTGGCTCTGCACATGTAGGCCAGGCGATGGATGCCCCTATTCATGTTAGATAAGGACCCATCTGAGGCGCACCCTGCTCTCTGTTACCAGCGTGGTCATCTGCAGGTGTCCACACAGCAATATGCTTGCCAGACTCTGACTCAGCATCGGCCTGAAGGGCTTTTGTGGGTAGGGGAATGACCCCGGGTCTTTGCATAGCATGAGTTTGTATGGTCCCTGGAGACCTGCCCAAGATACAACAGTGGAGACAGCTGCCCGAGAGAGGGGCTGCCTGAGATGCTGGCTGTGTCTAAGGACCACATCCTTCTCATCTGCAGGACAAGCTGGATGGCTTTGTTCCTGCACACTTCATTGGCTGGTATCTGAAGGTAGGGTGACCTAGCTGGCTGACACCCTGCTTCTATCTAGTTCCCTCGTTCTCCATGTTCCAAGGCTGAGTGGTAGGTGGGTGAGCCCTGGTGAGGAAACACTATGCCGTCCTGGAGAATATGTGTAATACCAGAAACTTCCAGGTTTCTTGGCAGGACTCAAGTACTAGTGCTGACCCTGCTGGTCAGATCTATGCCCTATTCCTAGTACTGTGGCCATGTAGGGAAAGAGAATGAAGGAAAAGGCAAGGCAGGAAGCCTAGGCCAACCTGGGCTCCAGGTATATCCCACAGTCCCGAAACACAGCTGGATCCAGGCCTCCTGTTCGAGCTCAGTGCCAAATCCCCTCCATGTTGGCTGAAAATCTTCAAGTTAGAAAGGCGACACCCATCAGCTACACTTAGCAGGGGCCCAGTGGGGCTGGGGCAGGAGGCAGGGGTTGTTTGTTTGAGCAGTACATCTGTAGTAAGTGAGAGACGAGCCTGATGGGGTGCTTTCTGGCACCTCACAGACCCTCATGATCCGGGACTGGTGGATGTGCATGATCATCAGCGTGATGTTCGAGTTCCTGGAGTATAGCCTGGAGCACCAGCTGCCCAACTTCAGCGAGTGCTGGTGGGACCATGTAGGTGCCAAGGGCAAGGCACAGCCTGGGTGGGCCTGGGCCTGTCATCACAGGCCCTGTGGTTAATGCTTCTCCTTTCCTGACCCAGTGGATCATGGACGTACTCATCTGCAACGGGCTGGGCATCTACTGTGGCATGAAGACCCTTGAGTGGCTGTCCTTGAAGACATACAAGTGGCAGGGCCTCTGGAACATTCCAACCTACAAGTACATCTTGGGAGTTATAGAGGGAACCTTGGAGCATTGGGCCCCCAAGCCACAAGGCTTTGCTACTTGGGAGGGTGGCAAGCAAGATGGGTATTTGTTCCTCAGACATTAGAGTGGTAGAGTGTCAACTGTTATTCCTCCATCTGGCCCCCTGGCCTATATGGCCTCAGACTTGGTATGTAGTCTAGGATGACTCTTGTCCCACCTCCCAACTCCTGGGAGTACTAGTGTGTCCCCCTTTACTTTTTTTTTTTTTCTGTTTAAGAAAAAGAAATAATACCAGGAATGGTGGTATACACCTACAGATTCCACTGCTCGGGAAGCTGAGGCAGGAGAATTCCTTGAGCATAGAAGTTCAAGGCTAGTCTAGGCAGTCCAGTGAGACTTTGTCTCAAAATTTGGAGAAAGTAGGACCTTCAAAGTCATCCTCGGGTGTATAGTAAGTTTGAGGCTAGCTAGCCTTAGCTACATGAGACCTTGTTTCAAAAAAATAAAAAAATTAGCCAAGCATATTGGCACATACCTTTAATCCCAAGTAGGCAGGCAGATCTCTATGAGTTAGAGGCCAGCCTAGTGTACATAGTAAGATCTTGTCCCAAACAACACCAAACGCCAGGTTTATCCTGGCACTTGGGAGGCAGAGGCAGGTAGGTAGATCTCTGAGTTCAAGGACAGCCAGAGCTAGGTAATAGTGAGGCCTTGTCTTCCCCTGGCTGCTCGCTACCCTGCAGGGTCTGGGGGTGGGGGGAGCTGGAAGAGCTAGGCAAGAGAGACCCAGCACTGGAGAGGTAGAGGGTAAGCCGATTGAGACCCTGATCCCTGGCACCACAAAAGAGAAAAAACCTGGGGACAATAAGGAACAAGGCTCCCCTCCTGTCTGGGTGCATCTGGCATGTGAATAGCCCCCTCTGAGTAGCTATATGGGATCTGACCAGGGCAGAGCCCTTGTGTCTTTTGAGAAAGGCAATAAACACTGGCTCACAAGTTCTGCCATAGATCCACGGCCTGAAGTAAGCTGGTTGACTGGCCATCAACCTCAGGCTACTGGCTCTCTGCTTCCTAGGGGCAAGATGAAGAGGATTGCCTTTCAGTTCACGCCCTACAGCTGGGTACGCTTTGAGTGGAAGCCGGCCTCCAGCCTGCACCGCTGGCTGGCTGTGTGTGGCATCATCTTGGTGGTAAGTCCCAACAGTCTGGTGACTGGATCTGTGTACCACCAGTGGTTAGTTCTCAAACTGATAAATTGGCCTTCTCCCATCCCCTAGTTCCTGCTGGCAGAGCTGAACACATTCTACCTGAAGTTTGTGCTATGGATGCCTCCTGAACACTACTTGGTCCTCCTGCGTCTGGTCTTCTTCGTGAACGTGGGTGGTGTGGCCATGCGTGAGATATACGACTTCATGGATGAACTGTGAGGGCCGCCATAAGGCCTAGGGGGTGGGAGGCCGGAGCCCGGGAGCCCCAAGGGCATTTTGGGTGCTGAGCAAGCCAGGCAGCTGCTGCCTCTCTGCAGGAAGCCCCACAGGAAGCTGGGCCAGCAAGCCTGGCTGGTGGCAGCCATCACAGTCACAGAGCTGCTCATCGTGGTGAAGTATGACCCGCACACACTCACCCTGTCGCTGCCCTTCTACATCTCGCAGTGCTGGACTCTGGGCTCCATCCTGGTGCTTACGTGGACTGTCTGGCGCTTCTTCCTGCGGTGAGTGGGACCCCAGGCCATCAGGCTTCACTGTGAGTGGTGTCTGTCCCCCTCTGGTCACATACAGACAAGGCTCCAGCTAGGCCCCTTCACTGCCTTGTGCCCCTAGCTGCCTTGGCCCCTCTATTCTCTGGGAGTCTCTGTGGCTCTGCCTGGTAGGTCTGGGTTCTCAAGGTTCAAGGTGGCTTGTAGCTGGCACTCTAGCTCGACCTCTCCCCAGCCATTCCTAGAATTGTAGCGGGTGTGGCCTCCTGCGGAGCAAAGGTGTCAAGGTGACTATGGGACCTGTGCTGAGGGCCGCTGCAGGGACAGGTGGTGAGGTGGCTCTGCTACCCCACAGGGACATCACCATGAGGTACAAGGAGACCCGGCGGCAGAAGCAGCAGAGTCACCAGGGCAGAACCATCAACAATGGGCATCCAGGGACGGATGATGACCTGCCAGGGTCTGGGACTGCAGAGGAAGAGGGGACCAATGATGGTGTACCTGCTGAGGAGGGGGCCTCAGCTGCTTCTTGAGCCTCTCTCTCTTCACTGGCCTTGTGCCATTTCCCCCATCCTATTCTCTCTGCCTCAGAGGTGGGGACCTATCCACACTCCACCAAGGACACCTGAGTATACGTGTTTGTGTGCAGGTAGAGGTGTGCACATTGGCTCCAGACACTTCTCCAGGTGCGAGCTAACCAGCAAGCCTGGAACTTGCTCTAGAGCAAGGGTCCTGTCCTGTCCTCCTACCTGGTCAGTCAGGTCCCTGACCCATGGTCTCCCTTGTGGTCAGTCTCAGCTCAGGCCAGGAGAGGCATCTCAGTACTCTTTACCCTCTTGGGTAGGCGGAAGCCCCATGAGACCCTATGGCCCACCCAACTTACAGCAGCACAAGTGAAGGATGTCACAACACAAAGATGGCTGCTACAGCTGCAGGCAAGATGGCTTGCTGCCTGTAGGTGACTCTGTGTGGTGGTCTGGAGTCAGTACTGAGCCATTTCCTTTGGAGCCTTCCTTTCACCAGGACTGTAAGCTGAATGGTGTCTACATGAAGGTTACCAGATTGGCCTCTTGAGGGGCATCAAGTCAGACAGCTGTCCCCCAGGTGCTAGGGTTGTGCTGTCACCATGGCTCCCTGAGCTTATTAGTCGTACCCTCGAGCAAACAGAACAAATAAAGTGATGATGAAGGTGCCTAGCCTCTGGCTGCCTTCTCTGCCCCATGGTCCCAGAGACCTTGCAGTGGAAGGGACTGCGCCATCTTTTTTCAAGGGTGTGAATGCAGTTCTCACGTGGTTTCAAGAGCTTGCAGGACACAACTCTCAGAGGGCAGTCATAGCAGGTGTTCACAGGACCTGTGTCCTGGGCAGCTGCCCTGCCTGCCATGTTGCCTCTGACTGGGCGTAGGGCTAGTGATCACTGAAGAATGACCATGGGAGATGACTGTGAACCTAGCTTTACTGTTGCAGCCATTGGGATGCAGTGATAGATGACAATTTATCTTCTCACAAATGCAAATGTGCAAGTCCTTAGCTTACTAAGGTAAGCTTACTAAGGCAAAATCTCTGGATTTTGAGATAGGTTGGATGCATAGCTCAGACTGGCACAGAACTCAATATACAGTCCAGTCTGGGTTCAGATTCTTGGCAGTCCTGCATCAACCTCCCAATTTCTGGAATTACAGGTTTGTGCCATATACCAAACCCAAAAGCCCTTTTTAGAAAATTTAAGTTTTACCGGGCGTAGTGGGGCATGCCTTTAATCCTAGCACTTGGGAGGCAGAGGCAGGCAGATCGCTGTGAGTTCGAGGCCAGCCTGGTCTACAAAGCAAGTCCAGGCCAGCCAAGGCTACACAGAGAAACCCTGTCTTGAAAAACAAAAAAACAAAACAAAACAAAAACTAAGTTTTGCCAGGTGTCGTGGCACATGCCTTTAATCCCAGCATTCAGGAGGCAGAGGCAGGCGGAGCTACAGGCTTGGTCTACAAAGAGAGTTTCAGGACATCCAAGGCTACACAGAGAAACCCTGTGTTGAAAAACCAAAAAATTAATCTCAACACTTGGGAGACAGAGTCAGGCACTGGTGGATCTCTGTGAGTTTGAGGCCAACCTGGTCCAGGACAACCAGGGCTATTTCACAAAGAACTCCTGTCTCAAAAACTAGCACCACCATGCCTGGCCAACAACAAAAATTTTAATTTAAAACATTTTAATTACATCTGTGTATGGGTAATTGCACATGAGAGCAGGTGACAGTGGAGGCCAGAAGAGGCCATCAGATCCCCTGGAGCTGCTGCTAGAGGTAGTTGTTAGCCACCATCCAGCCCCATGTACCACATTTTTTTCTCCCATTTTCTGGCTGCTGTGACTACTGTTGTTGTGAAGGAGGCAGTACATATAGAGACAAGGCAGTCTCTAACATTCTGATTCAGTTTGCTTGCTATTTGTATCTAGTAGTGCAATTGCTGGGTCCTACCATCGCTCCATTTTTAAGGTTTTGGTTTGGTTTTAGGAGACAGAGTTTCTCTGTGTAGCCTTGGCTGTCCTGGACTCGGTTTGCAGACCAGGCTGCAACTCAGAGTGATCCACCTGCCTCTGCCTCCCGAGTGGAGTGCTGGGATTAAAGGCATTCGCCACCACGCCCAACTTGAGCAAGCATTTTTAACTCTGACCAGCATTTGTTGTCTTTTGGATTTGTTTTGTAAATAAGAGCCCACAGCTCTCATATTTGCCACATGACAGCCAGTTTCTTCTAGAGTTGTACTGGCTACCCACCCCTCCCTCTGTTTCGTTTTTTGGTTTGTTTTTGTTTTTGAGACAGGGTTTCTCTGTGTAGCCTTGGCTGTCCTCCACTCGATTTTTAAACCAAGCTGGCCTTGAACTCAGAGATCCACCTGCAAGCCAAGACAGTCCTCACCCCTCATGCTCCTCAGTGTGGACAGAAGGAAGATTTCCGCTTTGAAAGTCACTTTGAGACCTACCTTGGAGCAAAGTTTAATGGCACGCAGCTGGAATCCCTGCTACAATGCCTGTGGTCCCAACACTCAGGCAGTAGATGAGCAACAGGTATTCAGGGCTGACCAAGACCTTTTTTTTTTTTTTTTTTGAGAAAGGGTCTCTCTGTGTAGCCTTAGCTGTACTGGACTTGCTTTGTAGTCCAGGCCTGGAACTCACAGCGATCTGCCTGCCTCTGCCTCCTGAGTGCTGGGATTAAAGCGTGCGCCACCACACCCGGCATAAAACCCTACTTTTTTAAAGGTCATCTTGGAGAGTTCATAAGGGCTGGGGTGAACACATGCATGAAGTGCTCATAATAGGTAGTAGTCATAGCATCCTGGGTCCATAGCAGACCTACACCAGGCCACAAAAAGTGACAAGGACCTTTCTTGTCAACAAAGTGTTTTAATAGTTATATAATGTCATATGTCCAGAGAGGTGCACATCTCAGGAGATGATCCTCAGGGATGGCCTTTCTTCCTCCAGGGCCCGCAGCTTGTCTTCTACCTCCTCTGCCCAGTAAATGTCATACATGCTGTACATAGGCAGGAAAGTCAGTTGGGGTTCACTCCTCCATGCCCACCTTCCTGCCTGAACCCCCTGGGCCAGGTAGCCCCTGTCCCACCACCTTCACCAACTACATGCACTTACACTAGCTGCTGAAGGGTACAGCTGGGCTGTTTGAGGCTCTCTATCAGTTGCAGGACACCTGAGTCCCCCATGCAGTTGTTACTGAGGTCCAGTTCCCTCAGGCTACGGTTGGCCAGCAGGACGGTGGCAAGGCTGCCACAACCACTGTCATGCACGTCACAGTCCCCCAGCCTGGGTGGAGAGGGTAGAGCTGTTACCCACATACAGGCTTTGGCAGGAAGGCAGCCCCTCCATACCGCAAGTGCAGCTAAGTACCCCTAACAGAAGAGGGGTACACAGCCTCAGAGGGAATATAATGTCTCTTAGCCTGGGGAGCCTGGCTAGGTCAGAAGCCTGTGCACCAAGGCCAAGTACATCAGGAGGCCTGCAGAAAGTAACGGTAGACAGGTTTCCAGACTCAGGAGACTGGGATGCAGGCAAAGGAAGGATAAGTGAGCAGGTCCAGTACCTATAGCCATCAGAGGGAACCTGAGGATGCCAGAGGCACCGGGGAGTATAATACACAGGGAGGCCAGGGGACATCGAGGAGCTGCTACTGCTTGCCTCCCCAGGTGGACCTGAAATCTGCAGAACCCCCTCTTAAGTGACTGAGGCAGGACCCAAGTCCCCCAGCACAGGACCCACACTCAATTCCCCCGACTTGCAGAGTATGCCACAGTTCTGGCTACCAAGATGCTGGACAGGAGACTACAGGGCTGTTGTCGCTGTAGTGGCCTGTCCACCCTTCAACTACTGTCCAGTCCAAACTGGGCAGCAGTCGAGATGTGCCACCACACCTGGTGTGTGGTGCACCCATTTAATCCCAGCACTCAGATCTCATGAGTTTGAGGGCAGCCTGGTTTACAGAGCAAGTCCAGGAGCTAAGGCTACACAGAGAAACCCTGTCTTGAAACAAACAAACAAAAAAGTGCCATCACAAAAGGCAGGGCTGAGATAAATGGTAAATGAGACAAAACATTAAAAGTAGAAATGAGACTCTGGACTGGCTGGAAAATGGGAAATCTCTAAGTGAGAACAAAACCTTGAGAAAGAAAATGAGGACAGGAACTGAACTGCCCTCCCTTAAAACCCAAGGACTAATTCCTGGACACTGCACAGAGAGAGGAAGGAGAGAAATAGCAAGAAAGCATGTGACTTTTCAGGACCAGTACCCAACTAAAGGCAAACCAATATCCCAGAGCACAATGGGCAGAAAAAAATAGCTGCCAAGGGGAGCTAGGTCCACTTGCCCAGCAACTTGAATTCCATGCCTGGAACCCCATGGTAGAAGGAGAATCAACTGCAAGTTACCTTCTGACCTCCACATGTATGGATATGGTGTATGAGCTTGCGGGCACAAACACTCAAACAGAAATGTAAAATAACAATTAAAAACTCTGCCAAAGAGAACAGGCATTCACATAGGAGATCCGGGACACCAGAAACCTCCCTGGAACCAGAAAGAAATGGGAGAAATGAATGGCCCAGACTCTATGTTTCAAGGGCCAGGATACACAAGAGTACTAGAAACTCATCTTCTATAGAACCCATGCTTGGAAGCTGCTAGAATGTGAAGAAAATGAAGGAACCAGGCTTGGTGGTGCATGCCTTATCCCCAGCACTCAGGAGGCAGAGGCATCAGATCTCTTGAGTTTGAGGCCTGCCCAGTGAATAAATACCAGGGCTACATTGACCCCCCCATCTCAGAAAGTAGGGAAGCCCTACCTAGTACATCTCTACCTGGGATTCCTCACAGGAGGTAGGGGGCCAGAGTGTAGAGCTATGCCGACTTCTCCCAGCACGTGCCCACCTGCACACACTCACCAAAGCACACGCAGCACAGTGTCTGGCTGGCCCAGGGCCTTGCAGAGCTCCAGGACTCCCAAGTCTCCCAGCGGGTTGCTGCTCATTTGGAGCTCCAGCAGAGACCGGTTCTTGGTCAACACCGAGGAGAAGTGGGAACAACAGGCAGCTGTGAGACTACAGGTCTTTACCCTGTAGGAACAGAAAGGCCGGCGTCCACCGTCTGGAGGCAGTAGCTCCAACTAGCCTTCCCTTGGTAGCTCACCCGCGCCCTTCCCCATCCTTTATCCTCTGTGAACCTGCACCTCAGCTTAGCACTGTCTTCTTCATGGCACACCACCCTCCAGAGTCCACCAGCATCCGCAAGCCTCACTCCATCCTAGCTTGCGTTTTCTGCCCAGGCACCATTCTGTCCCGCCGTCCCTCAGCACCCCCTCAAGCCCCCTTGAGCCTCCTCACCACAGTGACTCCAGCTGACAGCCGGGCTCCAGCAGGCTCTCACACAGCAGTTGGGCACCCTCGTCTTTCAGCGCATTGCCAGCTAGACTGAGTTCCTTCAGGCTCTGCTTGGCCCTGAGGACACGGCACAGGTCCTTGCAGCCTTCTGCAGTGATGTCGCACTCCCAGAGCCTGTGGGATATCAACATTCTCCAAGAGTGCCCCTCACTCCCCACCATGCCCTCCACCCCATGGAAAGAAGCTGGGCACCGACTCACCACAGCGTCCTGAGCTTACAGCTGGGGAGCAGCAGTCCTGAGCACAGTGCAGCAATGCCTACATTACCCAGCTTGTTGCTGCCCAGGTCCAGGTCCCGCAGTGAGGCTTTGGAGGCCACGACATCACACAGATCCTTGCAATTGGTTGATGTGATGCCACAGTTCTCCAGCCTGGAGACACAGGACACAGTAAGAGGGGCACAGGTGCCTGGGCCCACCCCTTAGCCTCTGCAGCCTAGGACATACTTGAGTGACTCCAGTTGACAGGCAGAGTCCTTCAGCCCCCGGCACAGCGCGTGGACACCAGCCTCCTCGAGGTCATTGTTGCTCAACACAAGCTCCTTAAAGTCAGGTTTTACCCTGAGCACTGAAGCCAGGGGCTCACAGCTGGTAGCTGTGAGGTTACAGTATTCCAACCTGGGGGGCAGGCAAGGGTCTCAGCAAAAGGTCTAAGGATAGGGCTAGAAATGCAGTTATCAGGGAGATCGGTACCAGACAGGGGTGTTGGTATCTCATCTGCCATTGCCTTCTTAGGCCTCATCTGGTCAGTCAGGCAATGTGAGTTCCTAGAGCCTTCAGGCTTTGTGGACAGCAACACTGCTCAGGAAGCCTTCACCAAAAAGAACCCTACCAAATTTCTGAGGTTCCAGACCCAGCAGAAAGAAACAAGTTCCTAACTGAATAGTATCTTCAGCTAATCTGGGGTCACGCTGCACAGAATCTGGCCAGACTCCATCAGCATCAGTTCCTATTCCCAGGCTAGGTCAGCCCCTGGTAAAGAGGGGCCCCTAGAGTCCTAGGAGTCCCCTCCAAAGTTCTCATCCACTGTGCTGGTAGAGGGTTACTGAAGATGGCTAGGCTCTGGGTCAGGGGTAGCAAAGAGCTCAGGGACCCTGGCAAAGAATATACTCACTGAAGCTTCTCAAGGCGGCACTGGGGGTCCCGAAGTCCTTCACAGAGCAGCTTCAGGCCTGCATCCCCCAGAGGGTTGTCATTGAGATGTAGCTCACGCAGGGTAGGCAAAGAGCGCAGCACGTTAGGCAGGACCCCACAGCCAGCCTCCGTCAAGCTGCAGTTCTGAAGGCTGAAGCACATGCCATCAACTCCAGGCTTGAACAGACTCAGCCCAAACCTGCCAAAGCTCCCACTACACTGCAAGGGTTAGGCCACTGCTTTTCCTCTAGATGGGGTTCCGGGCCAAGGAAGGGCACCAGTGTGGCTCATCCAGATTTTCACTTGGGGCTGGGACCTGGAACAAAGCCATAGTGTGGCCAGTCCCAGCACTGCATACGTTACCTGTGTTCTTCTGGATAGAGCTGGGAGTGCCTGTCACCACAGCCTGTCCCTTCCTACCTCCCCAACCTCTCAGTGGCTCTCCACATCACAGCTGCCTATTTGACCACTTCAAGTTCTACCCTGAATATGCTGGGCTGAAGCCCTGGGCTTACCTCAGCTTCTGGATCTTACAAGTGGGAGTTTGCAGGCCCTGGAGCACCAGGCACACACCAGCATCACCCAGCTCATTGGTGCGTAGGCTGAGCTCTGTCAAGGTAGGGTTGGCCCGGATCGCTGAACTGATGTCTTTGCACCGCACCTCAGTGAGGCCACAGTCATCCAGCCTGAAGATAGGGCCCCTGAGTCAGCAGGGCACTGACCTCAGACCCAACCATCATCCCATTCAACAGCTACTATGACCCACCAGAAGCCAAGAAATCCATATGTGGAGTATAACTACAACGTTTACATTTGAGAGAGGCATTCATGGTGGCAGGTGAATCACCAAACTCCAAGTCAGCCTGGGCAACACAGTAGAAGAAAGCTATCTCAGAAAAACCAAGAGCTAGAATTGCCTGCCTAGCTTGCACCAACTTTCCCGCACTGAGAGGTGGGGTGGGAGGGTAGAAGCGGATGCTGATAACAGGCAGGGGAACTCTGACCTGGTCTGAGGTGCTGCAACATAAGCACATGACGAATCGTGGCAAGTTATGACTCAGTTACGGCCACATGAGGTCACTGTACACCCAGAAGACAGTGTGACAGGCCACACCCATAATATATCCATACTCTTCAAAAGCACATGACCACCAGGAAAAGCCCACACATTAGCCAAGGGAACATGTCCGTCCTACCTGAGCCCGCAGTAGCTCACATAGGCTTCTCAAGCATGATACAGGCTAGTCAAGTTCTACCACCTGGTTGCATGAGCTGCATGCCCAGTTGGCAGTTGTTTTTAAACTCATGAATCCCAGGCTAACTGCAAACTCACTATGTAGCAGAAAATGACCTTGGACTTCTGATCTTCCTGCCTCTACCTCCCTAGTACTGGGATTATAGGCTTGTACCACCACACTCGGTTTATACTGTAATGGAAATCAATTGAACCCAAGACTTCGGGCATACTAGGCAAGTACTCAACTACTGAGCTATGTCCCCATAGCCCAACTCCAGGCCAGGATGGGCTACAGAGTAAGACCCTGTCTGAAAACAAACAAAAAGGTCGACAAACTCAAGAATAACATCCCATGAAGGTTATGCAACGCATCTTCTTGCCCATGAAGGGTATGCTTCTAGAACACAGCAAGCCCCTGTCAGATGGCCACCAAGCCGTAAGAACCACCCACCTCCACAACAGAACAGTGCTCCCCCAGCCAGACCCAACTGTACCCACAAGGTCCCCAAGGCTGGCTCTACCTGACCACTGGGTACTGCTGCATCAGCGGAAGGAGCTCTGTCCAGCGGGCATCGCTCAGCTCCTCGCATTGGATGTCAACACTCATGGTGGGTGCACAGCCTAGTCTGGGCAGAAGAAAGAAGAGAACTCTGGAGACATTTCCCATAGCTTGACAGGTTGGATTCATAAGAGGATGAATCCAGAAGCCATGAGAGTAGATTTTTTTCAGTAGGGGCCCAACCTCTCCTGGTGCGTGTATCTACATATTGAGTCTCCAGAAGTAAACAAGATATCAGGGAGAGGCTCCTGGAAACAAGCAACTACCTTAAGGGTGGGAAGGCACAGGACTCTGGGCTAAGGGAGAATACTGGGGGGGGCAGCCACTAGGGCACTTGCTTCTGTGACTTCCTTCTGAGGCTGGAAACTTAGGTCAGGCCAGGGCTGTCTTCTACATAACCCTCAGCCAGCTCAGGGCCAAAAAATACAGAGAGAGACCTATATCCAGGAAAGCTAGAGCAAATAGTTAACAGGGCCTGACAAGGATGGGCAGAGCCTGAACAAGCAAGGCAGGCACTGGCTGTGGATGGATGTTCCTAAGGCCTGGGGACAGACACCCATGTCCCCAAATTCTGAGCATCTGTCAAGCAGGCCAGCTTGGACAGCATATGGGTATCCTGGAGGACTCTTTGGAAGAAGTGATCTGTGCTGTGCTGCTAGCACAGAGGAAGGAGGGGGTACTGGGTTCTGTTTAAGAGCAGTAGAAATTTACTTCGGCTACCCTCTATGATGATCATGACAATGACAACAGTTCTCCGTGAGGCTACAGTGCCTGGCACAGCATGGCCTTGCTAAAAGGGCCTTCCCCTCCCTTCCCAGAGCTGGGAGGATACCCCCTTAATGCCAATCAGGGGGTAAAATTCACTTTACACATCTTGACACAAGGGCTAGTGGCAGGGGAAACTGAGGCAAGAGCCTGAATAACTCACTGTGGCCATACAGCCAGAGAGCATGGAGAAACCAGAGTTATCCCCACCCAAAAGGAGCCAGTGAGTACAACCAGCACTGCCTGGATCCCAGGGTGTGGCATCCAAACGGACTCATCTCTGGGGCACTAACAGTGGGGTGCGGCACCTACAGGACTTCTAGTCACAGCAGCCCCCCTAGGCCCAGGCCTTGCTCTCTTCTGCACTACAGACTAGGGGATCCTACAGTATCTACCTTTGGGGGAAGCACAGGACTGGACTTTGTGGGAAGTAAGGTGCCAGCCAGTTCTGACTGATCATCGGAGGTCAGGGACAGGGGATATGAAAGTAACCAGGCAGCTGGCTCTCCTCCCACACTCCTCCCCTTGCTTGGCCTTGGGACCAGGCCCTTGGCCTCTCTGGGCCATTGATCCTTTGGAGTGCAGGCCCTGGGAGTGTACACAGGTGACCAGGCAGGAGGTCCCCACAAGCCCGGCTTAGAGGCGTTATTCAGACTTCCACTTAGGTGCGACTGTGGGGATTGCTAGCTAGCTGCTCTTAGCTGTAGCCCAGCTGGGTTAATTCTGGGATCTGAAGACAGCCCCCCCTTTGGGCCTTTAAGTGAGCGAACAGGCCGCTGGCGACAGAGACATGAGCTCAGCCTTCAAGCACAGCCGGAGAAAGGCTTCTCCAGGGCACATGTGTGCCACACCCTAAGGAGGAACAGGTCTCAGAGGCTCCCCCGGCCCGCGATCCCGCTCCCGCCCTATTTATGGTCCCTCGAACCTTCTGGTCCAGACGCTCTGCCACGTATTAAGAGGGCCAGGAAGGGACCCGAGAAAAACTCTCAGAGCCAGCCGGGTTCCCCGAAACATGAACCTAGCTCACCTGGAGCTGCAGCTAGAGGACCCAGCTGCTCCCGTTTCTTCCGCCCAGGGCGGGACCTCGAGACTCTCGCGGGTCCTCACTCTCTGGCCCCAACTAGCCTTTTACTTTACCTTCTAGAGACCGCCCACCAGGTCGGCCCCTCCCACACGCAGGCTGCACTTTGGGAACAGAACTGGACAAACTTGAGTCACTTCTTTGAGCCTGACTAAAAATATTTAAAATGATCCACCGCTGCTACCAATAGGGTGGGGCTGTGACTCTGAGAGATTCTTGTACGACAACAGCACACACCCACCTTTCCTACGAGCCGACAAGGTTTTCATGGATAGAACAGTGTTCAAAGCAGTCTTGATAGCCCTGGGGAGGTGGCTAGGGGTGGTAACAGACAGCCTCTTATGCACAGGCCCTCAACACCCACAAAGGGCAAGCGTTTTGCCACTAGTTAAGCACTTGGGGTATTTATTTTATTTATGTACACGAATATTTTATCTGCATATCTGTCTGTGTATCGTGCCTAGGGAGGCCAGAAGAACGTATCAGATTCCTGGAACGAGTTAAAGATGGTAGTTTGAGGACTGTAAGCTTTGTAAAAGCAGTCTTGGCGGGCTTTGTCCTTGGACATACCATGGATACTCCCTGAGATTAACCTTGAGATAGACTGGGTGGGGCCATCCTGGGCCTGGAATTCAGAAAGCAAACCGAGGGACCTCACCTAGACTATTATTGTGTTTCTAATCGACCCTCAATGGGAGAGGGAGACCGCCCCTTACACGTGACAGACAGATAAGCGGAGGGGACAAAGAGAGGAACAACAGGGTCAGAGGGGGCTTAAGCATACATGGATCAGGAAGAGAATCTGCAAACAGGCCGGACCAACACACAGGCCAGAGACACCTAGGGACCCATCCAGTAGAACGGACACCAGAAGATTCACTCTTTTTTCCCTTTTGTGTAAGCTAGTTGGGTTGTATAATAAAGTTTAATTGTTAAAAAACAGAGCCAACAGTTGTGAGCTACTATTCAGGTGCTGGGAACTGAACCTGGGTGCTCTGGAGAGCAGTAGACAGTGATCTTAATCTTAACTTCTAAGCTATCCCTCAAGACCATGTTTAAGCTTTGTAACGTACCCACAAGGTATGGGATTTGCTTTTGGTTTTTGTATTTTTGAAACAAGGTCTTGCTGGCAGTGGTGGCGCACGCCTTTAATCCCAGCACTTGGGAGGCAGAGGCAGGCAGATTGCTGTCAGTTTGAGGCCAGCCTGGTCTACAAAGCAAGTCCAGGACAGCCAAGGCTACACTGAGAAACCATGAGGGGGGGAGTTTTTCACAGTAGGGTTTCTCTGTGTTAACAGCCATGGCTGTTTGTAGGCCAGGCTGGCCTAGAACTCACAAAGATCCGCCTGCCTCTGCCTGCTGAGTGCTGGGGTTAAAGGCCTGTGTCCCTACACCCAGCTTCCTTTTGGAATCTTTTAACTTAGCAGACCAGTAGCTTCCACAAATCAAAAGCTACGAATATCCTCCAAGAAAAGCTTCCTTGGGCTGGAGAGATGGCTTAGAGGTTAAGAGCACTGTTTGCTCCTCCAGAGGTCCTGAGTTCAATTTCCAGCAACCACATGGTGGCTCATAACCATCTATAATGAGATCTGGTGCCCTCTTCTGATGGGCAGGCACACATCCAGGAAGAACATTGTATACATGATAAATAAACCTCAAAAAAGAAAAGAGAAAGAAAGAAAAGAAAAGCTTCCTCTAGCTGGGCATGAAGCCTTTAATCTCAGCACTTGGGAGGCAGAGACAGGCGGGTCACTGTGCGTTTCAGGCCAGCTTGAATGCTGGATTAAAGGCGTACACCATTACTACACTTGGTTAGCTCTGTTACAATATTTCTAGGCTGTGGTCTTGCAGCAGGCCATGGGTTGCCTTTATCGTAGCACCCTACATCAGAGGCACAGGCAAGTGGGCCTCTGTGAGTTCAAGGCCAGCCTGGTCTACATAGTGAAAACCTGTCTCAATAAAGAACAAAAACAAACAAGAAGATATAGCCTTGCTATGTGCCCCAGGCTCACCTTGAACCACGTACATAACCAAGGATGGCCTCATCCTCCTCCACACTGAGTTTGGAAGCTGGTGCCACACAGTCAACCTATTTTATCTGTGTGCAACCACAGCGGCACAACCTTTATGTTAATCTCTGCACTTCATCCAGAAGGCTGAGCCCGAGGATCAAGATGAGCTCAAGACTAGTTTGTGCTACATACTGAGATTCAGGCGAGGCTGGGCTACAATGTGAAATTGTGTCTTTAAAAAGAAACAATGCCAGGCGTGATCGCCCACGCCTTTAATGCCAGCACTCAATCCCAGCACTCGGGAGGCAGAGGCAGGCGGATCGCTGTGAGTTCGAGGCCAGCCTGGTCTATAAAATGAGTCCAGGACAGCCAAAGCTAATACAGAGAGAAAAGAAAAAGAAACAGAAACAAACAATACATATACAATGGCCAGACTACTGAACAAGATCTTGTCGTAAAAATACGTAGTTTTTTTGTTTGTTTGTTTGTTTTGGTTTTTCGAGACAGGGTTTCTCTGTGTAGCCTTGGCCATCCTGGACTCACTTTGTAGACCAGGCTGGCCTCGAACTCACAGCGATCCGCCTGCCTCTGCCTCCCGAGTGCTGGGATTAAAGGCGTGCGCCACCACGCCCGGCCGTAGTTTTTTTTTTTTTAAATACGTATATACGATGTAACTTTCCTTTGTGCACAATTACCCATTTATTTGACTGAATCAACCTATCTATGGGTGGGCTGTTTTCAGATTTTTCACCATCCTGCAAAGAGGACCAGTCGATTTTAATGGCCTTCCTACACACAGCCAAAATGACACAACCTGTCGAAATCTGTCTGCCATATCCAACAAGGCAAAGCGACAGTCCCGAGGTGCGACACCAATTCCGTGCCCTCCCACGGGAGCCGCTTGCACTTTGCACAAGAGTGCGGGAGGCCTCAGGCTAGCCTGGCCCCCGGTTCTCCGAGCCACCCTCCGCTTCTGATCTCGCTCTATCTAGGCCGTCCACCTACTCCCCGAATCCCGAGGAGGTGCTTTGGGGAACGAAGACCAATGGCAGCTTCATTTGGGGGGGGGGGCGCAAGGGAGGGGAAGCAATTCTGGCTGGGCGGGTCCCGGCTTCGGCGGCCTGAAGGAGAAGCTACACGTACGTAAGCGGACCCGTGAGGCCCCGTAGCCGAACACCGGATGTGCGTTTGCGTCATCCAAGTGCGCGAGGCCGCCGCGCTCGCCCCTCCCCCGCAGCCCCGCCCCGCCCGGGAGCGCTCCTCTCGCCCCCAGCTCTTTACCAGCTTGAGCCGGGGGGCCCAGACATCTTGAGTGAGCATGAGCTAACACAGCACGTGAAACTGACCTCACGAAGCCTGAGGCCTGGGGACCCGGAGCGGGACGGCGGCCTTCCGACTGGAGGGGAAGAGGCGAGGCCCCGCGAGGCGTGTCCGCATTGTGGAGGGCGGGGCCTGTAGCCTCGTGCCGTCACCGTAGGGAGCCTGGAACCCGCCTGACTCCTACCGGAAAGTCCCTCCCGGGCTGTGTAGCAGTGATGCTCCCGGGGTGGTTAACGCCTTCATTGCTGGATACTGACGGGCGGTGTAGCCCGATTCCTGGACCCGTTGTTGACCTACATGCTAAAAGTGTTTCCGGAACTCGGCCAAAATGTGTTGGAGGCTTTTGTTTTGTTTCGGAGCCAAGGCCTCGACTAGCTCTTGGTGGCCTGAAACACTCTATGTAGCTCAGGCTAGCCTCGAAGTTGAGCCATCCTGCCTCAGCTCCCCGGAGTTCTGGGAGTACTATGCTTTGCTTGCTTGACTTATTTATATTTGAACAAACCCTCAGTATGTGGCCACCACACCTGGTCTCTGGGATTTTTTTTTTTTTTTTTTTCGAGACATTGTTTCTCTGTGTAGCCTTGGCCATCCTGGACTCACTTTGTAGACCAGGCTGGCCTCGAACTCGCAGCGATCCGCCTGCCTCTGCCTCCCGAGTGCTGGGATTAAAGGCGTGCGCCACCACGCCCGGCTGGGATTTTTTTTTTAATATGTGTGTAGTGTGTGTGTATTTGTTCAGAGCGGAGGAGGACAACCAGTGATCTGCTCTATTACCTTCCTCTCTGTTCCCTTCAGACAGGATCTGCCTGTCTTCTAACTGCTGTGCGACACCTTGTCCAAGGCAACTTATCAAAGGAAGTTTTTAATTTGTTTTGTTTCAGAAAGTGATTTTCTAACCGTCATGGTGTGGAGCATGGCAGTAGGGAGCCGGGCAGTCCTGACTCTGGAGCAGTAGCTGAGAACTTATACCCTCTGCTACGCATAGGAGGCAGAGAGGCCTAGCTGCAAACAGTGTGGTGGGGTTTAGAAACCTGTCAGCTCACCCCCAGGGACACACCTTCAACAAGGCCATACATCGTCATCTTCCCAAAGAGTTCCACCAACTGGGCATCAGGGATTCAAGCATGTGAGTCTATGGAGGCCGTCTCATCCAAACCTGGTGCTAGACTGGAAACAAGCAAGACCTCGCCCTCTGCCTTCTCTGCTCCTCCACAGAGGTGTTGAGTGACCAGGCAGCCCCCCCCCATCCCCATTCCAGCCCACACACCCCAACAAACTTAAGGCTTTCTGGTGTAATACTAAAAAGAACAGACCCACTTTGGAAGAGGTGGAAATTAGTTTGGTTTACATTTTCCTTGCCTTACAAGAAATCGTTCATTATAGACAAACTGAAGCCATATTAGCAAAATAAGATCAGCCTAAAATCCTGTGGCCTAGATGAAAACGGTGCCATTTTGACTGCTGTTACTAGCACTTCCTGTAGACCAGATGGTCTTAAGAAATGGAGTGTGAAGGCGTGGTGGCGCATACCTTTAATCCCAGCACTCGGGAGGCAGAGGCAGGCGGATCGCTGTGAGTTCGAGGTCAGCCTGGTCTACAAAGTGAGTCCAGGATGGCCAAGGCTACACAGAGAAACCCTGTCTCGGGAAAAAAAAAAAAAAATGCGGTGTGCTCACAAACGTGACATTACAGGACCTGATAACAGGAGAGTTTTATGCAAGAAGACTAGAAGAAACAGGTGATGGCTCATTTGGTAAAGCATTTGTTGTCAAGTCTGACACCTTAGTTCTATTCTGGGAACCCACATGATGGAGAGAGAAAACTGCCTCCCCTGGATTGTCCTCTGACTGTGGCACACATGCATACACAAATAAATGTCAAAAGGGAATTTAAAAGAAACAGGTGAAACTAATCTTTACTTAAGTCAGTATGTCCAAAATATCATTCCAGCATGTGAACAGTATTTTTTAAATTAAATTGAACATAATGGTTCACATTCTTTCATATTCAGTACCTAAGGCTCTATGGTTACTTACGGGGCATCTCAGTTCGGTGCTCAGAGTCTCATGGTACTCTGTGTGTGTATGTGCACACCCACATGCATCCCACACATAGAAATGTTTATTCCTAAATTTTATACCATTGCTGGGCACGGTGGCGCACGCCTCTAATCCCAGCACTTGAGAGGCAGAGGCAGGTGGATTGCTGTGAGTTCAAGGCCAGCCTGGTCTACAAAGCAACTCCAGGACAGCCAAGATAACATAGAGAAACCCTGTCTCGAAAAACAAAAATAAAAGAAAATTTTATACCACCAATTACATTCTCATAATTGAGGAAGTAGATATGTGTGGGCAGATATAACAGGTAGAATCCAGAAGAGACTCTATCTGCTCCTAACGAAACCGGTTTGCCAGCAGGGCCAACTGGGCAGGGCTCTTGCTCCCTCTAGTGGGCACAAACTGAGTACAATCAAAGAGGGTGGGTCCTGGTGAACATGAGGCTTCTTTCCTGGAGCAGCGAAGGACAAGGTCCTTCTGCATGTATCTCCCAAGTACTGGGATTAAAAATGTGTACCACTGTTCTCACGTTTTGTGGTGATAGGGATTGAACCTAGGGCCTCATATATGCTTGATAAGCACTCTACCAACTGAGATATGATCTCAGCCATTTTTGCTAAATTTTTGTTTGTTTTTCAAAACAGAGTTTCTCTGTGTAGCCTTGGCTGTCCTGGACTCACTTTGTAGACCAGGCTAGCCTCAGACTCACAGAGATCTGCCTGCCTCTGGCTCCTGAGTGCTTGGATTAAAGGAGTGCACCACCACACCTGGCTCATTTTTGCTAATTCTTTTTTTTTTTTTTTTTTTTTTTAAGAGCTGAGGATAAACCCAAGGCCTTCCACTAGGCTAAATCTCAAACCCCAATTTTTACTGATTTGATCAGAAAATCCATACCTAAGGGATCCCCCCCCATTTTCATGTAGCATGTATATATGAGTGAGATGTGCAGGATACGCATGTTTTTGCATGTGTGAGAGTCCACATGTGTGTGGGTATTGTATACACATATTTACATGTACATGTGGAGGCCTGCGGCTGCTGTCAAGAAATACCGTCTTTGACTGGAGGCAGGAGCTCTCAGTCAAACCCTGAGATCTTGGATATAGCTGTCTCGATAGCCATCTTGCTCTGGGAATCCCGTCTCTGCCTTCTGAGGCTGGAATTAAAGGCAAGATATCACACCCTGGTCCCCTTTCTGCACATGTCCCCAGCAGAGTATAAATATAAACCCACTAAAGTGGTATCTGCTGCTTTCCTCCTAGTCCCTGCCCCAGTGCTACACCTGATTTTGCTCTTACCTTACTATAAACGAGGCATATTCTGGCAAAATGAAGTCACTTCTTTCTTTTTTTTCTTTCTTTTTTTAAAAAAAGATTTATTTATTATGTATACATAATGATATGTATTCTGCCTGCATATACACCTGTATAGCCAGAAGAGGGCATCAGATCACATTATGGATGATTGTGAACCACCATGTGGTTGCTGGGACTTGAACTCAGGTCCTTAGGAAGAGCAGGCAGCACTCTTAACCACTGAGCCATCTCTCCAGCCCAAAGTTACCTCTTTCTAACCAATATGCATACCTGGCTTTATCAGGGAGCCAATGGCCTTGCTGCTGCCCAGAAGCACCCTTTTGTCAGTGAGTGCCATATAGCTTGTACCCTGTGTAATCCTTCATCTGTGTTACTGCAGCACCTTGGAACCTGTCTCTAGACCCTGGAACCAGACTGTTTCACAGTAAAGGGGAGACAGAAAATTAGAAACAGGCAGCAGGACCAGGCATGGTGACGCATGCCTTTAGTACCAGCACTCGGAGGTAGAGGCAGGCGGATTGCTGTGAGTTCAAGGCCAGCCTGGTCTACAAACCGAGTCCAGGACACCAAGGCTACACAGAGAAACCCTGTCTCAGAAAAAAAAAAGAAAAGAAAAAAAGAAAGAGACAACAGGAACAGAAAGCAATAAAATGATAGAACTAAAGGCAAACATCTCTCAATTACAGTAAATGAAAACAGACCTAACACATTAATCAAAAGAAAGATTGGCAGGATGTTTCCAAACTCTATATATTAGCTGAGCATGATGGCACACACTTGCAATTCTAGCACTAGTAGGACGAAGCAGGATGATTGCAAGTTCAAGGGCATGGGTAGCAATTGATGGGAGACTCACTGAGCAGAACTCCATCCCTAGGGACTATTTATGAGGCACAGGAGTTGCTGCCTGCTGCCTTCTAAGACCCATCTAGATCGCAAGGTTCTATGGCCTGAGGAAGATCCCATGCCATGAAAGGAGGCCACCAGCATGACCTGGCCAGGGTCTGCACCTTTCCTGCTTTTTTCCAGCTTGGTCACCTCAGCTTTCTAAGCAAGAGGGCAATATACAGCCACCCCAAGAAGAAACCAGCAGCCAATGCCATCATTTTTCATGTTCCAGCAAACTGTCAGAAGTTCAGACACTCAGGGAAATAGCTAAGAACTAGAGTCCGTGCAAGAGAGCAAAGGGTGGCGTGCTGATCTGAGATTCCCTCAGACCACCGGCTGCTGCCAGAGTGTGTACTACTTCTGTGGCTCCTCAGAAAGGGAAGCACATTGTCTTGACCCTGAGGACAGTCTTGGTTTCCAGGTTTCTGCTATTCCTTGCAAGGTTACCTCCATGAGGAAGAACCTGCTGCCAAAGTTTGGGCCACCCCAGTTCAGGGGTAGTGATGCTACCTGGTGGATGGGAGGAACAGAAGTTTAAAACTCTGAGCCCTTGTCCACTCCTTAACCAGTCCAGTTTCAGGAGGACTGAACTCTCCTGAGGGCCATGAGCCAATCCCCACAGTCTGGTCCTCCCATGGTCACCCTAGGCTTGCCAGCCAGGATTTTTATTCTCCCTCCATACTTCTCCCCAGGTCTGCTGAGAGTCCTGAGACAGGTATGGTTTCCTCTGCTAGGGACCAAGTCAGCCAAAGGAAACACAAGACACTGCCTTTGCATCCCTGCCAGGAGCAGAATGAGTAAACAGGTCCAGCAGGAGCATAGGTCTCTCCCTAACTGGGGAGGTAAACAAGAACATGGCCAACTCCGTGTCCTAGACACCAGTCCTGCCCTGATGGCAGCAATGCTTACTATAGTTCCTCCTGATGTCCCTCCCAGGCTCACATTTCTCATTTTGGGAAAAGCTTTTCCCGGAGTCCATCCCACATTTGGGATAAGGAACTGGACCCCGCCTTCTCAAGAAAAAAAACATTTAGAACATTAAGTATTAGGATTGAAGAAGATCAGGAGCAGGGACAGCAAAATCCCAAGTGGTGCCATGAACAAACCAGGTCGGCCTGGCTTTCTCCTTCCAGGACCAGGCAAAGAGTAAGCAATGTCATGGGTACAGTGCTAAACAGAGATAAAGTCAAAAGTAGCCCCAACCCTGGAGCCTCCCTGGGTATCCAAATTCTAGGAAGAGGTTTACAAATGTCAGATGAAACAACAACACATCAAACAGACAGACCAAAAAAAAAAAAAAAAAAAAAAGAGGAGGGAGAAATAAAGATTTTCTGAAAGGCCAGCATTAAAACTAGCCTCAGCATTAAAACTGAGCCTCAGCTAAGTGTGGCCAGTGCACACCTTTACTTCCAGAACTCAGGAGGCAGAGGCAGGTGGATCTCTCTGAGTTTAAGACCAGCCTGGTCGCTGGGTGTGGTGGCACACACCTTTAATCCCAGCACTAGGGAGGCAGAGGCAGGTGGATTGCTGTGAATTCAAGGCCAGCCTGGTCTACAAAGTGAGTCTAGGACAGCCAAGGCTGCACAGAGAAACCCTGTCTCAAACTAAAACAAAAACAAAAGCAAACAAACAAAAGACCAGCCTGGTCTACATGGAGAGTCCCAGGCCAGCCAAAACTACATGGTGAGACTCGTCTCAATAAACAAAGAAACAAATGGCAGAGCTTCTCCCAGCCCAATTAAGAAAAAAGAAATCTGTGATGCAGATTGTGAGGGTGGGAGGATGACAAGCCAAGCATTTTTTCTTGTTTGCTTTTTCAAGACAGGGTTTTTTCTGTGTATTGCCTAGGTTGTCCTAGAACTTGCTTTGTAGACCAGGCTGGCCTGGAACTCACAGAGACCCACCTGCCTCTGCTAGGATTAAAGGCATGTGCCACCAAGCCCAGCTTAGGCCAAGCATTCTTAGGAAGCACAGCAGAAGGACCCAGAGCCACATCCTTTGTCAGGAGCCCAAAACTCTGGAGGCCTGAAGGAAGAGGTAGGGAGAGGCCAGGAGCATGGGTCCCCAAGTGTATAGGGATGTCAAAAGGGACGGGAGTCCCAGGGGGACAGGAAGGAGTCCTAAGCAAGATGTAGAGGTCTAGAAGAAGTGATACTGCTAAGGGACCTTTTCTTATAGAAAGTAGCCACACCCCTGTGCTGGGTACTAGCAGGCATCAAGTCCTAAACAGGAGGGCCTAGGACCCAGGGGCACCCAAGGAAAATGATACAGGCAAACAAATAATCAGTATTTGTGAACAGCACTCTCCACGACTTATGCCCTACAGAGAGGGCACAAGAGCGAGGGACTCGTGGACCTCCACATACCAGTAAAGACCTATACAGTGACACAGAGCTGGCCTGCCAGCGAAGGCGAAGGCTAAAGGGCATGAACTGCCTGCTGTAAGAAGGAAGTACTCCTGCAGGAGACTAGGAGGAACAGGTTCGGGGACCCAGAGACTGCAGCAGTATGGAGCCAGGTGTACAGCTACTCCATCTAACACCTGCTAGGCCTCCTCCTTGGAAAACACCGGTTCCTTAAAGAACCAAACTGATGACTTCCATGTGGTCTGACAGGCTCTACACTCTGGTTCAAACCTGTGGAACGTATTGCAAAGACTGAAATCCTGTGCACAAACAACAACATGAGCCAAGCAGAATGAAAAGCAAACTTCCATCCACTGGACACCTGAGATTGCTTGGTGCCTGGTCCTGATTCAGCCTGGGTTTCCCTGTCAGTATCTGTCAGAACACCAGTGGGCATGGACATTTTCTCATAGGCAGTAGCCTTCTTACTACTGTGACTTATGGGCCATACAGGACCCTGTGACATGGGTCACACCGTATGAGCATGAAAGTGGGTGTCACCATTGCTGCTTCTAGGATCTGTTCTCTTTGTTGTTTGTTTTTTTGAGACAGGGTTTCTCTGTGTAGCTTTGGCTGTCCTAGACTCGCTTTGTAGATCTGCCTGTCTCTGCCTCCCGAGCGCTGGGATTAAAGGCGTGCGCCACCAGCGGCTAGGGTCTGTTCTCTAGTCTCCCCTTAGCAGCTCTTTTCCTCTTATAAGAAGTGACTCATTCTCTCCTTTAGTTCTGCCCCTTCACCTCCAGGCCGGCTCTGTGTCGCTGTGTAGGCAGGCCATAACAATGAGGATTAGCTGTGATCACTGAGGTGCAGCTAGGAACTGGGGCTTCTAGTCTAGCATGGGAAGGGTATGGTGGTCCAGGCTCCCGGCTCCTTCGTGGGTTTACCCCAGAACCTCACAATCTTGGCAGTGTTGCAGCATGCCATCTCAGGAGAAGCACATGGCAGGCTACTGAAACACCAATGGATACTACTGGTCCTCAAGCCTGAATCCTGAAAGTACCACGTTACTACTCCAGCCTAGCCAAGACAGGTTTCCATGTGCCCGAACTCTGTAAGAGAACAAGACCAGCAGGCACTGCCCAACCTGTCTGCTTCCTTCCCCCACCCCACCCCATCTACTTTCCAGACCTCCTTCCAGATGCTGCCCACAGCAGGGGTCCCTGTCCTCTGGCCAGAACTCTGGTATCAGGGGAAAATGCAGAGGTTACATTTCATTTCCCTGGGGCCTCGCGCAGTCCCACAGGGGACCTCAGCCCTCTTGGGCGATCTCCTCCCCTGAGTTTGATTCCTGAAAGCAGGGGGCCACTGCCTAGGCATAGTCAGGTTTACCTCTGGCCCAACAATGGTCCTCAATAAGGAAGATGCCTTTTGGGCACTGTTCCAGCTGCCAACTCATTAATAAGCAGCATAGTATCCAAGTTAAGTAAACAGCTTCTCATGGCACCAAATAGCCAGACTGGGTGACAGCCACACTAATTAGTGGTGACAATTTACAGCCATAACACCTTCCCTGCCCTACTTGTTCTGAGCCGCTGGACTGTCTGCTGTCAAAGGACCCCTTTATGTCCTTATCAGCCAAGAACCCTCTGTGCATGAACAAGCCCAGGTGACACACCCCTGCTGGTTATTATGCCACTCTCACCAGCTATGGCATCAACCTATGTCATCTCCTGCTCTGAGCCCAAGAGGCAGCCACAAACCTCCATCCCTGTCCCTGTCCCCTACCAACTACATGGGTCTAATTGGCTGCTCAAACCCTATCTGCCATAGTCCTTTCTCTGCCTGAAAGGCTACCCTGCTCATCAGGAACCAGGACATAGTTGGGCAGCAAGTCTAGCTAGGAGTTCTGTGGGTAGTCTTCCCTACTCTGAGTCTGTGGGATGAGGGGAAGCCTCTCATTCATGGGACAACCTGTCACTGTCCTCAAGTTATGACACCCCCCCCCAATAAGCTGTATTTGTAGGCTATAGGCTCTCAGGATTCTAAAAATGGGGTTCTAGCCACACCCTTCTGGTTCCCAGATTATGAGAATGAGATAAAAAAGAAAAGAAAAAAGTAGACAGTGAGTGAAGGTACCTGCCTCATCCCTGGAGGCATTGGGCTGCACCTAGAACAGAGAGGTTTGGGGGCCACTGAGTAACTCCGTTCCTCCATCAGGACAGTGAGGAGACACCAGCTGCCCAGGGTTCCTGCCATGTTGTAACAATCAAGTGAGGACAGGCAGGGACCTTCCTTGCTCCACAGTGCCAGTTGCTTAGGGATGTGACTGTCCTAGGAGCTCCCCTGCCTCCCAAGAAGGCTCAGGAGAGCCAATATCCAACAGATGAGCTAGGCCCGAAGAATGACCCTCCTACCCTCCCACCACATAAGCCACAGTACAGGCCAGTGTTTGAGTAATTGCCATTGGCAGGCATGGCCAAGACAGGAGAACCCTTTATCCTAGGGTCATACCTGCTAAGTCCATCCCTGAGTAGCTACAAGCCTGATGATAGCCTCATGGAATCACCTCTCTACAGAGAACCCAGAGGTTGTACGCACGCCACACCTGGACAGGTGATATCCTCTTATGCCAGCTGATTTGCAGGCCTCAAGTCCCCCTGAAGCTCTGGCATAGCTACATCCTGAGGATGAAGTCGTGGTCATGACCATGGCAAAACAAAAAACAAAAAACAAAACAAAACAAAAAACACCAGCCGTCAAAGTACACAGAAGTCATTCCTTGGGTACCCAGTACAGATCTTGGCTAGCCGAGGGTCACACTCAAACCAACCACATTGTCTATCTCTCCAGCCCTAAGCGAACCAGCCATAAAGGGTGGGCCAAGCCAGAAGTGGCCAATTGGGCAAGGTGCAAGGTACTATCCTAAGCACTAGGCCCATCCCTGTACCACGGATAAGAGTTGAGGGTGCTTTCCTGGCAGGATCTCTCATTGGCTGTGGCCTTATGTCTACAAGATGATAGAGGTACAAACAGAAGCGTGCAGTAGCCTCAACAAGATGGACCTAGGCACAGGCAGGACATGAACACCAACCTTCCCAGGGACCAGCCCAGAGCCCAACTGCGTACCTTTGAAAATCTCCTGAAGCCTCTGTAGGACATGCTGCTTCAGGCTGGACCTGAGGTACCTTCAGGTACCATTGTGACATCCAGAAGGATAAAGAGTAACATGCTTCCCATATTAGCTCCAGTGTGAGGTCCCTTCCCAGGGCAGGCAAGTCTCGGGCCCATGTTTCCCACCCAACGCTTCCAGCAGGAATACTAAGCTCCTGTCTGCCCTTACAAGCACAGCTCAGCATGTACCCAGACTGCTACAACCCCAAACAAGCCCATGGGTTCATGGCCAACATGGCTCCAAAGGAGTCAGTGAAGCTTCAGGTAATACCTCAGCAGCCTCAACCACACATGGACAAGGAAGCTGAAGGTTTAGCTGCTGTGGAAGAGACAAGTGTGGTGTCCTACTGCCCAACCAACCACTCAGCAGCAGGCCTATTGGAGCCTCCTTATATTCCACTTGAGTCTTGAGAGGGTAGAGGGCACCCACTGTGAGCCCCAGTGGCCAGGATGAGGACCAGGATAAGGGGATGGACCCTCGTGTAGCCATGACAAGTGCTAGAATGAGGCACTGGACATGGCATGCCCTTTGGGAGCAGTGAGCAGCTACCTGCCCTGTATGTGCCTCTCAAGACCACACAGGTGACTTGGAGAACATCTGTACACCTCAGAGAGGTGGTAGGAACCAGTGAGGCAGTTTCCACCGTCTCAGGGAGTTGAGATTGCCAGGCTGTAGGCACCAATGGGACAGAGGCCTGAAGCTACATGGAAAACACTGGGGCCCTATTTCCAGAGTCCCAGAAGCCTCATCACAGGTCAGAGGGCTACAGGATGCTGGGGCAGGGCAGGTCTTACACTCTGTGATCCTTGGGGCTGTATTTCACAGACCTCAGAATGCAGGAAATGTGTTTCCTGCTGGAGACAAGGGATGCCCCCTTACTCTCCAGACCCCCTCCTCCCATTAAAGACAATAGGTCACTTTTCAAATCACCTGACTATTCCTGAGCTGCCTATAGCTTTCTGCAGGAAACACAAGATCACTGGGGCAGACAGAAAGGAAGGGCCACACAGTCCAGGGTCCCAGGCAAGCCTCTTCTACGAACAGGAACAAGGCTGATGGTGGATCCCAGGTTCCCAGTATCTTCTGTGAGGCACTTCACCTCCTACTTCCAGCCAGACACAAGTCAAGACCATCAAATAATTTACTGTAATTCAACCCGTGCCCCATAGGCACCCGGAGGGAACTGAGAGGGGTCAAGGGCTGGGGTGCCAGTGGCAATAGGGACAGTTCATAACAGTCTGTTCAAATTGTCCATGCGAAGGTCTTGGTCACATCTGTCCACCATCCCTGGACTGGCCTGGCTCCAGCATCGCTTCCTTCCTTCCTTCCCTCTTTCCTTCCTTCCGTCTGCACCTCCTCCCTGCATCCGGCACCTCCACGTCCTAAGCCTGTGCCGGGATGGGCACAAAGGACACATCTGACAGCAGGCAGGGGGATTGGCAGAATTATGGGGAGCAGGGACAACAGAGTGGATATGAAGTTCGTCTGGCTAGGTGGGGCCACTGTCCCAGATGTTTGCTGGTCCCGGCCTCACCTGGTGTCAGGACAGCACACACTTGCAGCTCATGCACCCAGGGCCACTCTCATCAGGTGGGTTTAGCTTCCGCAGTTTATGCTGCCGGATCTCACGTACTAGAGTGTAGAAAGCATCCTCCACACCCTGGGAACAAAAGGACTGGATCAGAGAGGACTCTGAGGAGGAAAGCGGTGCTGTCTGGGTAAGAAACTCCCTGCCTGGATCAGGTAACATCCCAATCTTAGAGGCTCCCTTCCTCAGCTGCACAACCAACAAATAGGGAACTGGGCTCTGCCCATCTAAAAGGCAAAGGGCCACTCTCCTAAAGCAGACTCACTCCTGAATATCTGTGAAAAGTCAGAGCCACTCAACTCTGTACTCTCCCAGACCCCCAGCATGACTCAGGTACGAACGCCCTAACACACTTAATGGCTCAAAACTAGGACACTCTGGGGACAGGAAGGCCCTGGGTCACCGCTCCGGCCTGGCTCAGGGCAGCTCTTTCCATGGACCCCATCCTGCCCTGGAGCTGTGTCAACCCAGAACTGCAGGGCATGAGCCCAGACCCTGGCCCTTGCCTCCCTCACAGGCCTGCCGTCTGGGAGACTTACAGCATGAGGGCCGCTGGGTCACATGGGTCCCGGGGGAGGGTCCCAGAGGGTCCCGGAGCTGGAGCCAGAGCCAGAGCGGCTGCCCTGTGTTGAGGGAGAGGGGCGATGAGCTGTGTTCCCTGGCTGGGGTGGGGCGGGGTGAATCCCTCACTAGCTGTGGAGTGGGAAGCAAGCTCACCTGCCGGGTCTTGGCTGATGTTTCAATGTAGGGGATGCCATAGCTGCGAGCAAGGTCCTGAGCCTGCCTAGACTCAACAGTGCGAGCAGCCAGGTCACACTTGTTGCCCACCAGCACCATTGGCACGTCGTCTGAGTCCTTCACCCGCTTGATCTGCTCCCTGGAAGGGGATGGAGTGTGTATGAGCCAGCTAGCCGGCTGCAGCCATGGCTGTTTCCAGGACATTCAGGAGAAGACACATGTGTGCTGGTGTGTGCACACACATGTGCCATGGGCTCATAGGTAGCTGTAGGTGGCTCACCTGTACTGATGGATGTCTTCGAAGGACTTGGTGTTGTTGATGGCAAACACACAGAGGAAGCCCTCCCCTGTGCGCATGTACTGGTCCCGCATGGCACTATACTCTTCTTGACCTGCTGTGTCTAAGATGTCCAGCAGGCATGTCTCCCCGTCGATGACCACCTGCTTCCGATAGGAGTCCTGCAGAAAGAGGCAGCTTAGAGCATCCACAGAGCCGGCCTACTCCGTACCTCTCATCCCCTGATGGATCAGCTGGGAGCCGGCCCCATACCACCTGCAAGACCTGGCTGTGTGGGCCTGTCCTGACTCTTACCCATGACTACTGCCAGAGCCCAGGCAGATAGCAAGAACTCACCTCTATGGTGGGGTCATACTCGTCCACAAAATGGTTCTGGATCAGCTGGATAGTCAGGGCACTCTTTCCCACGCCTCCAGCGCCCACCACCACAAGCTTGTATTCTGTCATCGCTTCTACAGGGGCTGCCACTCCAGGAGATCCTGCCCCACCTGCCAAGGAGAACCACACTTAGCCAGGCCCTAGCCGCTTGAGACTTCTAAACAGGTGCCTGACCCAAAGGCCCTCTCCAGCACTGAGCAGGCAGGCCAGGCAGTGGCCCAGTCACTCACCTGTGGCACCTCCAGCTGGGACAGTGAGGACCCCCCCCCCCTCTCCTCCAACAGCCCTTAATGGCTGTGTGAGGAAGCAGGGAGAGGCCCCCAAGGCAGGGCTGACAGCTGAGATCTACTCCCAACCACGCACCCAAATTAGAAGTCGCTAGGTAGGCAGAAAGCCTCAACTGGAGGCGCCTGAGGGCTGAGGCCACCCCCCAAAAAACAGGTCCTGCCACGGCGGCCTCAGCGTGCCCAGGCAGGCCAATGCCAACCTACAACCGGCTCCGGCCCGCCGGCATGTGGGTGCAACCTACAAGTATTTACTGAGCGCCTACTGCATGCCAGGCGCGGTCCCGGCAGCGGGGGAAGGGTGGGTAGAGAGGGAGCCTGCCCTCCACTAAGACAGACCTTCTACAAGGGGCCAGGGAGCCTTAAGCAAGCAGGAAAAAAAAAAGGCAGCTGAGGGTGTGGGAAGCAGGTGACTGCGGGGAAAGACTCACAAGGGGTGGCTGGGAGCAGAAGGCCCTGGTTGGGGCCCGACGCGGGTGTCCTTGTGGCCCCGAGGCCGGAGCGTGATGGCCGCGGGGCGCAGAGACTCCGGAGGCCCGGGCGGCGCCCCGCCGGGAGGGCGGCCACAGGCAGGGCGGACCGGGCCGCAGAGGCGGGCAGCCGGGCGCTAGGCACGCTGCCGGGCCAAAAGGAGCGAGGAAGCACCGATCACCTGCGCCCCGAGCCCCACCCCGTGCCCGCACTCACCGCTTGCTGGCGCGACTGCCCCCGGGGCCGGGGCCGGGGCAGGGCGGGGGCGCGGACGGGCGCCGGCTAGGCCCGCGCATGGGCTCCGTCCGCGGCGGGTGCGGCTCGGGCTGCGGGCGCCGGGCGCGGATGGCAGGGACTCGGCGGGGTCCGCGCTCGCCCCGCCCCGCTCCGCCCCTCGCCCGTCCGTCAACTCGAGACGGCCGGTGATTGGTCGGACGCCACCTCACCGCGACCTGTTGTGGTTGGCTGAGCAACCCATCCGTCAGAAGCCGCAGCTAAGTGGGGCTTCCCGGAGTGGCAAGGAGGGCAGTGTTGCCGCCTGGGTGCTTCGTTCAGCGAGTGACGCCTAGTTCCGAGGTGCAGGAGAGAGTGAGACACGGTGCTTCCGAAACCGGAATTCCTCCGGAAAGAAACTGGCGTGCGCTCGGGTTGCGTCGCAGGGCCTGCCATAGAGCCCCCACCCTGTAGCTTCACCAGAGGCCCCAAGACCCACAAAGCGGAAAGGTCGTTCCGACGGGGACCTGGCGTCGGGGACAGTCAGCACCGCGCACGCGGGATATCCGGGGAAGACAGAGTCCGCCGGGACCCCAAGCTGCCTGTTCTCGTAGGCCGAGGTGGAGCCAAGGCCACTTCCCGAAGCAGCGTCGGCCCATAGCACCGCGCTCGCAGTGTTTGGAGAAGACCCGTCCCACCCTCCCAACCACCCCCCACCCACCCCACCCCCGCCTCCCCCAAACTCGAGGTCCTAACCCTGCAGCAACTCATACTGCGTCCCATTTGAAGAACGACCCCGGAAGTCAGAAAAGTTGGTATTGGGGCGAAATGAAGTGTTCCACGCACACTCAAGCAAGTAGGGTATACATCTGTCAGATGCAAATGACGTGTTTTCAACACTTTTTGAAATTTCAGAGAAACGAGTAAGCACGTCCTCATCAGAAAACAGCCAGGGCTTTACTCAGGTGGTGCAGGCCTGGGGGCGCGCGCTCACTTGCTGTCCCGGGTGCGAGCTCGGCTCGGCCGATGGGGCCAGCAGGCAGATAACTGAGAGCCGGTCAGAAGCCCCTCACTGGCGGCTCTCCAAACCACTGTGGGTGTCTTCACTGCGTTCAGCGGTCTAGCTAGTCTCTTTTACTCGAGAGAGCGCTCCTACCGGATCTGCCGCGTGTCCCAGCAACGGTTGCTAGGGGGCGGGGCTCATCTTCAGGCAGGCCCGGATGCCCGGGGCTTACGAATATTTGGGTATTCAAATGAGGCCCCGCCTCCGTTGCCATGGCGCCAGGGCCGCAACCCCACCGCGGTGGAAAAAAAATAAAGCCCTCACTTGAGAGAGCGACCGCTGTGTTGGAGGGTCCCAGGGCTGGGCCCCGAGTCTTGGGCACCCTGGCCTACTCCTCAGGTGAGAGCCTGGCGCCGTCTCTCCACGTCCTTTGTGCTAGGGGAAACCTGGGCCGAGGAGTGGGGCCCACATCTTGTGGGACAAGACACTGGACTGAGTAAGCAATAAATCATGAAGTGCGGTGAAAGGGGGTCACTCTTATTAGAAAAATGTATTTGTGAAAGACAGGAAGTGCAGGAGTTAGGGGTTGGCCAAACCTGGATGGAGGCCAGGGACTATGACCAAGAGGAAAGAGTTCTCACTCCAACCCTAGGGGCCAAACCTAGACCTCTGTATCTTTAAGGCGAAACAGTATATGAGCCTGCTACCAGAGGTGTAGAGACCTGAAAAAACTCCAAGGTGGTAGCGCAAGCCTTTAATACTAGCGTTTGGGAGGCAGAGGCAGGCAGATCTCTGTAAATTCAAGGCCAGCCAAGGCTACAAAGAGAAACCCTGTCTCGAAAAGGCAAAACACGCCGGGCATGGTGGTGTACGCCTTTAATCCCAGCACTCATCCCAGCACTCGGGAGGCAGAGGCAGGCTGATCGCTGTTGAGTTCAAGGCCAGCCTGGTCTACAGAGTGAGTCCAGGACAGCCAAGCTGCACAGAGAAACTCTGTCTCGAAAACCAAGAAAACCTCGCCCCCAAAAAAACCTCCAAAGGTATGGGAAGGAGCTCAGGAGTGATGGGCTTACAGAAGATGACTCAGAACCATCCCCTTTAGGAGTGGAAGGAGGATTTGGATGAGGATTTGGATCATGTCTTTGTTTATACTGTATTACCCAGAGGGCCTTCTTCCTTATGTGAACCTCACCCTCACTAGAATGGGAGTCCAGGACCAGGCCCCCAGCTAACAGCCCACATTCCTGCACCTGGGTGCTGTGACCTTGGCCAGCTCAGCCCAGGTGCTGCAGGGCACGGTGACCTAGCCAGGAAGATAATCTAACTCTCTCTTACAGGTGTTACCTGTAGACACATGTGGCACCCTTGCCCGAATGTTTGAACTACAGCAGGAGCCAGCTACCTGCAGGTGGGGCCTCAGTCAACAAAACGGGTGGCTGGAGGGACGTCTGTCATCTCACTCCTGTACTAGAGACCATTAACAAAGAAGGTTCCATAGCCAGGGTCTGGGGGAGCTCAGGGAACTGTCAGTAACAGCTGCTGCTGGTCATTTCAGGCATCGTGTTCAGTACTCCTAAATCTCACAGCCTTGAAAATAATATTCTTTATCATATATGGGTGTGCCTCTGTGTGTGTTTGTGTAGCACAGAGAACAAGTGCTCTCAGAGGTCAGAAGAGGGCATCTGATCCCTTGGTTATGTTTTGTTTTGTTGTTGTTGGTTTGGTTTGGTTTTTTGAGACAGGGTTTCTCTGTGTAGCCTTGGCTGTCCTGGACTCACTTTGTAGACCAGGCTGTCCTCGAACTCACAGTGATCCGCCTGCCTCTGCCTCCCGAGTGCTGGGATTAAAGGCGTGCGCCACCACTGTCCAGCTTGATCCCTTGGTTATAGGAATTTGTGAGCCACCCAGTATGGATGCTAGGAATCAAACACAGCAGCAAGTGCTCTTAACCACTGAACTATCTTTCCAGCCCCAACTCACAACCTTTGTGAGGCCCCAGATGGCAAAGCATGGAGCCAGTACTCTTTGTGTGGGCACTGTGGGAAACAAATACAGAACCAGGGGCTAAGGGGATAGCTCAGACAATAAACTGCTTGCTTTGCAAGCATAAAGACCCAAATTTGATCCCCAGAACCCATATATAAAATGCCAGGCATCATGGTGTGAGTTTGTAATTCCAGCACTAGGGAGAAAAAGGCAAGCAAGTACCTGGGACCTGTGGGCAAGCCAGCTTAGCCTACTTGGTAAGCCCCAGACTATTAAGAGACTTTATCTCAGGCTGGGCGTGGTGGTGCATGCCTTTAATCCCAGCACTTGGGAGGCAGAGGCAGTTGGATCGCTATGAGTTCGAGGCCAGCCTGGTCTACAAAGCAAGTCCAGGACAGCCAAGGCTACACAGAGAAACCCTGTCTCGAAACCACCCCCCCAAAAGGCCAAATAATAATAATAATAAATAATAATAATAGTGATAGTAATAATAATAAAAATTTTAACAAGTGGAAGATGGCACCTGAGAAATGGCACCCAAAGTTGTCCTCTGACCTGTACATACACACATATACACACACTAACACATACACATATACAAAAATTATAAAATGGGTAAATAAATATTTTTTTTTTCAAAATACAGAAGCAAAAGGAAGGTATCAGCACAAGCAGAAAATCTGAGCTGACACTAGGGAAGGGGATGTGTGCTGTTCAGTTATCTAGACCAAGATTGCCAGGGCTCCTCAGTCCAAATCAGGCTGGGAGGTGGGAAGATGTCAGAATTGACCCAATGGCTTTGTGGGCCATGGCTGTGAACTAGAGCCTTGTAAACCAGGAGACTTGGCCCTCTGCCTCTCCTAACAGGTTGGATGTGGATGGACGCAGCCTGGGATGGATCCCAGGAACCTCGGCCAAGCACAGCTAGTATCCGGGTACGAGAGCTGAGCTGGCAGGGCCTAAAGAACCCCTGCCCACAAAACAAGAGACTGGGCAGCCATGGGGATATCTGCAGGGAGCAGCACCTATCCCCTGCTCGGCTGGTAAGTGTTTGGGGCCTCAGGCTCCTCCGTGGGTCTGCATGAGGTGACATCCTGGCACCCTTTCTGCTGATAGCTAGCTTTCCCTCTGCTAGGTACCACCTACCTTTCCACCCTGATGGTCCCTGCCAGCAACCCCAACTGACACAAGCACTATTGGGCCAAGGTTCTGTAACTATTGGCTGAGGCCTGTGCTCAAGCAGACAAGAAGCCCCTTACTCATAAGGTAATGTTGTAGCAGGGAAGACTAGGAGGTTGTGTACGGGAATGCTGGAAGGGCAGCTAGCTGACCGTGGTCCATACTTCCCAAGGCTAGAGTTCCTCAGTCTCCTCTCAAGCTGCCTGAGGTAGGGTCTATCCTTGGTATGCTGCCTGTATTGTCAGCAGGTAAAGACTTTCCTCCAAATCTAGTGTGAGACCTATTGTTGTGCCTCACCCCTGAATCCTAAGGTTTTGTAAAGTCCACCTGGGCAACCCTGATGCTCCCAGTGCTTAGAGTTTGCAACCTACTTATGGTTGGTCACAATGAAAGAGAGAACCTCAGTGGATGGTATCAACCAGGACCTCCTCAGAACAGCTGGTTAGCCTGCATGTGCTCCCCAAGGTGTCTGTTGATGTCATAGCAGGTATGGCCCAGAGTCCTGAGAGACCACGCTGGCACTTCACACACAGGAAGGTTTTGCCTAGTTCATCAACAAGAACATAGAGACCAGTAGGGCCCCTTGACTTCCAGCATGAGTGTTTTTGTGTATCCTCTGGTCCAGGCATGCTGTGGCTGGATGCTGCTCAGCAGGACTCTGGCCTCCAACTGCACTGTGGGGTCTGTTTTGAAAGTCTCACCTGGAGACTGGCATCCCAAGTGCAGGCCCATCCCTGGCAGCACTCCTTCCTGACAGGCAAACCATTACCATCTCTGCTCATGTCATACCCACCAGCCAAACTGTTACAGCAAACCCAACCTGGATGAGGCAGGGGAATACTTGCTACCTGCTCCCGTAGGCACCTTTACAGAGTCCTCAGCCAAAAGCATGGAGAAAACTGGGAATGACACCTGATAATTTCTGCAGCAGGCCCTGGCCCAGGTAGATGACCTCCAACTGGTGAGGGTGCTGGAGATGTGTGTGGACACCCGTAAGAACAGCCTGGGGAACTTCGGTGAGAGCCACTGTTCACACCCATGCCCCTTTGATTGTCACAGATTGACCTTTCAATGAGCCAGTTTATTTCCTGGGTATAATGACAAGCTAGCAAACACCTTGGGCTAAATGTCTCTTTCCTTAAGATTGGTCCTTAGACTAAGAAGTTTTAGCCCAGGGTCTTTATTCCTAAATGACTTTTCAGGGGGACCACACCCAAATACCAGTACCAGCGTGGCAAAATAGCAAAGGTATTAAGCTCTTATGCAAGGTGTTCCCAGAGATAATTTGAATTTATACACACAGATCATACACACACACACACACACACACACAGTTACATTGATTCCCCCCCCAAAAGTTACAGTGATCCCTCATGTAACCTTTCCTCAGAATATTTATTCTCTCTCTCTCTCTCTCTCTCTCTCTCTCTCTCTCTCTCTTTCTCTCTCTCTCTCTCATGGCTGTACACAGACATCCCTGAGAAACTTGTTTTCTCAATCTGTTTAAGACAGGGTTCCTCTTGTTCCTTAATGCTTTAGTGCCTATTTCCTAAGAGAACATTATCTTAAATACTCTGTGTGTAATGGTCCAAGCCTGAAAAGGACACTGATAGAGCACACTCTTATCTATGTCACAGACCTTGTTCAAATTTCACCAACACCATCCCAACAGGAAAGATACAGGATAGTTGTGTATTTTGTTTGCTTTTCTCTGATTACAAGTAAAGTTAAACCCTCTCCATCCTGCTTAGCTTGGTTTTCAGTTTGGCATTTAAGTGTTTGACAACTCAGTGTAGCAGTTCTGTGAACCTGTGAGATCAGGGGTCACCTGCTCCTCCTTGGAGATTTATAGGCCACCCTACACCCCTTTTTTCATCATTCAGGGATTCTATCTCAGAGAGCCAGGATCTCACCCTAAGAGGCTTTAAAAATGGGGACCTTCTCCTGGAGCTTTAGGCTGTACAAGGCACTAGCAGGACATTCCTGAGACTTGTTACCTAATGCTGAAAGACCTGTGGGGGATGTTTCAGCCCTGGGGGCCAATGAGGGGAGATGCTCAGGGTTCACCTCACGTATACCAGCGTGGCTCCCCTTCTCAAGCCAAGTCCTTACCAGTGTGTGTACTCTCTGCACCTGTTTTACCCATGCCAGGCTATACATGGATAAAAGGGTATGCAGACACACATTGTAAGGAAGAGAAGGCTCAGAAAACCTGCAGAGAACCCACAGAGTCAGGCCCACTGTGAGCCAGAAGAGGCCGTGGGCCTGTGAACAGCCACTCAGCTGTCCATGTCTCTCGGGAATGTAGGGAGCAGAAGGCACTGCGAAGAGGTGGGCAGGGCTGTTGGGGCTAGGCCAACCTCTCCTTCCTGTGGCCCACAGGAGTGCACCTCCCTAACCTGATCCAACTGAAGCTGAACCACAGCTGCCTGGGCTCCCTCAGGTGAGAGCCTGGTCTAGGGCAAGCAGGGGCTGGGGCCTGGAACTCAGCTGCTGAAGGCTGCCCCTCCTCTCAAGACTCTGATCCACCCTGTCGAACCTTGGAGGGTGAAGGCTGCCATCAAATGGTTTTACAGACATTTACTCAGGTGTGGGCTCCATGGAAGCGGGGAGGGGAGACCTCAGGGGTAAGAGCCTTTGTGGGTGCGTTCCATGTGTTTCGTCTTCCAAATATCTCGGAGTCCGTGGCTCCTGTTTCTAGCACCCTGTAGAGAGGCAAGAACCTGTTTCTTAGGCTTATGGGGAGGCACCTGCCCCATGTGAGTGATACTGAAACCAAAGCTGGGGTCCAGGTCAAGGTGCTCATACCAGGCATTAACTACACCCATAGAGCCAGGAGCTAGAGGGAAGTGTCCCTAGAAAAAAGAGAAGGCAGGAGCTGCCTCCAAGCTGACCCTCTACTTGAGGCTAGATCCAGAAGAACATATATCTGCTGAACAGGGACTGAAGTGTCAGGAAAGCTTAGTGTTCTCAGAGTTCTCGGGAGCTAGCTTAAAAGACAGCACTCAGAACACGGGAGCACCTTGTGGTTCTAGATTAGAGAGAACAAAGTCAAGAATACCCGCAGGCTGGGAGTTTGAGCAGAGGTGTTTGTGAAGATGCTGCTGACCCAAGCCTAGAGGTGTAAGGGGTGAAATTCCAGTCAAAATTCTAGAAAGAAGCCGGGCGTGGTGGTGCAGGCCTTTAATCCCAGCACTTGGGAGGCAGAGGCAGGAGGATCATTCTGAGTTTGAGGCCAGCTTGGTCTACAAAGTGAGTCTAGGATAGCTAAGGCTACACAGAGAAACCCTGTCTTGAAAAACAAAAAACAAACAAACAAACAAAAAAAAGAAAAGAAAAGAAAAAAAATTCTAGAAAGAAGGTGGGGTGTAGATTGGTTAGTAGAGTTCTTGTCTGTCATACGTGGAATTTTATCTAGAGCAGTACATACACACAGACACACACACACACACACACACACACACACACACACTGTCTCCTCTTGCTCTTACTTTCTTCAAGTTTTTTTTTGTTTTGTTTTTTTAATGTTTTTATTCTTTGAGACATGGCGCTAGCCTAGAATCTGTGTAGCTTAGGTTAGACTTAGATTCATGGTGATCTCTTGCCTCAGCCTCTTAAGTACTAGGATAGGATATGCCTCCACTCTCAGTTTGTTTGTTTGTTTGTTTGTTTGTTGTTATTTGTTTTCGAGACAGGGTTTCTCTGTGTAGCTTTGGCTGTCTTGGAGCTCACTCTGTAGACCAGGCTGACTTCAAACTCACAGAGACATCCTCCCCACCCCCAGCTGGTTTGAGCTGGATTTAAAAGTATGTTATAAAACTGAGGATGAGCTGGGCATGATGGCACATGCCTTTAGTCCCTGTACTCAGGAGGCAGAGGCAGGTGGATCTCAGTGAGTTAGAGGCCAGCCTGGTGAGCTCCAGGACATCCAGGGCTACACAGAGAAACACTGTCTTAGAAAACAAAACAAAACAACAACTTGGCTTAAACCTGAGAGTCCTACAGTTTGTTGTTCATGGTGGTGGTGGTGGTAGGGGTGGGGTGTATGTGCATGTTCATACGTATATCCAGGTATATATCCATGTATATACCTGTGGAGGCCAGAGGTCAACACTGAGTGTCTTCCTCTATCTCCACATTATTTTGTAAGACAGGATCTCTCTTTAAACCCAGAACTTGCTCTTTCAACTAAGTAAGCTGGCTAGTGAACCCCTGGGATCAACCTGCCTCCTCGTCCTCGCACTTAGATGATGTGTGTACGCTGCTATACAGTCCCTCATTCTCTTTTTTTTTTTTTTTTTTTTTTTTAGATAGGGTTTCTCTGTGTAGCCCTAGCTGTCCTGGACTCACTTTGTAGACCAGGCTGGCCTCAAACTCACAGTGAGCGATCCAGCTGCCTCTGCCTCCCAAGTGCTGGGATTAAAGGCATAAGCCACCACACCCAGCTTGTTTTGTTTAAAGTGTTCAGGTCTTTCTAGGTTGCCCAAGCTAGTCTTGAACTGAGGTCATGATGTCTCCCTTGGCTTCTTGAACTGCAGTAGAGCTATGCCACCACCTCAGGCTATTCTCTTTGTTAAGTCTTTTTTAAAAATCTAGACTTTTCTTTCTGTTACAAGACTCTACAAATGGTATATGTTTTGCTTTTTGCCTTAAACTCTAAGAATTTTATATAGTTTTCCTATTATTACAAAGTATAGCACAATCCACTTATTTCCTCATACTTTCTTTTTTTGAGACAGGGTTTCTCTGTGTAGCCTTGGCTGTCCTGGACTTGCTTTGTAGACCAGGCTAGCCTCAAATTCACAGAGGTCCACCTGCCTCTGCCTCCCCAAGTGTTGGGTATTTCCTAATCCTTATTCTTTTTATAACAAGAAGAATCCATTTTTTTAGCTGGATATGTGGTCCACCAAAAGAAATGGAAGTTGCCTGATTCTCTTGAAGCTCAGCCCAGGCATGAAATTCTGAGCTCCAGGTTGCAAGAAGTGGGCAAGCTCTGAAAACGAATGGACTAAAACAACACACTGCCTCAGCCACAAGCAAACTGAAGGCAACCCCTCAGGAAACCAATATGAGCCTCAAAAGACAGGGGTGATAAAACTAAAACGAACTGTCTGTGACAGAGTCTAAGAGAGAGATAGCACTGCTGTTCTCCCAGAAGAACCGAACTGGTTCCCAGCACTCATGTCAGATGGCTAGTAACCATCTTTAACTCCAGCTCCAGGGAGAGGCCTAGCATTCTTCTGTTCTGCCAGGATATCTTCACACAATACACATACACACAAATAAAAGTAAATCTTCTTGTAAAAGGATCACAAAGGAAAGACAGAACCAGTTCCAGCAAATTGTCCTCTAACCTCCACATGAATGCCATGGTGTAATATTCACATGAGCACACATACACATACATACACAGAGAGAGATGGGGTGGGGGTGAGGCAGAGAAAGAATAAATAAATAAATAAATATGAAAAACAAAAGAATCAGAGATGGAGGCAGATAGAGGGGTCCTACCTAACTCAGAGAATCTGGACTCTTGACAGAAGTAAAGTGAGATAGCCGGGCATGGTGGTGCACACCTTTAATCCTAGCGCTTGGGAGGCAGAGACAGGCAGATCTCCTTGAGTCTGAGGCTAGCCTGATGAGTTCCAAGGCAGGCAAGGCTACAATACCAAGAGAAACCTTGTCCTAAAAAAAAAAAAAAAAAAACAACAACAAAAAACAAGCAAACAAAAGAGAAGCGAACTGAGATGGTAGGACACACACAAAAATGTGAAGAATAAAGGAAACTTGTCAAAAATTAGAAAAGAACCGAAACATAACTGACTCCAGGACAATCAAGGAAAAAAAAACAAGATCAATTGCTTTTTGGATTTTTTGTTTGTTTGATTTTTTTTGAGACAGGGTTTCTTGGCAGAGCCCTGATTGTCCTCAAACTCACTATGTACACTGGGCTGGCCCTGAATTCACAGAGATCTGCCTGCCTCTGCCTCCTGAGTGCTGGGATCAAAGGTGTGCACTACCACCGCAGCCACTGGCACTGCCGAGCTGCAAATTGCTTTTAAGGAGGTGGGGGGGGGGGAAGGCTCTCCTCAACCTTCCACAAACCATTCCAAGGCAGAAAGAGTGGAGCACTGGCCTCACTGGAAGGAAAACAGCATGACAAAGACATATGCCCCAGCAAGTGGCCATCCCAGCAGAAGCAGCAGATTTCTGTAAGCAAAAGAGATGAAGTCTCTGTGAGCCAATCTGGAAAGAATCACTAGAAACAAATTCTATCCAAGGGGTAAACAGACATTTGATTGCTGGTGTGGTGATGCACACCTGTATTAAAAGGCTGAAACAGGAAAACTGCCTCAAATTCCTGGCCAGCCTAGACTACAGAGTGAGAACAGCTCAAAAAGGGGAGGGGGGCTCTGGAGAGATGACTCAGCAGGAGTGTGTATTGCTCTTCAGAGGACCTAGGTTCAGTTCCAGTGCACATCAGGTGGCTTGTAACCACCTGGTACTCTAACCCCAAGGGATCTGATATCTTCTTCTAGCCTCCATGAGCACCTGCACAAATGTGCTGTATACTCACACAAACACACACATAGACACACACACACACTTTAAAAAGAAAATGGTGATTTAAGGCAACTAACAGGGTAATTGCTGAATCTTAACAACTTGAAGGACAAAGACTAAAGTAAATGTACAGCCTAGAGCAACAGCAGAAAACAAGCCTAGAGGGGCTACATGGTGGCTGAGCCATTACCAAAAGGATTAGGGCATGAGATACAGTGATAGCTCATGAAGCCTGAGGTCAGGTGGCAAAGAGCAGTTCAGTGCTCAGGAAGAGCATCACAGCAAGAAAGAGCAAGGACAGGTCCTCAGACACAGTATCTGCATACACTGCAAGGAACAGAGGCCTTGTGGGTATAGTAGGCCAGTAAGAGAGGAGGACTGCAACAGTAGCAAGAAGGGCTGGGCCAAAGCAGCAGCTTGAAGGCAGCTCCTCAGGGACAGTCTTGTATGTCTCAGGCTTGCCCCTGGATCTTCCAGCAAGGTGTGGGTGCTGGACACTCAGCATGTTTGGAAAGGGCCCCCAACACTCCAGGGACCGCTGTGCCCACAGACAGGCTCTCCAGGAACACATTTAAACTATACTCAGGATGCTACAGCAGGGAAAGACGGGAGCAGGGTTCTCTGGACCCCATCAGGTGGAGCCTACCGCAGGCAAGTCACAACTATCCCTGTACCTGCGGACAGCCAGAGTGGGTGGTAGCATGGCATTGGCCTGTGTCAGCTAAGGAGAGACCCCTCAACCCCATGGCAGCACTGACCACGTATAGTAGTCACTTTTTACTGTCACTGCTGTGGCAAGAAGCACCTTGAGGGAGGAGAGGCTTATTTGGCTCATGATTTAGGGGACACAGCATATGGCAGGGAAGACACGGCAGCAGGAGCAGCTCATGTTTGTGGAAGTGGAAGCTTGCTCACATCTGAGCAGATTAAAAAACAGAGAAGAAACCGGGCGTGGTGGCACACGCCTTTGATCCCAGCACTCTTGAGGCAGAGGCAGGGGGAATCTCTGTGAGTTCAAGGCTAGCCTGGTCTACAAAGCAAGTCCAGGACAGCCAGGACTACAAAAGAAACCCTGTCTCGAAAAAACAAAACAACAGAGAAAAGGGGGTGCCAGCAATCAGCTGACCGGCTCCTTTCCCCCATTAGGATCCCTGCCCTTGAGGAGATGCCACCCACATTCAGGGCGCAGCCTCCCTCCTCAGTTAACCCTTTCTGGAAATGCCTTCACAGACACATGCTCCAAATGTGTCTCCTAAGTGATTCTAAGTCCAATCAAGTTGGCACTGAAGATTAACCATCACACCACTCTGCCTGTCTTCTGCAGAGACCTGGGCACTTCTCTGGGCCACCTGCAGGTGCTGTGGCTGGCTCGCTGTGGCTTGACTGACTTGGATGGCATTGGTTCCTTCTTGGCACTGAAGGTAAGTCTGTAGCGTTTGAGGGCAAGGAAAGGCGACCAGGGCAGACCCCAGCTGAGATCCCTTCTGTGGTCCTCAGGAACTTTATGTCTCCTACAACAACATCTCGGACCTGAGCCCACTGTGCCTGCTCGAGCAGCTGGAGGTGCTGGACCTTGAGGGCAACAATGTAGAGGACCTAGGGCAGATGCGGTTCCTGCAGCTGTGCCCACGGTTGGCCACGCTCACACTGGAGGGGAATCTGGTGTGCCTGAAGCCAGATCCTGGCCCTCCCAAAAAGGTGTGTGTGCTGAACACCCAGTCAGCATATGCTTAGGAGGAGCCCCCACAAAATGGAGACCTCTTGTGCCCACATGCATCTTCTGGTTTGTTCTCTGTGAGCTCTATCTCTTCTGTCACTGGAAGCCTAAGTAGCCTAACTCTGTTTGGAAAAACTCAAGCATAGGCAAGCTTCTTCATAGCAGGTGAATCCACATGCACCCCACAAAGATCACACATGCTCCAAGCTCACTGTTCACCTCAATAGCTGCTGGTTGGTGTTGACCCATGATGAGCTCCACATGCTAGAGGGCTTCTCTGACCCTCGGCTATGAGCATTGAGGATGAGGGCACACATTCTGAGAGGATGAAAGCCCAGTCCCTAGGCTTCAGTATGATAAGACAGTATCATTACCCTGTCTCCTCTGTTCTGTACCATAGTAGTCTGGAAGAGGGAGCCCCAGGAAGCAGTTGGCCTACAGGGCCTACTAGACCCAGGTCTGCTGTCCCCTTGGCTCTACCCTATAGGTACCCCAGGACTATAACTACAGGGCAGAAGTAAAGAAGCTCATCCCTCAGCTCCACATCCTAGATGATGTACCTACCACATGCACCAACCTGCCTGCTCCCCAGAAGCTGAACCAGGACTGGCTGATGGTGAAGGAGGCCATCAAGGAAGGCAACGTGCTTGACATTCTCCTCCCTCGACTGGGTAGGCCAGACAGGCACTTACTATGGACCTGGGTAGGCCAGACACTTACTATAGACGCTGATACTATGCCCCAGCCCCTGACTCCAGAAGAGACCACCACCAGCCCTTCAGGAAGACAGGCCTCCACCAGTACCCCAAGAGGACAGGCTTCCTTCAACCCCAGGAAAAAAGACCTCCACTCATTCCCCAGGCCTTTCAGATTTGGGTGACTGCATTTTGTTCCCTTTCCCAGACCTATGTCCCTAGAACCATGCACATTTGACCCAGGTCAAGATATTCCCATGAGCAGCAGCCACTGGCTTCCCCTTTCCTGTGTTGAGGGAGAGGAGGGTCTGAGGCTGAGGGTCTTTGTGGAAGGAAAAGGAGCCATCACAGGCCATCCTAGGTCACACAGCTTCTTGAGTGGCAGGGCTGTGCTCTGTGGTCTGAGTTGGAAGCATGCTTGCTAACATGAGCCCAGTGATCTCTGGTTCTGACCCTGGACAGATTGTCCCCATGGAGCCAACATTTGGAAACTTGACTCAACCAAGCCTGTGCCTGAGACCCAGCCATGGGCCTTGTCCCTACTGGTCCCTGAGGGCCCCTTGCCTGAAGGTCTGCTTTCTGAGAACCCAGCCACAGAAGACCATGCCAGCAACCTCACCCATGGTAACTGAATCTATTTGACCCAGAGCTGACCCTGCAGTACCTTGACCCCCAAACCAGGCATAGCCACACCTTCTTCTTCAGGTCCTGGTCAAGTTCTCTGTGGGAACCCCACCAAAGGCCTACGGGAACGTAGATACCAGTACCAGGTATGCCTTTCCCACACTCCAAAGTAGTCCAGGACTGCAGCCTTCCTTCCCAAAGTAGACCATTTCCTATTACCCATATCCCACAATAGACCATTATCCAGAGTCCTTCCCCTGAATTGGACCACCACTCAGAGCTGCCCCCACTGTATCAGTGTCCAGGACTACTGGCATGCCCATGCTCTGGCCCTCCTATTCCAGGGTCAGGGTCCCTACACCAGCCCTTTCCCTCCCTAGGAATGGGCACCCCTGGAGCAGCTGCCCCCACATAGGCAAGATCTGGCCACCAGTCCCTCCACCCCAAGGCCTGACCCTGAAGAAAGCTGTGACCTGGCCATGACTGGGCTTCGGGCCTGGAGGGACACTGGCCTGCGGTTGGTCCCCCTCTTCCTGCCAGCCCTACCACCCTTTGTCCTTTTTGGTGTGGGGTGATCTGGGCTAGAAGTTTCCTTGGCTGAGCAGCCACTGGTCCCTCAAGATGGCCAAAGGAGCCACAGGCCAGTGATCCAGCCCAGTGTGGTGGCCATTTGGGCCTAGTTCTGAAACAGACATGGTTGGAGCTCTCCCTTCTCCCCACCTCAGTCCCCTTCTCCACAGAAAGCTGGAGTTCCAGCCAGAAAGACCTGCTCAGGTCGCATCCCAGGACCCACAGGCGGCTTCTGAAGAACAGGAAGACCAGACTGGACCAAAGACTTCCCTAACCCCTCCACACGTGGTCTCAGGTACTACCTCAGAGCCTAAGAATAACCTTATCCCTTACCTGGGTATGGATGTCCCCACCTCAGAGCGGCATAGGATAGTTCACCCCCTTCCTTTGCCAGGCGCTGGAAGGAGATGCATAAGACTGTCCCCTTCTTGGCAAAGTGGGGGTGGGGGGGTGGGTTTTATAACCTAGAGCAGGTTCAATCTGAACTCTTCCTTGACACCATGATACCTCAAGGGCTAATAAACGAGAGAGGGAGGCATTCCACAAAAGGATCCAGGGCAAGTTTAGAGACAAGCACCTGTTGGGAGCTTCATGGTATCCAGAAGCAGACACCAGTTCTCAGGAGAAACTAGCAGAATCCAGGAGCAGGAAAGTAGCCAACAGAACCACCAGGAGACCAAGGCAAAGAAGGTTAGGAGCATTCAGTGACTTCAGCCCAGGCAGGACTGACCTAGCACAGGGATGCAGAATTAAGCCAGGCAGCATCCTTTTCAAGGGAGCCAAAGTGACTGCTGCTGAAGAGACCTTTACCCAGCAATAGTGGATAAGCCTTAGAAAGAGCAAAAAGAGCAAAAGTACAAAGTTGTCAGTGACCAAACAACCGTACTTTTAGCCCTCTATAGTCTGGCTGGTGTGTGGGGCAGTGGGCAGGAAGAGGGCCCTGAGAGTAACACAGGATCAACAGCTGGCCACCCAGTGGACAAGAACTGCACACATTAAAGGACAGTAGGAAGAAGCCGGGCGTGGTGGCGCACGCCTTTAATCCCAGCACTCGGGAGGCAGAGGCAGGCAGATCGCTGTGAGTTCGAGGCCAGCCTGGTCTACAAAGTGAGTCCAGGATGGCCAAGGCTACACAGAGAAACCCTGTCTCGAGAAAACCAAAAAAAAAAAAAAAAAGGACAGTAGGAAGGCAACCATCAGAAGAGTTGACTGGAATGGTGCTGGACCTCCTGCTACAGATGTCAGGCTTAGAAGCCACTGGGTGACCCTAGCCACCTACCTCACAGCATTACAGAAGTTTAAGAACTGGTTGAACATCTTTAATCCCAGCATTTGGGAGGCAGAGGCAGGCGGATCGCTGTGAGTTCGAGGCCAGCCTGGTCTACAAAGCGAGTCCAGGACAGCCAAGGCTACACAGAGAAACCCTGTCTCAAAAAACCAAAGAGAGAGAGGGGAAGGGGAGAGAGAGTGAGAACTGGCTGGAGCCGCCAGATGACCCCCAGAGCCCAGGCCTCATGGGCACTTTGTATGCCCAAGAGCAGTGGTTCTCAACCCTCCTAATGCTGCACCCCTTTAATGCGGTTCCTCATGCTCTGGTGACCCCCCAACCATAAAATCATTTTCTTTTTCTTTTTTCATTTTTGTTGCTTTGTAAACCAGGCTGGCCTCGAACTCACAGCGATCTGCCTGCCTCTGCCTCCCGAGTGCTGGGATTAAAGGCATGCACCACCACACCCAGCCATAAAATTATTTTCATTGCAACTTCATTACTGTAATTTAGCTACTGTTACGAATCATAATGTAACTATCTGATATGCAGGATTATTTGGTATGTAACCCCTAAGGGTGTCACAACCCACAGCTGAGAACCACTGCCCTAAAGCTAGCCCCAGGACTGAAGCCTATTTTCTCTGGGAAGCAGATGAAGCAGGACAAAGGGAAGTACCTAGTGGGACAGGGATACTGCCACCTGTAGGTACCCCAAAGGACACTGCAACTCTTGACCTGCGGTTGGACTTCCCCCAGCCTGCCACCATCTCACAACGTTATAGATGGGCACCATTATGGATGGGCAGCAACTAACACTCCCCCACCTTATCCAAAAGGTCCTGACATGCTGTTTTCTTCCTTGCTTTTTAGAACTTTCCAAGACATCAGGCTTTCACCTAATCCCTTCTCCCCCGAAGTACCCAATGCCACCTGAGTCAGGCATCAGCTCCTCAGGGAAATCTGCAGACCTGCCCTTCAGAGGACGTAGGCTTAGAGTCCTGGGCAGCTTGAGGCCTAGCCTGGGTGAGGGGTCTGTCCTGGGTGAGAGGTTGGCTGCAGTGACGACCCTGAGAGCCCTGGAGATGTCCTCAGGCCCCAGCCATCGAGCCCAGGGATGCTCAGACCCAAAGCCTGCTCCCCAGGCCTCCACTGCCTTCATCACTTGAACCCTAACCCCCAGCCCATTCTCTTCCTTAGTGTAACCTCCCCTTGCTGAGATCTCTTGGCCTAGGTAGGGCCAAAGCTGAAGAGGTTAGAGCTGGGGCTGGGCTCTTTGTATGTCCCAAGAGTCTGGGTCACCTATGTGGCCTGAGTTCTGAGCCTGCTTATCCTAGGCCTCCAAAGAACACAACCATCCTGGGTGGATTTGCAGGTTTCCTTGTGTGGGGCAGTCCTTTCTCTTGGGACACCATATACCCTCTGTAAAAGCCAAGCAAATCACTTTGACTCTCAGGTGTGCAGAAATGTGCTTTACTTTGTAAGCAACAGTTGGTTCAATAAACTATACAGCTGGCACTGCCTGCCTGGCCCGGCTGCCTTACAACCGCCGGCACAGTTCCTCGGTGATGGGAGGGCAGCAGAGGAAGCGGAAGCCATATTTGCTCTCGGCTGTGCTCTGTACTGACAGGGCCACCATGGGGCAACTTAGGTCCACGCTTTTCCGGCATACCTGCAGAAAACACTGGGGCCTAAGAACCACTGGAATGGCAGAGCAGAGAACCTGGCGCTACAGCATCATGCTCACCTGGACTTTGTGCTCCAGCCTGCCCAGCGAGTCCTGGAGACAGACTCTTGAACACTCTGGGATCACAGGCAGGAGCTCTGATGTCTCAGCCTTCATGCCTTCCTGCTGTGCAGGAACTTCCCCAGGGGGTAGGAGCTTTTGGGTGCTCAGGAGTGGCAAGATATCCTGGGTCTCTGTGGGGCGAAGAGGTCCTGAGGTCTTCGGTCTGCTAGTGCTGGAGAGCCGTTGCTGGCGAACACCTGGCCTAGAGATGTGACAGGGACCCAAGGAATATTCTACTCAATTCTGGGCAAAGGTGGGCATAATGCAAGATAGTATGGGCCAGGGTAGTAGTCCTGTCCAAGGCTATGCCTAGGGAAATAAGGGACAGGTTTTGTGAGGTAGACTCAGGAACTTGTGCCTACCCTGGCTTTTTGCGCCTGGCCCCTGCACCCCTTGCCGAGCCTTTGTGTGGAGACGAAGGATGGTGACGATGACGCCGCTGTTCACCAGCATCAACACAGGGCTCACACTCTGAGAGCGGGAAGCGGTCAATGGACCAGTCAGTGTTGTCTGTGAAGATCTTCGAGCCCAGGGACACACAAGGTGCAGCTTGATGCTCACTGAGGACCTGGCAAAACCATCAGGGTGTGCTGTTCAATTCACTCTAACCTGGTGAGACCAGCTGGCTCCTCAGCTCCTTGGCTGGGGATCAGCACTGACCTGGCCATGGGGGTTGACTAGCACCGTCACACAGCCTCGGCTGGATTGGAATTGGAAGGAGTCCTGGCCTGAGAACAGTGGCAGCTGCTTCTTGGTCTTGCTGGTTCCTTCACCCCATACCTAGGGAAAAGCCAGGTACCAAGTAAGGAACAGTGTGGGCTGGGGCAAGGCAGTGTAGGCTGGCAGGCAGCAGGGCTCACCGTGATGTGGTGCTGCGGGGCTAGCAGAGTAGCCGGCGGGAAGCGGTACATGCACACGGGGTAATCCCTCACAAGCTGTTGCAGAACAAAGCCGCCTAGGTCAACTGTCTCTACCCATGACTGGTTGAGGATACGGATGAACTTCTCTCGGTGGCTGACCGCAGCAATCTTTAAGCAGCAACCAAGTGGGCTGGACCCAGAAAAGAATGCTGAGTAGGGAAGGAGGGACCCATCCACCCAGCAAACCACCCATCATGCAGAGCTTCCCGCTTTTTCTGGTGTGCTCATGGCTGGGCAGCCCTCACTTCAACTGGGGCCTTGCATATTGGTGGGGAAGGTCCACATAGGGTTCCAGAACAGTCTTGCTAAACGAGGGTGAGCAGCTCTTATGAAGATCTAGAAAAAGAAGTCCTTTAGGGGAGGGAGAACACAAGAGTCCCGTGGGCAGTTCCCCAGGAGGCCAGACCAGGGGTCTGCATCATAGGGAAACAGCAGCAGGGATGAAGCAGCCACACCCTGGGGACTGAAGGACCTTGGGCAGAGGTCAACGGTTGCTAAAGGGTGAAAGGGAGATAGGGAGATGCACCCAACTTCACCTTCCTTGTGTCCACTGTAGCTCCTAGCCCATTCCTGCATCTGCTCAGAAGAAGTTAAGTCTGTTTCCTGGGGAGGGTGGCCTGTCACCTTCTTTGCTCCAGAACGCAGAACAACCTGGCAGCTGCTGGTGTCAGAGTCAAAACCCTCTGAGCTGCTGGTGTCCATCGAAGGCAATGTGCTCCACTCCAGGACCTTGCCAGGCTTCTCTGTGTGCTTGGTGGTGTACTCCGAGTCCCGGCCATCCGTTTCGTAGGACGGGTGTGGTTGGGGCAGCCTGGGACCATATGTGTTCACTGGCTGCTTTGGCTCCTAGACCCAGGCCCCATGTTCCCAACCCCAGCCAGCCTCCCCAAGGCAATGGGCACCCTGTTTTGTGTGTGTGTTCTAGGAACTCAGGAGTCAGACTCAGCTCATGATAAATTAATGACCTTAGACCTCCTCCCCTTGTCCTGAAGCCATTCTACATATTATGTTTCATAGCTGAGACTTGCAGGAGTTTCATGACTTGGCTCGGGACACTTAAGGACACAGTAAGAACTGGTGCACTTCTGTCAAGTCAAGTCCTCCCTTCCCCTGACCCCTGGGGACTCCCTGTCCAATGCAGTTACTTTTGATCCGATTGGAAACTCATGTTGGAGAAGAGGTTGGGATATCGGTGGGCAATGCTGTTCCAATCTACATCCTCCAAGCGGAAACCCTGGCGGGAAATAAGAGGATCGTGGCTCTCTCACCTTGCAGGGTTTCAGCGGCCTCGTCATCTATGTAGAATGCTTCCTGTGGCAAGCCTTGCTCACCTCCCCACCAATGGGAACCTCAGCATAGTCAGAAGAGTCACTGGGGTCCCTTAGAACCTCTGCAGTGACCACCTGCAAGAAAGAAGCACAGACTAGCTCACAGGGAGCTTGAGAACAGAGGCCTCTCCCCACCCCCACTGCCCCCCAGGGCCTCTCACTTTTGACCTTAACAGCACTTTGTGTACTAGATGAGGAGAGGACTGCTGGCCATATCCCTCCTTGTGGAGGAATCCCAAGAGAGACAGGTTTTCAGGCAGGCCAAGAGCCCCAGGAGAGACACCTGCCTCAAGAAGTATCCTAGCTGCCCAAGGAATGTTGGGGAGGGCACCTGAGAGGTATCAGGCCAGAAGCCCAAACTCACCTCCACGCTGCCAGTCTGAGACCTCAGCATGCGTCCCACCCAAGAGGACCGGGCTAGCTGTAGAAGACATGATTTCTGGAACGACTGCAGCTCAGCCTCCAGCTGTTGCATCGCACAAAGGTTCTGCTGCAGTTTCTCCTCCAAGTGCTCTTTCTCCTGATGAAGAGTGTCTGCCAGTAAGAGAGGCCTCCAGCAGCCCTACCTTCCCAGACCAACCTGCTCCCGCCCCCCCCCCTCACCAGCTGAGCTTGTTCCTTCTGCGCTTTCAGCTCCAGGGTAAGCTTCTGGACCTGGTTCTGCAGGAATTTATCTTGACTTTTGGAGCTCCTGGTAGGAGGGGCAATCTCAGTACTTCTGGGTCAGGCAAGGATCCCTGAGAGTAGGTCAGCAGTGAAGCAGGCCTCACTGTCACCAAGCCCTGAAGGTACATATTATCGCAGTCCAGGGCAGCTTAAACCCTAGCAGGTCTGGGCAAGGGGTCTACATGCTCCAGGGACAGGGAGCTACAGCAGGTAGGACTGAGGGGTTTGCACTGACCGCTCGGGGGGAATCCCTGCCACCTCCTGCAGGATATAGTAGTCTCGGGTATCCTGGCGGTTCTGGATAGCCCACCGGAGTGCTTGGATCTCTAGTTCTCTTTGTTCCCATAGCAGCTTCAGAGTACCCGGGTCCAGGCTTTCAGGGGATAACCTGCAATTCCAGTTCCCTGCGGTTGGATCAGGCCTGGCCCCTTTGGCTGGCCCAGACCAGGAGGCTGCCCCACCCCCTGCCTCCTTACTGCTGCCCGATAGAGTAGGCCCTTGGTGTGGATGTACTGTAGGGCTTAGTGCTCTGAGAACGCGAAGGAGTCTCTGTGTCCATAGGTGTGCCAACTGGGGACCCTAAGTCACTGCTGTCTGCCTTTCCACCTGCTGGAGCTGACGACACCTGCTCATCTTCAGACTCCTGGCAAGAATTAGGGGCCATGTTGGTCAGGAGCTGGAAAGGAAGGAGGAAGGATGGAGTCTGCCCGGTGTCCCAGGGGTGGGAACCTCATGACACTCTCTTTGTGTGTCAGAGAAGCCCAGACAGCACTTGCCAGTTCTCTCTGAAGAGGCCTACTCATGTGTCTACCCAATAGGACATCATAGGACTGCTGGTCACATGAACGGCCTCATGCGTATGTTTCAGGCCAGGACAGCAGGTCACCACGCCCCAGGCAGCATGTCCTCAGTATGTACATTGTATTCCCTGCTCTCTCCTCTTTGTCCTACTTGACCTCAGCCTAGAACTAAGATCAGAGGCGCTACCCTTTTGCCTGTAACCCTTATTCATGTCCCTCCAGCCCAGGAGCTCACCCCCACACTCACCTGAGGCCTAAACCCACAGAAGGCCTAGAGAGGGAAGCATTCTATCCTGTTGCCATGGATTTCTGCACCTGAGGGGGAGGGTGTCTGTTACTAGAAGCCTCCAGGGAGACAGGGCAGCCCAGGGCCTTGAGTGTACTCTGGGTCAGTGTGGTTTGGATATGTAAGCAAGGTGACTACTACCCACCCAGCTAAGCTGAAGCCCAAGGAACTATACAGACCCCAACCCCAGCCAGGAGTGATAGGCTGGTACTGGGAAACAGTGGTGTCGTGGGAGGGAACTCTGTGTGTGTGTGTGTGTGTGTGTGTGTGTGTGTGTGTGTGTGTAGTTGTAGTAGTATTAGTAGCAGCAGATGTGTAGGTGTCTTGAGGATGTAATGGTCCTGAGGAGGTGAGCTGATTAGGGGGGCAGTTGAGGACGGTGATGAGAGACTGTAGTGGCTCTGCTAACTGTAGTCAACAAGGAAGCCTGTGTCTGACAGCCATCTACCTAACCCTTGGGAACATTATCTAGCTATGTCTATCTCCATACCCCTGGGCTTTCCCCAATGGTGGTTCCACTAGTGAACCCTGGGAAATGCTGCTTCTGCCTCAGAATGGAAGTGAGGCCCAGAAGGCTCCTTCTACCGCGTCGCTTCCATAGCCTCATGTTTCTAAATCTGCTTCCTTGTGGCCACAGGGGCATGGGAACCCCCTCCTCCCAGAGCTTTCTGTGATTGGGGCAGAGCACATGGCGCTGCTGGACTGGCTTCATTTAGCCCACTGGAACAACAGCTAAGACGTTGAAGGGGCCCGCTTCAGGGAGAGACGGGCTGCTCTGGAGGGCAATGGGCTCACTGGGGGAGGGGAGAGGATGGAGCTTCAAACAAAGACCCAAGGGTCTTTGTCCCAGGCAGCCTCAGGGACGATCCCCTCCCCCACCAAGGCTGCAGGGCCCACTAGGTCAGTTGGTCCCTAAACCCCACCTCCCTCGAGTAGCGGGAGGTGGGAGGGGAGATGGGGGGCTGTTCACGGTCTCTTTTCCCGGAGTCCTGGGCCACAGATTCCTAAGGTAGCAGGCTGAAGAGGCCTAGCCCATGGGGTTAGAAAAGGGAGAGAGACTGTTGAGCATATCGGGGTTGCAAAATTCCAGTCTGGGGCCCTCTCGGTGGGCGGAGATCAATCACACTGAAAGTCTTCTGTGGAAGTCCTCTCTGCAGCTGGGAACCCATCTCACCTGGACCAACTAGCCCAGAGCGAACGAAGCTGAAGACGCGCTTCCGCGTTGATCAACAGCGGTGAGCATCTTGGGCGTCCAGGTCCTACCCCCACCCACTCAGGCCCCGCCCACACCTGGATGCCTCCGGGACGGGACCGAGTAACGAGCCAATGGGGCGTGGCGGAAGGAAGGTAGCCAATTAGAGTGGGTATGGGGCGGGAGGCACACGCCTCCGAGCTAATGGGATTTCGTGGGGCGGGACGTGCGGGCCGCTAGCCAATGAGGCCGTGAGGTTGGGCGCGCCGCGGTGCTGGGACAGCAGGTTGAGGCGGTGCCCAAACGCCCAAGTCCCGGAGGCCGGCGAGTGCCCAGGTGAGCTGTGCCGGGTTCTCAAGCTTCTTGAGCACCAGGGGAGCCGTCTCCGACTGAGGAGAGGCGGATCTGGGCAAAGGGACGCGCGGGGGCTGTGCTGCACCTGCGTCTGCCCGCTGCGGACGTCTGGATCCCGCGCGGCCGAGGATCAGCAGTGAGGCTGGCTGTGCCCCCAGCGGGGCGGGACCACCGAAGGCCAGAGCACAGGCTGGACGGGAGGGACTGCGGAGGCGGACCGGGAACTGGCGAGGGGGGGTTGGTTGCTGCTCAGGTCTGGGGTCGGTTCGGAGATGGAGGTCTGTCTGGGTTGTGACTCTGATCTCCTCCGGGGCCCAAGACTGTTGTTCCCTCCCTGGGGGGCGTTCCCATGACTGTAGAGGGCAGGCATCGTACTTGCATATGGTCGCTGTTACGTGCCTGGGGACGGCTGCCCGCCTGAATAAGGTAGTGGCCTTTGAGCCAGGTGACCGGGGGACAGGAAAACCTGGACCTAGTTAATGATTCGCCTTGTTCCTGGAGTGGAGTGGGTGGGGCAAGAGGAGGTTGGTGAAGGAGGGGGGACGCCTCAAAATGCTCAAGAGGGCCAAACTAGTTCCCCAGCCACTGTAGGAATGTGTGGCCTGCAGGTGGGGCTGGGCACAGGAGGGCAGGGCTGAAGGGCCCCAGTCCGGAGCCAGTTGTTGTGGCAAGCCAAGAGAAAAGGAAGCAGTCCTGGCTTGATCTTATGGCCTGTGCCCTCCCCACAGGACAGGGATGGTCTTGGAGGAGCTTGTGGCCATGGAACTGAAGGTATGGGTGGATGGCATCCAGCGGGTGGTCTGCGGGGTCTCAGAACAGACCACCTGCCAAGAAGTGGTCATCGCACTAGCCCAAGCTATAGGTGAGTTCCCTAGGGACAAAGAAGCTAAATTGGTGGGGGGCCTGTGGTCCAGTGGCATCTTCCCTCCCAAGGAGGGTGGGGTCGACTCCACCCTGTGCTCTAATCTTCAAGCTAGGGAGATAGAGAAAGGGGGGTGTGGGGGACATAGGTTGACCCTGTCTTTCCTCTACAGGCCAGACAGGCCGCTTTGTCCTTGTGCAGCGTCTTAGAGAGAAGGAACGACAGCTGCTGCCACAGGAGTGTCCAGTGGGAGCACAGGCCACCTGTGGACAGTTTGCCAATGATGTCCAGTTTGTCCTCAGGCGGACAGGGCCCAGCCTGTCTGGAAGGCCATCCTCCGACAACTGCCCACCCCCGGAACGATGCCTAGTTCGTGCCAGCCTTCCCCCAAAGCCATGGGCAAAACCAGGCCGGGAGCCACGTAAAGCATTGACTTTCAACCTAGGATGTCCAAAGCTGGTCCCCAGCCCCTCGATCCCTGAGCCTATAGCTCTGGTGGGACCCACACCAGACTGCTTTGCAGACCTGCAGGGCCTAGAACTCAGGGTACAAAGGAACGCTGAGGAATTGAGCCACGAGTCCTTCTGGGAACAGGAGCTACACCGAGAACAAGCCAGGGAGCGTGAGGGACAGGCACGCCTGCAAGCTCTGAGTGCGGCTACTGCTGAGCATGCTGCCCGGTTGGAGGCCCTCGATGCCCAGGCCTGTGCCCTGGAGGCAGAGCTTCGACTGGCTGCTGAGGCCCCTGGTCCTCCCTCAGCTACAGCATCTGCTACTGAGCGCCTGCGCCAGGACCTGGCCATCCAGGAGCGACATAGTCTGGAGATGCAGAGCACCTTGGCCCTAGTGAGCCAGGCTCTGGAGGCCGCTGACCATGCTCTGCAGGTGAGCTCAGATCTAGACCCCTGTCAACTCCCTACCTGCTACACTGACAGTCTGTCAACTCTTCACCTGCTGCACGCATGCACCCGTGTGTGGTCTGGGGAACTGCACTCCGGGGAACATGTTGTGTTGGGGAAAGGTCATATAGCCTTGTTCCTGAAGTCTTGTGTGCCCTCAGGCCCAGGCTCAGGAGCTGGAGGAGCTGAACAGGGAACTCCGGCAGTGCAACCTGCAGCAGTTCATCCAGCAGACGGGGGCTGCATTGCCACCACCTCCACAGCTGGACAGAACCATCCCTAACCCACAGGTCAGAGCAGTTCTGGGAAGAGGAGGTGATGGTGGGGGGCAGGGGGATGGCTACCCTAGTTCTCAGCTGACCACCTTTCCCTACAGGACCTTCTACCTCCACCTAGAGAAGAGCCTCTCCTGGGAGTCCCCCAGAGCCATATCCTAGTGTCCAGCCTGAGTCCTGAGGGTATGTCTCTCTCCCTACTCCTACCCCTGTTCCATGGGAAGGGCCCAGCTCTGGTCTCAGCCCATTCAGCCTGTTTCTTTCCCACAGTTTCCCCCATGAGGCAGAACTCCTGGAGGTAGCAGTGACTACGCAAGTAGGGGTCACTGAGGACAGATGAGCCAGCACAGCTGGGATGAGCTACCTGGACAGTGGGGGAGTACAATCACAGGATTCCTTCCCTAGAATGGGCAAAGCTATGATGTCCTGAGGTTTCTGCTCCAGGGGACGGGAGTGCTGGCAACATGTCATCCTAGTCTTCTTCATGTCTCCCAAGTCCCCTGAAGAAGCGAGGGGGCATAGTTCAGAACTTACCATCCTTATTGGAGGAGGGAGAAGTGTGGACACTGTATCATCCATCCTGTGGGTGTGCGCCGCATGCTACCTTCCTTGCCCCAACAAACCTCAATAAACTACCTTTCAAAGGTGTCTAACTGTATTCTGAAGTTGTACTACTAGGCAGTGTCTGCAGTCTAGAACTTGAGGCTCACATGGCAGCTACTGCCAGGTTCCCAAGAAAGCACTGTGGGCTCCCTGGGCCCTGTGTCATGACTGTTCCTAGGCGTGTTTATTTGTAATCCCTAGCCTCGTGAGGCCTGCCACCTCAACCCTGGCCTGTGTTTTTATCTGGACCCTTCTTCCCTGGCTTTTCCTTGTTTGGCCTGTGTGCCACCAACAACAGGAACTAAGGATGCCAGGACAAGCTAGACCTGCCTGTCAGGTTTGCAGAGAACTTGTGGAGGCGAGTCCTGGACTCCTGGGTCAAGTCTGTGACTTATGGCTTGGCCAGGCCCAGGTAGTTTTCCCTAGAAAACTTTGCCAAGCCCGAAGGTAGACGTGGACGAGGAATGGGTAGGGCTGACCCTCTCCTCCCAGTGTGAAGTGTGCAGGCTGTTTGTGAGCCCTCAGCTTTAACATGGGTGGGGGTGTTTCTACAGCTCAATCCGACCACAACTCCTGTTCATGAGTGCATAGTGACCTCTTCTAAAATCCTGGTTACCCAGGCAACCACATGTTCTGAGCTCCTGAGGCTAGAGGGTTTTTTTTCCAGACAGGGTTTCTCCGTGTATCCTTAGCTGTCCTGGACTCGCTTTGTAGACCAGGCTGGCCTTGAACTCACAGCGATCCACCTACCTCTGCCTCCCAAGTGCTGGGATTAAAGGCGTGTGCCACCATTGCCCAGCGAGGCTGAAGGCTTGTAGGATCAGAACCATGGGTAGAACTGGGTGACAAGATAGGGACACCATAGACTATGAGTGTTCTTACACCATATTAAAGAGGATATTTGGGGCGGCTCGGCTTTCTGTCCAGCTGCTGCCTGAGCTAGGTTCCGTGCTCTCCATTTCTTCTGGGGCAGACTGAAAGGGAACATGGAAATCCTGTGATGGAGAAGCAAAGAAGCTATCATGTGAGCTAAAGCGAGCTCCTCAGAGGCCAGGTCTCAAGACAGGGTTTTTCTGTGTAGCCAAAGCTGTCCTATGACTCGGCGATCCACCTGCCTCTGCTTCCCCAGTGCTGGGCCTAAAGGTGTACGCCACCACCCAGCAGACCATATTCTTGCCTGAAGCTCGGAACAGGGAAGGGGAGAGGCGTGATGTCAGAAGGCCAGAACCTCCAGCAGACTGTTCTTGTCTGCATTCCAGGCTAGGCCTGCTATAGCCTAGACCTGCCTGACCTGTGGCACCAGACAGCTAGGGCCAAGCAAAAGGTCAGATAGAGTGGATCCTTGAGTGCAAAAAAAGCCACTAGGGCTGGTGTCCGTGGTGAGAATACAGGGGTCTGAGGAACCTGATTCACCCACACCACCTGAAGCCCTGTCCATGTTCAGGAGAATTGAATAGACCTCTTGGCGCTGGTCCAAAGCCCGTGGTGGTTCATCGCCCCTAGCTAAGCATATAGACTGGTGGCTGCACTAGCATTTTCACCCAGAGCCCACCCCACAGAAAGGGAGCTGGGCAGGGAGCTAAGCTGTCTCCTCGTTTGAGTCTTTCACATGTTCCCTAGCACCTGCTCTGTGTCCTGAGAAACGCTTTCTTTCCAGAGGCCCCTGCCCAGGCCAGCTCCAGTCTGTAGTATGCTGTTGCTGGTGGCACTGAAAGAAGCTACCAAGCCCTCTTCCAAGTAGCAACTGTGCTTTGAGGGGAAAGGCTGGTAGAGCTCTGCTCGGTAGCTCTTTCAAGTGGATAAAGGCCCACACTCCAAACAGTTGCTAGACTGCTTTGAACCACCAAGCAAACCTTTGAGTTAATGAAAAGTTTACTTTGGAATTTGCAACTTTACTTGGAAACAGTAGTGGGATAGATGCTAAAATGAGGGACAGACAAGCTGCCCACAAACATCTGGTCCCTGGCAGGGCAGGACCTGGTCATGTGGGTGATGTAGGTGAGGTAGGCAGTCTCCATGGCTGGGCAACCCAACCAGAGGTCAGGGCCAGGCTCTGCTAGGGCCCCTCCTCGCCTCAGTGGCCTTCTTCATTTGTATCACAGAAGTGAAAGAGCTCCTGTGGATCTCCCTAGCACGTAGCTGTCCAGAAATGAGAGTCAAGTTTTGCAGCCTCTTCAACCCAGAGGCTCCATAAACCTTACCATCTGTAGAGCATTCTGAGTTTGATACCACCGTGGTGATAAAACGGTCCCCTTCAAAGACCAGTGTCAGTCTAGAGAGGTCTGGATAAGCCTGCCCTTCCATCTCCAGGGACTGAACCAGGCTGCTGATGTCCTGGTCCTGGATCCTATAGCTTCCCTGGATATCCTTTTCCATTTTCAGGTGGACTTGAGGGGTGGTCCTGGAGAGGCCTGTCCCAGGCGTCCACAGAGATCCATGGTACTGACTCCCTCACTGAAAGTGGCAGAACTCAAGCTGCCACTGCCTTCCTGGAGGAGGCTCCAGAGGTGGCTCCAGTAGGCTTCGGTCCTGTTGGCTGAAGTTCACACCTGTGCCTGCCCAGATTCCCGGGGCTTGATTACTTCCACAGTGGCCGTCCTGGGGACTGCACATCCTGGAACCCTAGTACACATAACAAAGTTCCCTCCAAGAGGGTTATCTAGCCCAACCTCAGTCCCACAGGTGAAGGGCAGAGAAGCACACAGTGTGCCCCCAGCCCAACCTGTCTCGGCTGGGCTCCCTCAAGCAGGCCTGTCTATAAGTAGGTGTGGACTTCTAGCGCCCTGCTGCTCTGCATCTCTGAACCCAGGTGCCCTTCCTCCGCCCCAGAGTGGCCCCTGCCCGCCTCCCAGACCCGGGTCACTGAAGGGCCAGGGATTCGCGCTGCCCAGGGACAGATCAGCCGCTGTCACACGCACAGTGGGTCCGGAGCAACGCAGTGTGCGGTGGGCAGTGGCTGTCCTGAGCCTGGAAGGACTGCCCTGGCAGGCGGGCAAATGGAGGGGTCCCCCTCTCCATCCCCGCCCTCCCCCCTTAGGTAACAGAGCCACTCCTCTTTTGTCCCGCCCAATCCCCAAATCCCCCTGGGAAGGGCAACCTCAAAGGTGCTCCTCCATCCCTCAACCTAGCAATCCTCCAGTTTCACCTGCGACCCCGGCGCAGAGCCATCGCCAGCTCTTGGATCAACTTCAGTAGCGGAGGTGGCCACTCTCACACCCAAGTCGGGCCCCAATCGGGTCCAGTTACCCCGCCCCATATGCAAATACTCCATCCGGCAGCCAATGGCCGGCCGAGTAGGGCCCACCCTGCAGGGCTGCAGCCAGTGAACACGAGGGGAGGCAGCACGCCCCGCCCACCGCCGCGCAACCCTTCGCGGGCGAGGCCGGCGCGTTCCTTTCTGCACGTCGGCTTGGGGAGGGGCCGCCACCTGCTGGGCGGAGCTTGCGGGGCGGCCCTGCGGGACGGTGTCTCCCCTTGACTGGGTGTTAGTACAATCCAAGGCTCGTAGTCCTTCCCTCGAGCGGTGGTACGGCCCGGGCTCACCGCATCTGGACCTGGAGTTGGGACAGAAGAGTGCTTCACCGGCCCAGCGCAGAGACAGCTGGACAAGGCGGGGCCCTTTGAGGCAAAGAAGCCGCCCCGCCTCCCAGACTGTAGTTCAGGCGGGCCGGCTCTTCTCCCGCCCAGTTTAAAGACCGCTCCTCTTCTGGAACTCGCAACACTCCAGGCGCACGTAGTCCTGGCTGTGACCCAGGAGTGGCCTGGACGGCCAGGGACACCATACCCTCGAGAGGCACGGACGCCTCTGCCTTTCTCCAGTGCCTGTAGATCCTCAAAGATATGTGGGTCCGTCTGGCTATGAGACGTGGGGTGAGAGGACTGTCTCTTGTCTGACTTGCCTGGAGCTCCCAAGGGTCTTCTCTCCGCCCCCCCCCCCGCCCCCCCCGGGATTCCCTTCTCTACTGTGGGATTTGCCTTTGCCGAGTAAGCGACCTTCTCTGAAGGCAGAGTCTCGCAAAGCACTGGGCTCTCAGAGAGTTTGCCCCTATCTTTTGGAAAATAGGCAGAAGTGCCTACTGGGGGAACTGTCACCTTCCTTAGGACAAGCAGGACCAGTTATTGGACTCCTAGAAAGAGATCCAAAGAAGTAGGGTGGAAGTGCAGACAGAATAGACTTAACTTTGCTCCCTATAAGCCCTCTAACCCCAGGTTGTTCCTATGGTGGAATCATGGGGCATTTAGCTTGATCACTCCAGAAAATGTGGCAGCTGCTCTTTTGCTTCTGAGGTAGAGATCCTTTTTTCTTTGCCCATCCTTGTTTACCTCAGCCAGTCTTCCACACCGTTCTCAGAGATATACTCCCAGGACAACAGCTTTTCCTTGCTCCAGGCGACTCCAAAGGGCCTGTTTGTCCACCACAGATACCCTGGTCCTTGGCTCAGGGGCCAGCCTCCTCAGCTCAGCCTCCTGCCCTTCAACCCTCTGTCCTGCTTTTGTCCTCCTTTGTTTCTTTGGCCTTCCTATATCCTGAACTTTATAAAGTCTAGGCTGAAGCCTGCCAGCTGCCAGAAACCCAGCCCAGGCAGCTAAGTTCTGAGGCCCTACCAGGGAGGTATCTGACCCAGGCCAGACCTCAAGGGCTTGGAGCCAGGGGACAAATTCAGATGCAGAATGTGGTACACTGTGCCCATCTAGGGATGTAACACAGAGAAGCCAGGAGCTGACTCAGTTTCCACAGAGGGTCAGAAATTGAAGGATCAGGCCGGATGTAGTGACATACCCATTAGCCCAGCAGAGAGAGAGAGAGTGTACCCCTGTAACCTAGGTCAGAGGCAGAAGCAGGAGGACATGTTTTAGGTTACCCTTCAGAGATAGAGGGGGTGGGCATGGGGCAAGGCTGGAATCACGTGGGTCCTGAAGAAATCCTAGCGGTTACTGGGAATCCTAAGAAGGTTCACATTTTTAAGGGCAAGGCCTAGGCTCAGAGGAAAGATGTCAGGGATTAAGGGGAGATAGGAAGAAGTTTAATTCCTTTCTGGCTTTGCCTGTGCCTCAGAACTTCAAATGTAGTCCTTACCATCCTGTGCAGTAGATATATGGTACCACAGAAAATGTCCAAATCCTATTATGGCCTATAATTGTGACTTTGCAAAAGAGGTGGGTGTGGGGGAGGGTGTCTTTGTAGATGGTTAAGAGAAAGATTTTGGTTTTTTGTTTGTTTGTTTTTTGAGACAGGGTTTCTCTGTATAATCTTGGCTGTCCTGGACTCAATGTGTAGATCAGAGAACTCAGAGATCCGCCTGCCTCTGTCTCCCTAGTGCTGAGATTACAGGCGTGTGCCACCGTGCCTGGCCTGATTTTATTATTTTTTAGGCAGGGTCTCATTGTACCTGGCTGGCCTGGAACTCACCATGCAGACTAGCTGTCCTCAAACTCACAGAGATCCACTTGCCTTTGTCTCCCAAGTGCTAGAGTTAAAAGTGTGAGCCGAAGCTGGGTCTGGTGGCACGTACCTTTAATCCCAGCACACGGAAGGCAGAGGTAGGCGGGTCTCTGTGAGTTTGAGGCCAGCCTGATCTATAGAGTGAGTCTAAGACAGCCAGAGCTACACGGAAAAACCCTGTCTGAAAAACAAAAGTGTGTACCTGGGTCTAGAGAGATAGCTTAGTGGTTGAGAGCACTAGCTCTTCAGAGGACCTGGATTTAATTCCCAGTACTCACATAGCAGCTCAGAATTGTAACTCCAATTTTGTTTTTGTTTTTGTTTTTTTGAGTCAGGGTTTCTTTGTGTAGCCCTGGCTTTCCTGGACTCACTTTGTAGACCAGGCTGGCTTTGAACTCACAATGACCTGCCTGCCCAAGTGTGTAACTCCAATTTTAGGGGATCTAATACACTCTGGCTTCTGTGGGTATCCAGCATCACACACACATACAGGCACACAGACACACACACACACACACACACACACACACACACACACTCACACACACTCTATACTCCAGCATGCTAGGCCAAGAATGGATTTTTGAGACCATTATGATTTAAGTGGGAGGGTCTAAATCCAATGACAGTGTACTTATGACAATAGAGAAAACACAGACCCAGAGGAAAGTCCGTGAGGAAGTGTAATGCCAACAAAGCCAAGGGAAGCCTGGAGCCCCCAAGTGAGAAAAGCAGGAAAGATTCCCCTGTACCTTTGTAGAAAGCATGACTCTGCTGGCTTGGCTTGAACAATTCTGACATCTGGTACAGAACTCTGAAAGAATAAATTCTGTTCCTTTAGCCACCTTATTTGGTTTTCTGTTTGTTTGTAATATTTATTTATTATTTATACAGTGTTCTGCGTGCATGTATGCCTGCATACCAGAAGATGGCACTAGATCTCATTATAGATGGTTGCGAGGCACCATGTGGTGGCTGGGAATTGAACTCAGGACCTTTAGAAGAGCAGGCAGTGCTCTTAACCGCTGAGCCATCTCTCCAGCCCGTAGCCACCCTATATGTAGTCAAGAAACACAACAGCTGTCTTGCCTGGTCTGAGTAGGCAATCTATTGTTTCTTCATCAGCTCTGGGAGTTTTACCTCCCTTCTTCTTACCCAGATCACCTTGCTTCAGCCTCCTTTGGGAATTCCTTGACTGTTTAGCATTCTTTCCTTTCCTTTTCTTTCTTTCTTTTTTTTTTTTTTTTAGCCAACTTTATCTTATTTTATTTTGGGCATGGTAAGGATTGAGCCGAAGGACTCATGCATATCACACACACTAAAATGTATCCCCAATCTCAGACAAGCATTTCTTTACAAAGTTCCAGGTGGCTGAAGCTGACAGTTCTAATCTTTTGATGTTATTTTGCATAGTGAGATCCTAGTCTCCCTACTTCCTTATTTCACATCTCTGCATTTTCTTTTTTAAATATTTTTTATGATTTAATTAATTTATTCAGATTACAACTAAATTATTATCCCATCACTTGTATCCTTCCATTCCTCCCTCCCTTCCGTTTTCCCCCTATTACCCTCCCCTAGGTCTAAGACTGAGGGAGACTTCCTTCCCCACTATATGGTTATAGGGTATCAAGTCTCATCTTGGTAGCCTGCTTATTCTTTCTTTGAGTGGCATCAGGCCTCCCTAACAAGGGGAGGTGGTCAGATATGGGGCACCAGAGTTCATGTCAGAGTCAGTCCCCGCTCTCCACATAGCTGTGGAGAATGTCCTGTCCATTGGGTATTGTTCCTTGTTTTTTCAAGACAGGGTTTTCTCTGTGTAGCCCTTGCTGTCTTGGAACTCTTTGTAGACCACACTGGCCTTGAAATCACAGAGATCTGCCAGCCTCTGCCTCCAGGAATGCTGGGATTAAAGGTGTGCAGTACTATACCTGGCTTTTTCTTTCTTTCTTTCTTTCTCTTTTTTTTTTAGGTAGCCCTGTCCTGGAACTCATTCTGTAGACCAGACCCACTTCAAACTCACGGAGATCCACCCACCTCTGCCTCCTGAGTGCTGGCGCTATTCGACAGTCTTACTGCTAGGCATCAGGTAGGGCAGAAGGCAATGCCTAGGCTCAGTGTTCACTCAGCTCTGTTTTTCTTGCTGTTCAGATGACAGGGGAAAGAGCTAAACCCTCTGGGAGAGGCTGGACAGGAGGAGGAACACACAGCCTACTACGGCCTTCTATGCACACCAACATGCATGCCATTTCTATGTCTGTTCATGCAGGAGATGGCACAGTGTGTGCCAATATACATTAGGAATCAGGTAGGCACTTCTAGTTCAGACCTGTGTGAGCAGGTCGCATTTACATGTGTACACCAGCAGGAGTATGTGAGAACTGGCAACTCATTACCATGTACGAGAAGTCATAGCATTGATCAGGGTGGGTACATATGACAGCTGACGATGTTGGCCATCAAGGTATGAGGGGACAGGTGAGAAGTTGTTTTCTATCATCAGGTTTTTCTTTGGGGCGGTGCATCAGCAGACGGGATGTCGAGATGTGTTTATGTTCTCAGGAGGTACTGCTGCTAGACATGTTTGGTTCATACTATGTTACCTGCTCTTTGCAGTAGAGGCAGAAGGACTGAGAGCTGAAGACTAGCCTTAGCTACATAGCACATTTAAGGCCAGCTTGAACTATAAGACCTTTTGTCTCAAAACAAACAAAAATGATACTTATGCTGGGTTCGGCCTGGCTTGGCAAGGGCAGCTCCCTGCAGACACCTCTCCTCCCACACTTGATAAGCATGGGTTGGCATGGCTGCATAGGCTGTGTACTAATGCTGAGGAAGAGTTTTTTATGTATCACTGTGGTTGCATTTATTTATTATAACAGTTTTTCTTTTTAAAAAAATTGTTATGTATAGTGTTTTGCCTCCATGTACACCTGCAGGCCAAAAGAGGGCACCAGATAGCATTATAGATGGCTGTGAGGTACCATGTGGTTTCTGGGAATTGAACTCAGTGCTTCCCCCCACCCCCCATACAGGGTCTCTCTGTGTAGCCTTGGCTGCCCTGCACTCACTTTATAGACTAGCCTGGCCTGGAACTCACAGTGATCTACCTGCTTCTGCCTCCCAAGTGCTGGGATTAAATACACCACCACGCCCTGTTGCAGACCATCTCAGTCGGGCATAGGTCCTTGGAGTCAGGAGTTCTTGAAGTGTCAGTGGGCAGAAGGTAGGCCAAGTGACAAACAGAACAACTCAGGGGAAGTTTGAATCTGAATGTCACTTTGCCTATCTTCTGCCCACCGACACTTCAAGAACTGCTGACCCCAAGGACCTATGCCCGACTGAGATGGTTCGCAGCAATGCCCAGCCAGCCAGTGCCCTTAACTTCTGAGCCATCTCTCCAGCTCAACAGTTTTTCTTTTATTTTTGGTTTTTTTAAAAGATGTATTTATTATTACTGTGTTTTGCTTACATGTGTGCCTGCACACCAGAAGAAGGCACCAGATCTCATTATAGATGGTTGTGAGCCACCATGTGGTTGCTGGGAATTGAACTCAGGACCTTTGGAAGAGCAGTCAGTGCTCTTAACCTCTGAGCCATCTCTCCAGCCCTATTTTTGTTTTTTTAAGACAGGGTTTCTCTGCAGCCCTGGCTATCCTGGGCTTGCTCTTGTAGACCAGGCTGGCCTTGAACTCACAGAGATCTGCCTGCCTCTGCCTCCCCGGTGCTGGGACTAACGGTGTGCGCCACCACGCCCAGTGTTAGTTTTTCTATTTTAGCAGCTTCCTCCCCCAATAAAGGCGGCTACAGAAAATAGTAGGTAAAGGGGCTGGCGCTTGTCTAAGGGGCTCCAGGGTGTTCGTAGGCTGCCTGTCTGTCCCCTCTCTTGGCGCTTCCGTGGGTGCTTACAGGTGCCCTTATATCTGATGATCTCCACCAGGTAGGCAGGGTTTGTACAGATGGGCCAATACATGCAGAGATCCAAGACAGGAGGGAGGAAGAGATTTTTGTTTCGGAGTAAGGGTGGCCTCTCAGGTACCCCCCCCCCTTGTTTTTTTATCACGATGGACCCCAAACGAAGCTTTTTCCCTGTATTTACCCAGCCAGTGTTCACAGTTGCCTCTGCAGCAAATATGATCAACATTCATCCCTATCTTTTTTGGGGGGGGCGGGGGAGGTTCAAGACAGGGTTTCTCTGTGTAGCCCTGGCTGTCCTGGACTCACTTTGTAAGCCAGGCTGGCCTCGAACTCACAGAGATCTGACTGCCTCTGCCTCCCCAGTGCTGGGATTAAAGGTGTGCGCTACCACCACCCGGCTCTATCCATCCCTATCTTATAGCAAAGGACACTAAGACACAAAGAGGGGGAGAAACTCACCTGAAGCTATACAACTGATAGTCCAGACTATGTATTCCAGGCTAGCCTTGAACTCACAGAGGTCCACCTGTCTCTGCTGGAGATTAAAGATGTACGCCACATCCTCCCTCATCTGGATGTAACTGAATGGCCCACAGAAGGGAGAGGTAGTCCAAAGAAGCCCTCTCTGACATCATCCTTTCTCCCTTACATCCAGGCAGTAGAAGCAATATTTTTATTATTTTTAGTTATGTATAGTTGTGTGTGTTTGTATGTGGGTATATACATGAGTCCAGCCAGAGGCTGGAGGCATTGAATCTCTTGGAACTGGAGTTGAAGAAGTTGAGAGCCACTATGTGGGTGCTGGGGATTGAACTCTGGTCCTCTGGAAGAACAGTGACCATCGAGCCATCCCTCTAGCCCCAGCCAACAACAACTGATGTTTCTCCTATTTTAAACGTGTACAGATGTCTTTTCTCAGCTACTTCTACTTAGCTCTCCCTTCCCAGCAAATCTACCGTGAACAGTTACTGTGCTGGCTTTGCCTGTTCAGTCTTCCTACTTTCTCTATACTTTTTCTAGACAGACTCTGCCCCTTGTCATCCCTGAGTAGCCCCTACCTTACTCCCAGCACCATCTTTTTTGAGTTAGAGTCTCTTGTAGCCTAGAATGTTTTTGAATTCCCTATGTATCCAAAGATGATCTTGGACCTGTTGTTCTTCTCGGTACTTCCCAAGCGCTGACATCACAGGCACATACCACCATACCTAGTTTATTTTATGCTGGGGATGAACCGTGACTCTGGGCATGACAGTCAAGCACCCTACCAACTTAGCTATACCCCTATGTCCCTTTCCTTTTTTTTTTTTTTTTTTTTTTGAGACAGAGTCGTCTTCTTTTTCTTCATTTTTAAAATTTTTATTTTATGTGCATTGGTGTTTTGCCTACAAGTATGTCTTGTGGACGTATCAGATCTTGGAGTTACAGTTGTTTTGTTTTGTTTGTTTTGCTTTTTTTTTTTTTTTCCCCCCCGAGACAGGGTTTCTCTGTGTGATAGCCCTGGCTCTCCTAGACTCAGTTTGTAGACCAGGTTAGCCTCGAACTCACAGTGATTCACCTGCCCCTGCCTCCTGAGTGCTGGGATTAAAGGCGTGCGCCACCATGCTGGACCTGGAGTTATAGTTGTGAGCTGCCATGTAGGTGCTGGGAATTGAACCAGGTCCTCTGGAAGAAGAGTGGTCAGTGCTCTTAACCTCTGAGCCATCTCTCCAGCCCTGAGACAGGGTCTTCTTGGAAGTTACTATGCATTCCAGGCTTGAACTCACAGAGGTCCACCTGTCTCTGCTGGAGATTAAAGCCCCCCACGTCCCTTCTCCATGTGCTTGCTTCTTACTTCCTTGTTCTCTTCAACCCCTCACCCTTGAATTCCTTTGCAGAATCTGCACTTCTTAGCACTGGAGGACCGAGGTTCAGATGCTGGTTTCTCTCCGCCCCCCTCCCCAGTACAATTTTATCTCCAAGGCAGTCCTTTGTTTTTCTGCTGTCTCCCTTCCAAGCAAACTCCTCTCTTTGCGTCTTCACATTCCTCCTTTCCTCTACTCCCTGCCCACTCACATCCACCTCGGAAAATCCACAGTCTCTGTCTTCTACTCCTATCAAAGACCATCCCTTCTGGGCCAAAGTGGTCGCTGGATCACAAAATGGACAGTGGAGTCCAGTGAGCCTGTATTGCCAATATTGTTCAGTACCCCCCCCCCAATGCCTTCTGTGCCCCTAGCCTCTAGGCGAATCTCATTTTTGTAGTCTTCATTTTCCCTTCAGCTCCATGGTCCTCCATAACACCTTATTGGCATTGGCCAGTACTCTCGTATTTCTGCCCTTGTACCTACTGTGCTCCATATTTCTCCCTTCTCACAAGAGCCTCCTGCATGCTAGGCAGAAAGCGTTCTACTACGGAGAGGCGTTTCTAGTCCCATTCCGTCTATTAATCATCTGAACCATACAGTTAAGTTCTCTACAGCGTTCACGATGTACTGTGCTTCCTCTTGCTGGGCTGAAGGGCACTGAGGATACCGCACATACAGGATCCATCCTGAGTTCCTTGCATACTGCTTGGAAGGGAACTGGAAGCCCTAAGTAGGGGACATCCAGAAGCTTTCCTCTGGCTCTCCTGCAGCCGCCAGCCGCAGCTAAGCACTGCCGCCAGGAGGTGGCGCTCACGGGAGGGCCGGACACTTGCGGGCGGAGACCATCGGGTGCTTCTGATGCTGCTCCCATTCATCTCGGCGGCTGATGGGGTGTCGGGCTGTACCAACTGCACTGGGGAAGAGGCCACAGCCTGGTCCAGTGTCCTGGTGAGAGCTCGGGCAGCACATGTCCTGCAGGACACCGGTATCCTCTGACAGTACTCCTGGAATAGTTACTGTTCTGATGGGAAAGGGATGTTCCGACGCCTCGACATCCTAGGCCACGGGTTCCTCCCCGGTTTGGCCTCAGTAGTTTGCACCAACGGATAGGGCAGAAAGTTCCGGAAGAGTATGGGTGCACTTCCGGGTCGGGGAGCGCGCGGCGGCGGCGGTGGCGGCGGCGGCTCTCCGGCCTAGTTGCGGTCGGAACGAGGCGGGATCACCCAGAAGCGTCCGGGAGGCGCGAGGTTCCTGGGTACGTGGGGTAGTCGCTCTGGCCTGGTGTCCCTGTTGAGTCTGGACGCTCGGGCCACTTAAAGTAGCTGTGCGCTTTGTCTGCGGCCTTCGGGGCGCGCTAGGCCTACGTCGCGCTGGCCGTGGGTCGGTACGGAGGACAGGAAGGCGGCTGAGGCCTCGAGCCGGGCCCCGGGTCCTCCGATTGCGGCCGGGAGACCCTGGTGCTGGCTACCCGTCTGTCTGGTCGTGTGGGAACCTGGCCCGGTGCATGAGAAAGGGGTAACCCTTAGCTGCCTTGTTTTCTACCCTGATGGCCCTCGCCCGGGTCAGCAGCATCAGCATTTACCCAAGTTGTGGTTGGTGTCGAGCTTATATTAGTTCGAAGAGCCCTCCCAGCAGTCTCGAGTAGGCGCTGCTGTTTGCTGGGGGTTTTACAGTCAGAGTTCAGAGAGGTGAAGTCACTTGTCAGGATAACATCGCTGCAGAGTGGCGGAGCCAACCTTGCCCTTCAAACCTTCTATCTCCTGTCTTGTGTTTGAGACCCGTGTTACCCCCATCGAACTCTGCAACAGAAAACAGTACCGTGTCCGGGGACTGTCATTTTGGCCACTGCTTGGAAGCGCACAGGCTGTGAGTTTGTGATTGGGCTGGACTTGCCGCTCAGCATCACAGAGCGCTCTTGTTTCCGTTCTTTTGGGAAGAATGTTCAGTGAAAACAGCATATGCGGCGTCGCTCAGCACCGAGCGGAGCCAAGAGCTGTGCGAGGGGAGGTTCACAGAGTTAGTTACAGGTACTCATTGCTGAGAACTGGGACCATGTTCTGCGTCACCCACAGGAGAGCCGGCCACGGCCACGATTAGGCCATTGCTCCGTGTCTGTGTATCTCAGTCTGCCTTTTTATATCAGAGGTGGTGCTCAGGTGCTCAGGACTCCTTTCCGATTTGCTAAATTCACCAAGCATCGGGCAAAAGTAAGGCCGTTTATCAGAACTCTTCTCCTTTTACTGTTCCAGGCGGTAGTGACATGTGACAATTGACATTCCTTAAGTTATCATGCCCTCGCTGTTTAAAGAGTCCCAGCTCTTCTATTGGCCTTTGACCCCTTGGAGAAGGCTCACATCACGCCCTTCCTTGTGGCTTTGAGCATACAGCTGATTGAGACAGCAAGCTTTTACTTGTAGGATCTAGGACGGAGGCCCCCCCCCCCCCCCCCCCCCCCCCCCCCCCCGCCGCCATCGTGAGCCCTACCTTTCAGCTTCCTATCTGTTGCTTTTGGGTTTTGGTTTTTCAAAACAGAGTTTCTCTGTGTAGCCTTGGCTGTCCTGGAACTCACAGAGATCTGCCTGCCCTCTGCCTCCCTGACTGCTGGGATTACAGGCGTGGGCCACTGCTCCCACTTGTTTTGTTTTGTTTTGTTTTTTTCTCCAACTGTGGACACTAGGCTTGGTGGGAAGTATGTGGTGCCACAGGATAGGCTGGTGAGTTCTTTTTTTTTTTTTTTTTTTTGGTTTTTCGAGACAGGGTTTCTCTGTGTACCCTTGGCTGTCCTGGACTCACTTTGTAGACCAGGCTGGCTTCGAACTCACAGCGATCCACCTGCCTCTGCCTCCCGAGTGCTGGGATTAAAGGCATGCGCCACCACGCCCGGCTCGGCTGGTGAGTTCTTGAATGTTTTTTGTGAGAGATGCTTCTCTGTCAGTAACTGAGAAAAGAAGCAAGCAACACTGACCATGAATAAAAAGACCATGAGTTATCTATAGTTTCTTATCTGGGACCCAAAGTTTGAGAGCTTGGTATGGAAGGTCATGTCCAGCGACATTTATGAGACTCTGTCTCTGTCTGTCTCTCTCACTCTCTCATTTTTATTTTTTCCAGGCAAGTTTTCTCTGTGTAGCCCTGGCTGTCTGGGAACTTAATCTGTAGACCAGGCTGGCCTTGAACTAAGAGAGATGAAGTCTTTTAGACAGGTATTCTACATTTCCCGCCTTGGCTTCTTAAGGCAGATTCTTCGAGTAACCTTGGCTGTCTGGCACTCACTTTCTAGACAGAGAAACCCTGTCTTGAAAAACAAAACAAAACAAAAAATCCTGCTTTGCATATGGTTCTGGAAATGAGTCACTGTCTTATCCCTTTTCCTCCCCAGAGAGAGTTTCTCTGTAGCCTTGGGCTGTCCTAGACCACTTTGTAGACCAGGCTGACCTTGAATTCACAGCCATCCGCCTGACTCTAACTCCTGAGTGCTGGGATTAAAGGTGTGCGCCAGCATGCCCAGTCCCGAGTCACTCTCTTTTTATGAAGATATTAATATTTTGTATATGCACATGGCTTTATGGCTAGTGTCCAGTGTATTGTGTCTCCCAGATAAAATTCTACACGTGTGGCCATGCTCATGTCATCAGGGAGGTTACCTAAAGGGAATGGCACCTTACAGAGGGCTCTGTAGCCAGGGAAGTTTGGAGTTACTTGGTTCTGGTCTCTTTCAGAGTTGAACTCCAATGTGCAGCCATGGATGACGACACTTTGGATGAGCTTGTGGCTCACAGCCCTGGGCCAGATGGACCTCTACAAGTAGGCTCCTCAGAACTGGCCAGTGATGCTGGTAAGCAAGTCCCCTGTACCCCATTGCCCTCCTTGCTGCCAGGGTGTCTGCAAAGGAATAAGCACCAGGCAGTGCTTTCTCTAGATTTTTAGCTACCTTTGTGAACTTGAATGTTAACTTCTATGTTTAACCTTAAAAAAAAATTAAGTTATAGAAATGTAGTACATTCATTCTTTTTGTCTGCTTGGCGCTGTTGTCTCACTTTTTGGTTCAGACTGCCCTTGAACTTCTAGACTCATGTGATTTGCCCACCTCAAACTTCCAGATAGCTAGTAGCCAAGACTACAGTGACATGTCATTGTGTTTGGTTTGTTTGTTGGTGTGTTTGTTTTTTCAGACAGGGTTTCTCTGTATAACAGTCCTGGACTCACTTTGTAGACCAGGCTGGCCTTGAACTCACAGAGATCCACCTGCCTCTGGGATTAAAGTTGTGTGCCACCATGCCTGGTCTTTTTGTGGGGAGGGAGTATTAGTAATAGAACTTAAAGCCTTGTGCATGCTGAGCTACCGTTGAGCTCTATTCTTTGCTATTTTTTAAAACAGGGTCTTCTATGTAGCATAGGCTGGCCTTGAACTACAGTCCTGACTAAACCTCTGGACTGAAGGGAGGTTTAGTTGCTTGTTTGTTGTTTTTTACTGCATTTTGTAGCCCAGGCTGGCCTTTAGTTTGCTGTGCAGCTGAGGATGACCTTGTCCATCTAACCGTCCACCATCTTTCAAAGTGCTGAGGTTACAGATATGCAGCACTGACCCAGTTTTGTGTGTTGCTGGGGATATAAACCCAGGGTTTGATCATGCTAGAAACGCATACTCTACCAGCAAACCACTTTGTCTTTTTTTTGGGGGGGGGGCTGAGACAGGGTTTCTCTGTGTAACTTTGGCTATCTTGGACTGGCTTTGTAAACCAGGCTGGCCTTGAACTCACAGAGATCTGCCTGCCTCTGCCTCCCAAGTGCTGGGATTAAAGGTGTGTGCCACCACGCCCAGCATCTTATTTTTAATGCAAACAGCATAAATGCAGGGTAAGAGGACCCATTTTCCCCATCATGCGCCTCTCTAGACCCTCCACCCCCACCCCAGCTCTGATAGGCTGTAGTGTAATCCATGCAGCTGCCTGTGCATTCCCAGAGCAGCTCTGTGACACTGCCCTCCCCCACCTGTGCTTTCCCACCCTGTCCTCTAGAAGAAAGCAGCAGTGGAGACTCTGAAGATGATACAGGCAGTGAGCATGAGAATGACACGGAGGGGGAAGAAACAGAGGGACTGTCTGAAGAGGAGGACCCAGAAGGTAGATTTGGTAAGATCGTTGGCATTTGAGCCAGGTGCCTTGGATCTTCCAGTGAGGAGACAGCCTGCGTTAGAACATCCACAGCTGTCCACACTGGCTGTCACCTGTGCTGGAGCAACAACTGACTGCTGCTGTGTTTTGGTTTTAAAGTTAAGTTTAGTGACACATTCTGTGACTACTCTTAAAATGTCTAAGAACACTAAACAGCTTAAACTGGGAGAGTGTGGGAGACTGGAGTTTAAGCAAGGAGGTCTTAGTGGCCCCTGTTCATCTCACAAGGGCCCACTGCTAGCATCATCGAGGTGCAGGACAGCTCAGTAGGCCTGAGGGGTCCTGAGGCCTGGGACCTCCTTTAGAACATAGGGTATTAGTCCCATCTCTGCTTCTTTTTGGGGGGGGGGGGCTCGAGACAGGGTTTTTCTGTGTAGCCTTGGCTGTCCTGGACTTGCCTTGTAGACCAGGCTGGCCTCGAACTCACAGCTATCTGCCTGCCTCTGCCTCCCTAGTGCTGAGATTAAAGGTGTGTGACACCACACCTGGTTATTATGTGTCATTATTAAGAAAGTCTTGCCAGGTGTTAGGACACGCCTTTATTCCCAGCACTTGGGAGGCACAGGTAGGCAGATCACTGTGAGTTCGAGGCCAACTGGTCTACAAAGTGAGTCCAGGATAGTCAAGGCTATCCTGTCTCAAACAAATAAAATAAGTAAAGAAAGAAAGAAAAGAAATTCTTGAGGGGGCTGGAGAGATGGCTCAGAGGTTAAGAGCACTGACTGCTCTTCCTGAGGTCCTGAGTTCAATTCCCAGTAACCGCACAGTTGCTCACAACCATCTATAATGTGATCTGAGGCCCTCTTCTGGCTGCAGATGTCCCTGCAGGCAGAGCACTGTATATATAATAAGATCTTTAAAAGAAAGAAAGAAAGAAGATTCTTGAGAACCGGGCGTGGTGGCGCACACCTTTAATCCCAGCACTCAGGAGGCAGAGGCAGGCTGATCTCTGAGTTCGAGCACAGCCTGGTCTACAAAATGAGTCCAGGATAGCCAGGACTTCAAGAGAAACCCTGCCTCAAAAAACTAAAAAGAAAAAAAGAAGGAAAAAAAAAAAAAAAGACACCATGATCAAGGCAGTTTATAGAAGAAAGAGTTTATTTGGAGCTTACAGTTCAGAGCGATAGGATCTGACTGTCACAGTGGGGAGGAGGGCACTGGGAGGCAGGCAGGCATGGCAGTGGAGCAGTAGCCGAGAGCTCACATCTTGAAATACAGCTGTGAGGCAAAGAGAGACACTAGTAATGGTGGAAGGCTTTTGAAACTTCAGTGCCCTCTCCCAGTAACAGGCCTCCTCCAATGAGGCCACGCCTCTCCCAACTTCCCAGAGAACTCCGCCAGCTGGGAAACAAATATTCAGATATATGAGTGGCTCTCGCAGGCACAGCATTTTGGGAGGGAATTATTTGGCAACCGGAATGAGAGTTCAGTGAGGGAAACTGCTCAGGTCCTGAGCCGGTGGCACCGTTTTTTTCTCTCCCTTCACTCAGTAGGGTCTGTTGTACTCATCATCCAACACATTGTCTGTAGACACTATGGAATTAGGCAGAACAAGACGCCCGGTCCCTACCTTCAGGGCGCATAGGAGAGTCAGATCTCCTAGCTCCTATTTGATTCTACTGCCGTGAGCCTTTAACCACAGAGGAAAGCTGAAGTTATTTGTCGTTCTGCTATGTGCATCATCTTTCAGTTGTTGTTGTTTTGGTTTTTTGAGACAGGGTTTCTCTGTGTAGCCTTGACTGTCCTGGACTTGCTTTGTAGATCAGGCTGGCCTCGAACTCACAGTGATCCACCTGCCTCTGCCTCCCGAGTGCTTGGATTAAAGGCGTGTGCCACCACGCCCGGCTATCTTTCAGTTGTTTATTGAATAGTTTCTTGTCTTTTTTGTTTTGTTTTGTTTTGTTTTTCGAGACAGGGTTTCTCTGAGTAGCCCTGGAACCATTTTATAGACCAGATTGGACTCAAACTCAGAGATTAGCCTGCCTCTGCCTCTCCAGAGCTGGGATTAAAGGTGTATGCCACCACTGCCTGGCTAAAAAAAATCTGGTTTCTTGTTTTTTATTTTGTTTTGATTTTTTTGATTTTTGTTTAGTTTTTGTTTTTTCCAGACATGGTTTCTCTGTGTAGCCTTGGCTGTCCTGGACTCATTTTGTAAACCAGGCTGGCCTTGAACTCAAGTGACCCACCTGCCTCTGCTGGTATTAAAGGCATGCACCACCACACCTGTTTTTAATTTTCCTTTTTTTGTTTTGTTTTGTTCTTAGTTTTTTCAAGACTGGGTTTTTCTGTGTAGCCTTTGGCTGTCCTGAAACTTGCTTTGTAGATCAGGCTGGCCTCCTAACTCAGAGATCTCCCCACTTCTGCCTCCCGAGTGCTGGGACTAAAGTTGTGTGCCACCACACCCCACCGGATCTTTTATAGCCACAAGAAAGGAGGAAGAGCTGCCCAAGGAGGAGGCCTCATTTGGTAGCAGATATTTGTTCCCACCCTGAGCTGAGGACTGAACCTAGGGCCTTGCCCTTGCTAGGCAAGTGCTCTATCACAGAGCTGAATCCCCAACCCTGTTGGCTTAGTCATTAGCTCCATCTTCTCTGAAGCTTGATAGCTCCTGACACCTAACTTCTCAGATGCTCTGCCTTTGCTCTGAGGCTCAGTATAAGGAGCTAGTGTCATCGCTTAGCCAGTATCCCTGTCCCCTTAGCTCAGGCTTCAGGTGAGGAGCTGTGCTTAGCTTGGCTCCGCAGCGTGGGCACTTCGTGAGTGTGGTTGGGCCTGGAGGTATGTCTCAAGAAGAGCTGAGGTTCTGGCTAGAGGCTGGTTTCCTGAATACATCCTGGGTCTGCTCAAGGCCAGTCCTTGGGCGTGTACTCCTGTCCATGCACTCCTTCCTATATTTACTAAAAGTATAACATTTTCATTTACCCAAGGTTCTGAAGATTCAGATGATGGAGTAGAAATGGCAACGGCAGCAATGGAGACTCAAGGGAAGCTGGAAGCTAGCAGCGCACCCAATTCTGATGATGATGCAGAGAGCTGCCCCATTTGCCTCAATGCATTCAGAGACCAGGCTGTGGGCACCCCAGAGACCTGTGCCCACTATTTCTGCCTGGACTGCATCATTGAGTGGTCCAGGGTGAGTTGGCTTTTCCTTTTTTTTGTTTGTTTGTTTGTTTGGTTGGTTGGTTGGGTTTTCGAGACATGGCTTCTCTGTGTAACAGCTCTGGCTGTCCTGGAACTCCCTGTGTAGACCAGGCGGGCGTCTGCCTCCCAAGTGCTGGGATTAAAGGTATGCGCTACCACCGCCCGGCAAGTTGGCTTTTCAGTGGGCTATTCCCACCCATGATGGCTAGGCCTGATTCTTTGTAGCAAAGTTGAATGTGGGGCTGACTTCTGAGTCTTGGGAAGGCTTCTTTACTGTGGGGATGTGTATGTGGGTGACCGGGCTTCAGAGATGAAGACTCTGGGTTTTCTGAGGGTGAGGACACAGATTCTGAGGCACTCTCACATAGCATGAAGCAGCCTCTATATACTGAAATCCTATGTGTGTGGTGTCTCAGTTCTGACAGCCAGTAATGAAGAGACAAACTTGCGTCATGCTGCCTTGCCTTGAAGAGCATTGCCTGGCCCTCTCCCACTGGCAAAGAGCTTTATGTGTGTACAGGTGGTGTGCACCTTAGTTTACATGTGGAGGCTAAAGGGTGTCAGGTATCTTTTCTATCCTATCCCTTTGAGACAGGATCTTTTACTAAAGCTAGAGCTGTACAGGCAGACAGTAGGCCCCAGGAGTTCTCTCATTCTCCTTGGCATTGACATCAAGAGGTATAACCATGCGTAGGTTTTTATGTGGATGCTAAGATCTGAGCTTGGGTCCTTCTGCTTGTATAACAAATGCACTTCCCAAGGAGCCACCCCTACCCTAAGGAAGAACCTTTTATTATTAAGAGAAAAAAAAAAAAAGTAATTCAGAGCCAGGTACAGTGGCACATACCTGTAATCCCAGCACTCAGGGAGGCAAAGGCAGGTGGATCTCTGTGAGTTCAAGGCCAGCCTGGTCTAGAGAGAGAGTCCAGGACAGCCCAAGGCTGCACAGAGAAACCTTTGTCTCAAAAAACCAAAAATAAATAAATAGATCATAAAAATGAAAAAAACCAGCCAGACGTGGTGGCACGTGCCTTTAATCCCAATTCTTGGGAGGCAGAAGCAGGCGATCTCTGTGAGTTTGAGGCCAGCCTGGTCTACAGAGTGAGTCCAGGACAGCCAGGGCTCCACAGAGAAACCAAAAAAAACTTTAAAAAATTTTTTTTTAAAAACAAAAGATAAGTTCAGGGTCATGGAGTTGGCTCAGCAGTAAAGGAGTCTGCCACCAAGCGTGGTGGCCTAAATTTGACCCCTGGGAACACATGAAAGGAGAGCGCTGCCTCCCACTCGCCTTCCTTCCCTCCTTTCCTTTCCTTCTCAATCAGAAGCAACCTGTATGGGACAAGCATGCAGTTTGCTGATCTTTCTCTCACTAGCAAGGGGGCTTCAAGTTTTAATCACCAAGTTTTAGCATCTGTGTTTGTTTGTTTGGTTGGTTTTTTGAGACAGGGTTTCTCTGTGTAGCCTTGGCTGTCCTGGACTCACTTTGTGGACCAGGCCAGCCTTGAACTCACAGCGATCCGCCTGCCTCTACCTCCCAAGTGCTGGGATAAAAGGCACGCGCCACCACGCCCAGCATAAATTCTAGCATCTTAGCATAGGACCTTAGAGAAGACCAAGACTTTAAGCATAGATTTCAGTGTAAAAGGAATTACTATTATTATTTATGGTTTTTCTTTTTCTTTTTATTTGTTTTTTGAGATGGGTTTTCCTATGTAGCCTTGGCTGTCCTGGACTTGCTTTGTAGACCAGGCTGAGCTTGAACTCTCAGAGATCCGCCTACCTCTGCCTCCCAGGCAGAGATTAAAGATGTGCATCAGCACACCTGGCTTATTTTTGGCTTTTCAATACAGTTTTTCTATAGTCCTGGCTGTCCTGGAACTCTCTGTATACAAGGCTAGCTTCAAACTGACAGAGAATCTCCTGCCTTTGCTTCACAGGTACTGGGATTGAAGATGTGTACCACCACTGTCTGGCTAATAAAAATATTTTTTTAATTTGTTTTTTGAGACATACTCTGTAGATCAGGCTGGCCTCAAATTCACAATCCTTCTTCCTGAGCCTTCCAAATGCATGGATAATGAGCAGGTACCACCATACTTAGCTTAAAATTGTTGGTTATTAAGTAAATTCTTTATTTTGAAGACACTAATGATAAGTGAAGGTGATTCTACGGGATTCTGATGTATTCTTTATTTCTTACAGAATGCCAACTCCTGTCCAGTTGATCGAACCATATTTAAATATATTCGAGCCCATTTTAATGGTAAATTCTTAAAGAAGGTAAGTGTAGATGCTGCCTACCCCTGCCTGTATCCTTGTAGGAAGGAGCGTGACTTTATCTTCTTTTATTTTTTTATTTTATTTTATTTTATTTTTAGGAGCATGACTTTAAATGATGACTTGCTGCCTGCCGTAGTGGCGCACGCCTTTAATCCCAGCACTCGAAAGGCAGAGGCAGGCGGATCACTGTGAGTTCGAGGCCAGCCTGGTCTACAGAGTGAGTCCAGGACAGCCAAGGCTACATAGAGAAACCCTATCTTGAAAACAACAAAAAACAAAATGGTGACTTGCTTTTCTTAGTGAGGAAGTTGTCAGTTTAATTAGGCTTAAAAAGGAGTGACTGAGTCACCCTTATTGACGCTGAACAAAGCCTAGGGCTAAGGCTGTCCATATTCTCTGGGGCACAGAGTAGGGGTCAGGGTGGAGATACTAGGGGCTTCTGCTTCTTGCCCCTTCTTACTGCAGAGCTTTTCTCATGTCTCCTTATGAACTGCAGCCATTGCAGGGCAGAGGTTGCCTGGGGACTGAAGCTCGGGAGTGCTGTTGGGCTGGAAGGGAAGATGGCTCCTCCTCTCTCACAGCAGGCCTCTGCATATTTGTTATTTGTTGCCCCCTCCCTCCTTCTCTCCCCTGTCTGCCTTTCTTTTCTTTCTTCATTCCCTCCTTCCTTACCTTCCTGCCTCCCTTCCCTTTCTGTCTTTCCTATTCCCCCACTTCTGTCCTTCTCCTTTCTTCCTTTCTATGGATCAAATCCCAGGCCTTGTGCACGCTAGGGAAGCCAAGAGCTGCAGCTTGAGCCCTGATGTTTTGATTTGTTTTGTTTTCCAAGACAGGGTTTCTCTGTGTAGCCTTGGCTGTCTTGGACTCGCTTTGTAGACCAGGCTGGCCTCAAACTCATAGCGATCCACCTGCCTCTGCCTCCCGAGTGCTGGAATTAAAGGTGTGCGCTACCACGCCCGGCTGGCCGTGAACTTTTGATCTTCCTGCTTCCATTTCTGGAGTGCTTGATTTGGTTTTTTGTTGTTATTTGTTTTGGTCTTTCGAGACAGGGTTTCTCTGTGTAGCCTTGGCTGTCCTGGACTTGCTTTGTAGACCAGGCTAGCCTCAAATGCACAGATATCTATCTGCCTCTGCCTCTCAAGTGCTGGGAGTAAAGGCTTGCACTGGGTTTTTAATTGAACAGTACTAGACCCCGTGGCCAGGCCACATCTACAGGAAACTCAGGTCAGGCATATTCCCCATCGCTGAGAGCCCCAGGTGGAACCTGAAGGACTTGAGGTTTTTCTGACTTGTTGACTACTGGACCACAGTGAAGATCTCAGATTTTCTGGGAGGTGGGCTTTTATCTTTGCCCACTGTGGGGGCTGCATCCAGTGACTAGAGAAAGCTGCGAGCGTGAGAAACAGTGGGCACCAGTGTCACCCAATCCGTGTGAGGAAGGTTGTGGTTGCCCCTGATATGCCTGGGAGCCAGGGATGCACGGCAGGATGTAGAGGTGAGTGCGGGTCCTGCTGCCTGAAGCCCCTAGTGCACCCAACCGTTAAATCCTCAGAGTGCTGGGTTTAAGGGTATGTGCTGCCATGCTCAGCATTGTTTTGATTTGTTTTGAGAGAGGGTCTTATTATGTAGACCAATCTACCCTGGAACTCACAGAAGTCTGACTGCCTCTGCCTCCAGAATGCTGGGATTAAAGGCATGTGCTGCCACTGACCACCTAACTCTTGTTTTTTGTGTTTTTTTGTTTGTGTTTGAGACAGATTCTTACAATAGAATCAAAAGATGGGCCTTGCTATGGTTGTGCTCACCTTTAATCCCAGCACTCGGGAGGCAAATGTGGCCAGATCTTTGTGAGCTTAAGGCCATCCTGGTCTACACAGTGATTGCAGGACAGCCAGGGCTACACACAGAGAAACCCTGTCTCAAAAAAACCAAAAACCAAACAAAAATCAGCCTGAAGCCAGGTGGTGGCACAGGCCTTTAATCCCATCACTGGGAGGCAGAGGCAGACAAAATCTCTTTGAGTTTGAGGTCAGCCTGGTCTACAGAGAGAGTTCCTGGACAGTCAGGGGTGTTACACAGAAAAACCTTGTCCCAAAACCCCAGCATCCTGGAGGTGGTGCCACACCCCTCACCCCCCCCACTCCCCTGCTCTATTAATCCAAGGCCATCCCAGTCTACAAAGTTCTAGGAAAGCCAGGGCTACACACAGAGAAACCTTGTCTTGAAAAACCAACAAACAAATAATAACCATTAAAATAACAGAAGAAAGTTTAATTCTCACCTTCTGATTCTTTTGTTGGTGGGTTTCTTTTGTTGTTGTTGTTGTTGTTTGTTTGTTTGTTTTTTGTTTTTCTGAGACAGTGTTTCTCTGTGTAGCCTTGGCTGTCCTTGCCTTGCCTTGCTCCCTATGGCTTTCTGAGCCTGCTTAGACTTAGGACCACCAGCCCAGTGGTGACACTACCCACAGTGAGCTGGTAAGAAGATGCCACTCAGGCTTCCCCGTCGGCCAGCCTGGTAGAGGGACATTCTCAATTGAAGTTTCTTCTACAGTGATACTAGCGTATGTCAAGTTGACGTTTTACCTGAGGTTTTTGTTATTGTTGTTGTTTGGTTTTGGTTTTTCGAGTCAGGGATTCTCTGTGTAGCCTTGGCTGTCCTAGACTCACTTTGTAGACCAGGCTGTCCTCAAACTCATAGTGATCCGCCTGCTTCAGCTTCCCAGAGTGCTGGGATTAAAGGTGTGTGCCACCACGCCCGGCCAAATTGACATTTTAGCCAGGACAGAGCCCATGTAGATCTTGGGCCAATAGATTTACTCTAGATTAAATGCATATTGTCTTATGAATTGCCCACTCAGATTCTGAGGTGCAGTCAGTGACTAGTTCTGTCTTCAGATTCCAGTGGAAAATACTAGAGCTTGTGAGGATGAGGAGGCTGAGGAAGAAGACCCGACCTTTTGTGAGGTGTGTGGCAGGAGTGACCGTGAGGACCGGCTTCTGCTTTGTGATGGCTGCGATGCTGGGTAAGGATGATGGTGCCTTCTACCTGCCTTGCGGACTGTTCAGCTGGTCAGGGTAAGGAAGCAGGGTGAGCACTGAGGACTCCATTGTGGTACAGAGTCCTAGTAGGGCGCTGTGACTCAGACAGTGACACTGATAGCTATCCTGCACATCTGTTCTTCCTTGAGGCTGCTTAAAGGCCTTGCAGTATATCAAGACCAGGGAAAACCAGAAAGGCGAGTAGGCTCACCTGAGGAGAGAAGGCAGGCAGGCTGACAGGTTGCTTTTGGGAATTCATTGTCTTGGCTGTTCCTGGATCTGTGCTTTTGTTTTTCAAGATAGGGTTTCTCTGTGTAGCCCTGGCTGTCCTGAAACTCACTTTGTAGACCAGGCTGGCCTCATACTCAGATCTGCCTGCCTCTGCCTCCTCAGTGCTGGGATTAAAGGCATGTGCCACCACTGCCCAGATGTCTCTTTCTTTTTCTTTTCTTTCTTTTTTTTTTTTTTTTTTTTAAAGATTTATTTATTTATTATTATATATACAGTTCTCTGTCTGCATGTACATCTGTAGGCCAGAAGAGGCCATCAGATAACCTTACAGATGGTTGTAAGTAACCAAGTGGTTGCTGGGAATTGAACTCAGGACCTCAGGAAGAGCTGCTCAGTCAGTGCTCTTAACCTCTGAGCCATTTCTGCAGCCTGCATCTTTTTTTTTTTTAACCATTACTATAATTATTATTTTTCACTATGTGTGTGGTCTGTATGTGGGTGTGTCCAGGTGTTTGTGGAAACTGCAATTACAGATCGGTGTAAGTTGCCTGAAGTGGGGAGTCTTGTACCCTGCAAGAGCAGTATGGTTTTTTCTTTTTTCTTTTTTTAGATTTCTTTATTATGTATACAATGCTCTGCCTGCATGTTCACCTGCAGGCCAGAAGAGGGCATCAGATCACATAGATGACTGTGAGCCATCATGTGGTTGCTGGGAATTGAACTCAGGACCTCAGGAAGAGCAGGTGGTGCTCGTAACCTCTGAGCCATCTCTCCAGCCCGAGCAGTACGGTTTTACCTACTGAGCTATATCCCCAGCTCCCTCCTTTCACCTTTCTATATACTTTGAAGTGACTCTGTGCTTGGGACCCTGTCTAGGGCCCTGTGTCTAGGACCCTGCGGATATTCTTTGCTCAGTGCTTGGTCTCTTTAAGATGGAACTGACTCCATCACCTCTTGCTCAGTCTTTGGCTATTTGTTAGAAAGTTTTTCTGCTATAAAATTGTGGCCAAAGAGTTACAGGAGTATTCTTCCCCATATGGTGAGGCTGGTACATCTAGAGTGTAGGACAGGAAATAGCAAGTTCAAGGTTTGTGCAAGAGGCTTTTTACTCTTCGTGCTGGAAACTGGGAGCTGCTTGCTGCACGTTCCTTTACTCTCCTGTCACTGGGGCTTTTGGGTGCGGCCATCTGTGCTGGCAGTACTGAGCTCCATCATCTCAAGGCACGTGGAGCACCTGTGCCCTCCCACACCTGTGGAATTCAGTAGGTCAGTGAATACCAGTTTGTCTCCCAGGCTCCAGCAGACCCTGCCTTCTGCTGCCTTCTCTCCAGTGCTTGGACTTAGCTTCCCCTCAGTGCTGATACTCCATGGACTGTGTCTCCCTCTTTCCTGAAATTTGTTTGAATTCATGTTTGCCACAGTGTCTCTGACTCACTGATTGTAACTCAGGAGTCCTACAACATCAAGGGTCTCTTCCCTTTTAATTTGTGGATTGATTATGTTGAGGCAGCGTCTGACTATATAGTCCTGGCTCTCCTGAAGTTGGCTATGTAGATGGATTTGCCTGCTTCAGTCTCCCCAGTGCTGTAATGAGAAGCATCTATGACCTTGACTGGCTTGTTCTGTTGGTGAGAGAGGGCCCTCTCTGTTGCCCATGTTAGCTTCCAACTACTAGACTCTCCTACCCTAGCTCTTGAATGCTGAGATTGTAAGTGTGCACCCCACACTCTTTAATTCTATATTAATGGCTATATTCTTTCTGTTTGTTTGTTTTGCCTGCATGTACACCTATAGGCCAAAAAGAAGCGCTAGATCTCATTATAGGTGGTTGTGAGCCACCATGTGGTTGCTGGGAGTTGAACTCAGGACCTTGGGAAGAACAGCCAGTGTTCTTAACCTCTGAGCCATCGCTCCAGCCCTTGTTTTGTTTTTTGAGATAGGAACTTAAACTGGCCAGAAAACTGTAAGGCAGGCTGGCTTCAAACATATAAAAGTTCTTATTGTAGGAATACATATGGATGTGAACTTGTAGGCTCAGTTTTCTTTTTTTGGAGACCGGGTTTCTCTGTGTAGCCTTGGCTGTCCTAGACTCACTTTGTAGACCAAGCTGGCCTCAAACTCACAGCAATCCGCCTGCCTCTGCCTCCCAAGTGCTGGGATTAAAAGCATGCACCATCATGCCCTGCCCCAGTTTTCTTTCTTTCTTTCTTTTTTTTTTTTTTTGGCCCCGGTTTTCTTAACCAATATATTTTATTAACAACTTAGTAACCGAGCGTACGTCATTTATAACCCAAATAACCAAACAGGAAAAGAGTATTAAGGAACACAATAACAAAACTGTAAGGATATCAGTTCCGAGGAACGATTCTCCTGGCACAATCAGCAGTATTCTGCTGGAACCTGGAATAACCAGAACCCGGAACCTCAGCAGGAGCCAGAGCCCCAAAGCCTTCCCTAGAGCGGTTCTCTCTAGGAGGTTCTCTTTAGGAGCATCTTGAAGTGGACAATGAACAGCCAAAACTATCCCAACTCTCCAAAAACCCCGCCTCCAGTTCTGGGCTCATTTATATATCTCCTCCCAGAGTCTATTCATGGGATCTTTTCAGCTAACAACAATCAAGCTCCCGCACTAGGTGGTTGGTTGGTCTTCTAGGGGATTAATCTCATCTGTTCGCTCATGAGACCATTCCGATCCCACACGTGGGATCATAAAAAACAGGCTTATCTCTTCATGAACTACTATGCCTAATTTTTTTTCCTCATATAATTTTTAAATTTTTATGCCTGTATTTTTTGTTTTGTTTTACTGGACAGTTTCTTTTCTTTTTCTCTCTTTATTTATTATGTATATAGTGTTTTGCCTGAAGAGGACACCAGATCTCATTACAGGCGGTTGTGAGCCACCATGCAGTTGCTGGGAATTGAACTCAGGACCTTTGGAAGAGCAGCCAGTTTTCTTAACCTCTGAGCCATCCATCTCTCCAGCCCCTATGCCTGCATTTGTTAATGCTGTAGATCAGTGTTTTGTGCCTAGTAGGAGTAACTTATCAGAAGTTTCTGGGGATTTTTCTATCTTCATTAAGTTGTTGTTGGTTTTTCTTCTTCTTTTTTTTTTTTTAAATCAAGAGTTACATGTATGTCAGGGATGGTGTCTTCATAGTTGTTTTTCAGCTCACAAGTCTGAAGTTTCTCCTTTGTTTTGAACTTGAATTACAAGGCCTTCTGTAGCTGCTTTGGCGGCGGTGTGCACACATGCACACACGTGCTTTCTAATATTTTGTGAAATAAGGCAAAGATTGTCTTTGAATTTTAAAGAATTATGACTCACTTTAGCAGTCCATGTTCACAGGGAGAAAGGAGAACACGAGAGCAGACCTTAGGATAGGATTTATTTGGATTTCTTTATGGCTTTTCAAGCTTTGTGCTGGTTTATGATGTGTTCTCAGAAGTAGGCCATCTCTCTTCTGTGTGACATCCCAGTGAGGGTCACATGCCTGACTGTTCCTGTGGAGTAGACGCTGTAGTGAGGGTCACATGCCTGCCTGTTCCTGTGGAGTAGACGCTGTAGAGCGGTAGGTATTGTCTGTTTCAGTCCTGTGGTCAATACAGGGTATTTATGCCACATCAATCTAGGTTTGGAATTGCAGAAAAAAGCTTTCTCTTTTGTATTTGAGGCTACCTTAGGGCCACTTGTGTATTCTGCTACATAGAAAAGTAAACGGTTAGGACTAGAGAGTTGGCTCAGTGCTTAAGAGAGAGTATTATTCTTGCCGAGGACCTGGGTGTGATTCCCAGCACTTACGTGGTAGTTTACAACCACCCTTAACTCCCAGGCACTTATGTGGTACACAGTCATATACTTTATTTTTGAGACAGGGCTTCTTTGTGTAGACTTGGCTGCCCTGGAATTAGCTCTGTAGACCAGGCTGGCCTTGAACTAAGAGGCTTCTGCCTCTGCTTCTAAGTGCTGGGGTTAAAGACGTGATAGCGCATGCCTGTAAATAGGAAGCAGAGGCAAGTGGATCTCTGTGAGTTCGAGGCCAGCCTGGCCGACAAAGTGAGTCCAGAACAGCCAAGATAACAAACAAACAAAAACAAAGGATATGGACAGAGAGAAGCCTAGGGTAAAGTAGGGACTGGACGTAGGGCCTCTTGGAACACCCTCTGTAAGAGCCCCTGTAGGTCTCAGCTCTTTGAAGCTCTCCATGCCCTGTCCTTGAGGGTCTCGAAGGAAACTTACGGCATGGTAGACCAAAGCATGGACACTGAGGCTGGAGTGTGATTGGACAGGCAGGGGTAACAGTGCCATCAGACAACAGATTCTACATGATCCTCTCTGTGAGCATTGGGCAAGTGTTCTCTCCCTAGCCCCTCAGAACATTCTCTGAAAAGAAAGGTGACTTAGTTATCTACTGTCAGACAGTGGGTCAAAGAGGAGATCAAAATTTCTATGGCCCACCTTGGGAGTGGGCCCAATTTCTTGGAGTCAGGGAATGTGTTCAAGAGCCAGAATATACCAAGGACTCCATAATGTGGGAAAGTGGCTTAGCCATTGACAGGATGCACTGCAGACTGGGTGGATTTAGATGCCGTCTTTGCAACTTGGTTTGTTGTGAGACTTGAGGCCCAAGGCTAAGACTGGCACCTTACCTTATTCCTGTAGGTACCATATGGAATGTTTGGACCCTCCTCTCCAGGAAGTGCCTGTGGATGAATGGTTCTGCCCAGAGTGTGCGGCCCCCGGCGTTGCTCCCACTCATGGTAATATGCTCTCTTTTCTTGGGTCTTTCTTGTCAGTTTTAGAGAAAGCCCTTGAAGAAAATCTAGACTTGTTAAGAGGGGAGACTTTCATCAGGCAGAGGCTTTCTATGCACTTCTGGGTAGGAGCAGGGCAACTTTAATCTTTGGAGGCCATGAAAGGTTGGCAGTTTGAGGCTTTCAGTTCTTAAGGCCTGCTGGGAAGAGCCTGTGCTATGTAGTGTACATGACTCAGCAGCCTGTGGCTCTCTTCTAAGATGCAGCTCCTGTGAGCGATGAAGAGATCTCCCTGCTACTGGCTGATGTGGTGCCTACTACCAGCAGGCTTCGGCCTCGAGTAGGCAGGACCCGGGCCATTGCTAGGACACGGCAGAGTGAGAGAGTGAGGGCAACTGTGAACCGGAACCGGATCTCCTCTGCCAGAAGGGTCCAGGTAAGTGGCTGGCACTAAGCCAGGTCCACACAAGGTGGTTTTAGGGCTTGGGAATGAACTGAAGATGTACCGCTGGTAGCAAAGGGCCCGTGACATTCTTACATGGCAGGTCTGGCATGCATGTAGTGAGCCTGGCAAGAGAGCAGATGGGTCTGCTGAAGGCCTGTGTGCCAGCAGGCCCAGTGGGTCTGCCTTCTCAAACACGTTGATGGGTGGAATGATGATTTTGGGGAAATCCTTTCTTGTGTGAAAATCACCACTTGCTCTTCTCCCCATCCAGGCCTAAGAGATCATCCTCTTCATCCCTGGCTCCTGGCACTCAGTGCTAGATGTCTGTGGCTCTGTTCTGGGTGCTAAGGGAGCTTAGAAATTCTTTCTATGAGCCGGACGGTGGTGGCGCACACCTTTAATCCCAGCACTTAGGAGGCAGAGGCAGGCAGATTGCTGTGAGTTCAAGGCCGGCCTGGTCTACAAAGTTAGTCCAGGACAGCCAAGGCTACACAGAGAAACCCTGTCTTGAAAAAAAAAAAAAAGAAAAGAAAAGGAAAGAAAGAAAGAAATTCTTTCTATGAAGTCATATTCCCATGGTCAGTATAATGACATCATGGCCCAAGTTACAAAATGGCTGGAGAACTGGGAGCTGTCTCCTGTCCTGTGCTCAGTCTCTATGATCTCATTTGCACTTGAGTCTCAGCTCATGCTTGCCGTTCCTCTTTTTATTTTGTATCCTGGATGCAGGATAGTGTTGGGAGCTGCGGTTTCTTACTCACCTCTTGGTTTTCTGTCTGCTGGCTCTTTCCTATTCCCTGTTAGGCCTTCATCAGCACATACCTACCTGCCTCGTTTGCAGCTCTGCTCTTGGCTTGCACATGCCCCTTTCCTTCCTGCTTGGACTTCCATTTGCCCCTTGACAGCAGCTGAACCCCCTAGTCTGTTCTTGCCCTGACCATCCCTCCTAGAGCCTCTGCCAGGAACCTCAGTCATTGTGGTCACGCTGTCCACTCTTGGTAGGAGTGGAGGGTGGTTCCAGTTCCAAACTATTGTGGCTTCTCTGGTGAATTTGCCGAGCCATAGTCAGGGACATACTCACATGGCCTGGCTCAGTGTCCCATCCATGGAGAGACTGGTCACCCCTGAGTGATGTTGTCCCTTGTATGCAGCATGTGCCAAGGTACCTCATGTCTTCTCTGCTGGATGAAACTATTGAGGCTGTCGCCACTGGTCTGAGCACTGCTGTATACCAGCGTCCCTTGACACCTCGTGCCCCTGCAAAACGGAAAAGGAAGACAGGTAAGCTGGCATGGGCTTCCTTCCTACCACCAGCTGTGTTCTGGAGTCCAGATAGATGGTCATTTTTATTGCTCCTGCAACTTTCTCAGCCAGAAGAGCAGCACACCCTTCCCATCTGTGGCTTCCACACTGACAAGCTCTAGTTGGACAGTATTAGGGAGAAAGCAGCACAGCTGCACTGTTTGGTTCAGATGTGTTGTCATTCCCTGATCGAAGCAAGATTTGCTGTTGACATGGCCGCTGCATTTTCCTAAGTGTACAGATACCTGGAGCCTAGTGTAAACTGTAAGCAAATACTGTGACACATTATAGAAGGGACATAGAACCCTGAGGCCACCTCTGCATCTGATCTCACCTTACTGACCTGACCCTCTCCTTCTGATTACTATTTGATGCTCCTAGTGGGCACAACTTAATGTGAGCTTAGGGTTCCTGCCTCCCCAGGTAGGCTATAATCTGTAACCTCTTAAAATATATACTTTATTGGGCTGGCAAATGGCTTAGCAGGTAAAAGTGCTTGCCACCAGGCTTGATGACCCAAGTAGGACCCCTGGAATCTACCTGATGGAGAGAACTGGTTTGTACAAGTTGTTCTTGATGGCTGTATATGTGGTGCACATACACACGAATAAATAATTTTCTTAAATTGACACCTGTGCACAGTAAAGTGGATGCACCCGCTGTAAATGCACAGTCACAGGTTTGACAAATGTTTACTTTGACCAATGTGTAGGATCCCTACAAGATGAGGTTCCCTTCTACTCCACACAGCCCTCAAGGTGTCATTTATATCACTGTCCATCAGTCTGGCTTCTCACAAGAGCCAATGGAAGTCTCTGGTCTTGACTTATTTGCTACAAAAGAGTCCATTAATGTACCAATTTGTTTACTTTGTCTTCTGTTTTTGTTTTTTTCCTGAGATATGGCTTCTCTGTGTAACAGCCCTGGCTATCCTAGACTCGCTTTGTATATCACTGCCCTTGAACTCACAGAGATCCACCTGCCTCTGCCTCCCAAGTCCTGGAACTAAAGGTGTGCACCACCACACCCAGCTTTTACTTTATACTTAGTAATCGTTTGAGTTATTTTCAGTTTGGATTTCCTTAGGAGAAAGCTGGAGCCAGTGTGAAGGCATATGCCTTTAATCCCAGCACTTAGGAGACAAAGGCAAGTGGATCTCTAGGATTTGAGGACAAGCCTGATCTACATAGTGAAACTTTGGCTGAAATACTAAAACAAAACAAAAACAACAACAACAACAAAAAACCAGACCAAATGAATAAAACTACAGAAAAATAAGTGATTCACAACCCTTAGCTCAGGAGCTATTGTCAATAGATGGCTTCTGCAGGGAATAGAATCAGGTTGTTTTTTTTGTTTTGTTTTGTTTTGTTTTTATGGTTTTTTTGAGACAGGGTTTCTCTGTGTAGCCTTGACTGTCCTGGACTCACTTTGTAGACCAGGCTGGCCTCGAACTCACAGCAATCCGCCTGCCTCTGCCTCCCAAGTGCTGGGATTAAAGGCGTGCGCCACCACGCCCGTCGAGAATCAGTGTTGTTAAAGGTGTGGCCTCTGAAGATAACTACTCCAGTGGACAGCCTATACCCATGCAGCCCAAATTAGTCTTAGTGGGTTTTTTGTTTGTTTGTTTCTTTGTTTTTTAAGATTTATTACGTATACAGTGTTTTGCCTGTATGTACACCAACAGGTCAGAAGAGGGCACCAGATCTCATTATAGATGATTATGAGCCACCATGTGGTTGCTGGGAATTGTACTCAGGACTTTTGGAAGAGCAGGCAGTGCTGCTCTTAACCTCTGAGCCATCTCTCCAGGCCCTAGCCTTAGTGGTTTAATAAAAAGATAAAAAGAAGAAAAAAAATCAAAAAGTTGGGACAGGGTGGGAGATGGGAATTGGATCTGGGAGAAGTAGATGTGAATTTTATAAGAATATGTTGTATGTATATTTGAAATTCTCCAGTATATATATTTTAAAAAATAAAACTGCTGGAAACTAGATACAAGTCATTTTTGTGAGCAGGTGTTTTCATTTCTTTTTTTTTAATGGCAATATGGAAGAGTAAAAAGATTAGATCAATAGCTTGATCTTATGTTTAAGTTTAGAAAAAAGTATCAAACTTTCTAGTTCATAATATCATCTCTTACATACTCTGCCATTTTCAGCATCACTCACAGTAGTTGGATTTCAGTTTCTGTTCACCAGAAGGTGTATTTGTTAGGAATCTTAAGGTGATCTGCTAAAGCTCTGGGATCCAGGAGGTGTAGGTGTGTGTGTGTGTGTGTGTGTGTGTGTGTGTGTGTGTGTGTGTGTGTGTGTGTGTGTGTGTGAGAGAGAGAGAAAGCCCTTCCTTTCATCAAGAGTGGAGTTGAGAAGCCAGAGCTGGGCTCTATGCTCTGAGCAAACAATTGGTCATTGTCTTGGTCGGCGACATACCCATTCAGAAGGTCTCACATCTGCCACTGAGGTTTAATTAAAGTCAAGCTTTCACTTCTTGTATTGTACATCTGTGTGTCCTGTTCTCCGTGTCTCGTCCTGCTTCTCAGTGCTGATGTTAACCACTCATTCGCTTCATCAAATTGTATAGAAAATTGCTGACAACATTTAATCAGAGGCGGGAGTGTGTTTCTTCTCTAATCCCAGTAAGGACATATAGTCAGGCACACCCCACCCCAAACTACCTCAATTTGTTTTTATTTATATTATGAGTGTTTTGCCTGCCTATATGTGTGTGTACCACATATGTGCCTAGTGCCTTCAGGGGCCAGAGGAAGATGTTAGGTCCCTTGGAACTGGATTACAGCTGTGGATCTCATGTGGATGCTGGGAATCTAGCATGGGTCCTCTACAAGAGCAACCAGTGCTTTTTACTGCTGAGCCTGCTTTCCAGCCTGGTTTTTGTTTTATTTCTGTGAACTTGTTTCCTTCTTTCCTTCTCCCCCTTCCCTCCTTCCTTTCTCTCCCTCTCCCCACATTTTTGTTGTTGTTTTGTTTTCTTTGTTTTTGTTTTTGTTTTCTGAGACAAGGTTTCTCTGTGTAGCCTTGGTTGTCCTGGACTTGCTTTGTAGACCAGGCTGGTCTCAAACTCACAGCGATCCACCTGCCTCTGCCTCCCAAGTGCTGGGATTAAAGGCATGTGCCACCACTACCCGGCTTTCCCCACTTTTTTTGTTTGTTTGGTTTGGTTTTTGTTTTTCTTTTTCTTTCTTTTATTTATTTATTTATTTATTTATTGGGGGGGGTTGGCTTTTCAAGACAGGGTTTCTCTGTGTAGCCTTGGCTATCCTGGACTCCCTTTGTAGACTAGGCTGGCCTTGAACTCACAGAGATCCACCTGTTTCTACCTCCTGAGTGCTGGCATTAAAGGTGTGCACCACCACGCCTGGCTTCCCCACATTTTTTTTTTTTTTTTCGAGACAGGGTTTCTCTGTGTAGCCTTGGCCATCCTGGACTCACTTTATAGACCAGGCTGGCCTCGAACTCACAGCGATCCGCCTGCCTCTGCCTCCTGAGTGCTGGGATTAAAGGCGTGCGCCACCACGCCCGGCCTTCCCCACATTTTTAAAAATTAATTTTATGCGTATTAGTGTTTTGTCGGCATGTGTGAGGGAGTTGGATTCCCCTGGAAAAAGAGTTACAGACAGTTGTGAGCTGCCATGTGGTTGCTGGAAGCTGAACTTGGGACCTCTTGAAGAGTAGCCAGTGCTCTTAACCTCTGAGCCATCTCTCCAACCCTCTGCCCCTTTTTCTTTCTATCTTTCTTTCTTTCTTTTTTAAACAGATTTTATTTATTATATATGAGTGCTCTATTTGCCTGTATACCTGTATGCCAGAAGAGGGCATTAGATCACATTATATATGTTTGTGACCCACCACATGGTTGCCAGGAATTGAACTCAGTACCTCTGGAAGAGCAGACAGTGTTCTGAGCCAGCTCTCTAGCCCCACCCCTTTTTCTTTTAAAACAAGTTCTCTCTTTGTAACCCAGGCTAGTCTTGAGCTCAGATTCGAATCTTCCTGCCTCTGCTTCCTGAAGGCAGGATAGTTTATTTGGAGCATATGATGTGTGCCTGTAATCCCTGTACTCGGGAGGTGGAGATGGGAGGATCAGGAGCTCAAGGGCATCCTCAGCCTAGACAACAAAAGAAAACCTGTCTTGAACTGAAAATAAGAATGCTTATTTGAATTAAGATCCGAGTCAGATTTATACTGGCCTGTGTGTATTAGCCCCTTTCTCTTTGCTCTTCACTCTGCTCCTGTTTGCAGAATGTGTGCTTGAGCTGTATGCCAGACTATTGGCCTAGGTATAAATTCATTGTGTTAGATTTTGATGTTGCAAGAATGTTCTGGGAGTGTGCCTTTAATCCCAGCATTTGGAAGGCAGAGGCAGGCATATCTGGAGTTTGAGGCTAGCGTGGTCTACATGAGCCGGGCGTGGTGGCACATGCCTTTAATCCCAGTACTCAGGGAGCAGAGGCAGGCAGATTGCTGTGAGCTCGAAGCCAGCCTGGTCTACAAAGCAAGTCCAGGACAGCCAAGGCTAACACAGAGAGACCCTGTCTCAAAAAAACAAAAAAAAAAAGTAATACCCTGGTAATAAAAGCTAGGTGAGCTTATTTGTCTTTCTGTACTGTTCTCGCTCTCACTGTGATCCTGTGAGACTGTGCAGTGCCTGTGAGAAGGGAGGATGTAAGTGGGCACGTACCAAGGCTACTTCATAAGGGTCATATGAACAAAAGCATTGCAGCTGCATAGCCGTCTAATAACCAGAACCACAAACTGAGCAAATAGGGGTTGACCTGTACTACATGTACACTCTAGGAATGCAAGACTGAGACCTCTGGAGGGATCTCTAGTCTGTTCCGGAGGCTCTACTGAGAGACGGAGTGTGTTGTTGATGCAAATGCATAGGAATTTATTGAGCCAATGCAATGGGGTCTGTATAGCTCTTTCAAGCTGCAGACCCCAAGAAGCAGAGGCATGGGCCTTTTATAGGTTTTAGACAAAGAAATGAGTTTTACAGTATGTGGTTGAAGCAGTCACAGGGGCGTTAGGACTGTCTTAGTTGGGAGGGTAAGTACATTCCTGGGAACGTGGAAATTTTAAACATAAGCTATAACACAAACTGGCTGTCCTTGAGTCAGGTGGGACTCTTCAAGGTTTTTCTTGTCCCTGCCACACATCTGATATCGATGTCTGTCCTTGAGTCAAGCTGGACCCTCTAGAAACTTAACATGCTTTTGCCTTAATGAGGGTCCTTAAGGGAGGACTGGGTAGGCCGCCTTTTTTCAGACTTTGGCCTTAATGGGTGTCTTTAAGGAGGGGGGTCTGATTCCTTCAGTAAAAGGTTGATTCCTGGCTTGGAAAGGGTGGATTTGGATACCTACTCCAAAGAGTACAGTTTAAAATTTATGGATTTGTTGTTGGTGTTTTGTTCTTGAATTTCCCACTTGGTATTTTCAGTTGTGGTTGACCATGGCTTATGGGAGAAAGGGCAACCAAGGGAAGAACACTGTCCTCTCTGTGTAGTGGGGTTTCTGCAGAAGATGCTTGCCCTGGTTCTGTTCTCACACGTAGCAGTGCAGTTTGAAAGGGGCATCAGGAACAAGCTGCTAATTAACTGGCATTCACTTCACACCACGCCACATTCTAGCGGATTCAGTCTAGCTTATCAGAATCCTAGAATGAAGAGTCACAGCAGGACCTTGAAGGTGGGGTGTAGACCAGAGTGCAGGTCCTTTAGCAGTTGACTTCTGTTCTTAGAGTGTCTCTAGAAGGGTTCAGAGCGCTTGCTTTTCTTCTAGTCTGCAGGAGCTCACTCTGGACCATGAGTGGCCATTTAGAGTCATTGTTGTCTTCAACACTTGGTTATCATGGTTTTTTTGTTTTTGTTTTTTGGTTTTGATTTAAGTAATTTATATAATGGCTATTAACCTCTGAGCCACATCTCAAATCCTTAAAATATATTTACCTATTTATTTATTTATTTGTTTGTTTGTTTGTTTATTTATTTAGTGTATGGCTGTTATATAATGGTTCTAAAAATCTAATCTACTCACAAAAGTGGAACTCTTTCCTTGCTGTTTAGATCCTCCTCCCCCCAGGAATACATTACTTTAAAATGTTACAAGTTTATTTCTCTGGTTAAAACAATCCAAGCCAAAGCAGTGCTTGTAGTGCAGGGTACAAACAAGTTGGCAGTGGCTGTAATCCCAGTGTTCTGCACGGGAAAGGAGGAAGATCAAGAGTTCAAGGTCATTTTCCACTACACAGCGAAAACAGATCTCAAAAAAAAAAAAAAAAAAAAAAAGGGAGGGTGGTGTCTTAGCAGATAGAGACGCTTGCTACTACTCCTGGTGACCTACTACGCCTGGTGACCTGACTGCAATCCCCAGATCACACGTGGTGGGAGGAGAGAATTGATTCCTTAAGTTGTCCTCTAACTCCTCCAATACATGCGCCCACACAAAATAAATAAATGTGAATTTAAAAAGTAAAAGGAGAGCGGGTGCTAGAAAGATGCCTAAGAAAGATTAAGAACACTTGTTGCTGTTGCAGAGGACCTGAGATTGGTTCTGAGAACCCACGTGGCAGCTTACAAACTGTCTGTAACTTCACTTCTAGCGGACCTCACACCCTCATATGGACATACATACAGGCAAACGACAATGCACATAAAATTAAAATCTTGAAAGAAAGAAAAAGACAAGAAGTATTTTTTAAAAAAAGAAAAGAAAAAGGTTTTTAGACAATTAAGTTAAATAGTAGCAAGCAGCAGACAGTGCATGTGCAGCAGAGAAGGAAGACTGGGACTCAGGGTCACCCGGAGCCGCATGCTGAGCTCTGTGCCATCCTGGGCTGCATAGGACCAAACCTTTGTTTTGTTTTGTCTTGTTTTCTGAGACAGAGTCTCTCTCTGTGTAGTCTTGGCTGTCCTAGACTCGCTTTGTAGACCAGGCTGGCCTTGAACTCACAGCGATCCACCTGCCTCTGCCTCCCGAGTGCTGGAATTAAAGGCGTGCACCACCATGCTGGCCCCAAACTTTTTTTTTTTAAGATGTATTTATTTATTATAGATATAGTGCTCTGTCTGCATGTATACTTGCAGGCCAGAAGAGGGCGTCAAATCATGTTATAGATGGTTGTGAGCCACCATGTAGTTGCTGGGAATTGAACTGCTGACCTCTGGAAGAGCAAGCAGTGCTTTTAACCTCTGAGCCATCTCCTCCAGCCCCAAGACCAAACTGAGAAAATAAAAAAAAAGGAAAACCAGAGGCTGAGAGATGGTTCAGCTGAAGAGAAGTGCTTGCTGCTGTGTAGGAGTGCCTGAGTTCAGTTCCTAGTACCCATACTGGGCAGCTCTCAGCTACCTGCTATAACTCCAATTCCAGGGGATCTGGAATGCCCACTTCTGTCCTCCAGTGACACACACACACACACACACACACACACACACACACACACACACACACACACACACACACAAATATAAACAATAAACTTTGTGTGTTGTGTGCAAGGCAGCACAGAATCCTAAACTGCCCAGACCCTCTCCCTAGCTTCCTGGGCTTTTCTCCAACAGAACTCAGAGGACCTGATCACCCTGGGCAGAAAGGGCCCTTCACAGACATTGAATATTACCTTTTTAGGGAGACGGAAGAAAGCACTGGGAAGAAAGAAAACCCGATCCAAGTCATCTGTGAAAAGTAAGAGTGGGGGTACAAGAGCCAAGAAACGGCAGCACCGTGTAAGGAAGACAAAAGGGAGGAAGCTGAAGGTGAGGCAATAGAAGTCGTGTCCAGCTTAGCCCGTCTTGCTCCCCTGTATGGCTCTGTAGCAGGAAGCGGCAAAGCGCCTGTCTTTGTGCTGCCCTTTGGTACAGCTCAGAGGTGGCCAGATATGTTCCCAGGTGCTTTTGAGCAGCTGTGTTAAGAATTATGTATGAGCCGGGAGTGGTAGTGTATGCCTGTAGTCCCAGCACTTGGGGGAGGCAGAGGCAGGCAGATCACTGTGAGTTCTAGGATAGCCTGGTCTACAAAGCAAGTCCAGGATAGCCAAGTCTACCCAGAGAAACTCTGTCTTGAAAACCCAAAGAAGAATTTTGTATGATGACCCCTGAAACATAAAGGCAGAGAGCGAGGCTCAGAGGGCTGAGTCATACTCTTCTGGTCACTGACTGGTCAAATCAAAAGGTGCTCAGTCGTATGCTAGGAGCAGGCTTGTGCAGGCTGAGGTGAAGTCCTCAGGGCAGATAGCCAGGGGCCTGGGGCGATACATAGACTTAGCTGGACATTGTCACTGTCTCTGTCCTGAGAAGCCTGTGTCCAGTGTACTCATCTTAGGTACTGTGTCCTCACTCAGCCCTGCTGCCATGAGATATATTTGGTACTTAAAGACACAGGGCACTGAGATTAAAAAAAACTCTTGACCATGTGCTTTCTTTGTTTTTATGTGAACTTATACTTTTACCCATTGATTGATACGGTGTTCCTGTAGTATTTGCTTGTATATAAAGACATGTTTAAATATTCAGTAGTTTGAAAACCTGTTCTAGACAGAAGAGATTCTTGTGGCTGTGAGTTAATATGAGCAAGTTAGGTAGATGATGGTGCTCTCTGGTTCAGTGGTCACTAACTGACAATGTCAGTGCCTCCTTCCTAGTTTCTAGAAAGTTGATTCCATCCTGAGCTGACGTTCTTCATCGGCAATTACTGTGATTCCTTTTTTTCCCTTAGTAGACTGCCTGGGGTATGGCCCATGGTGGAAGTGTTGAGAGATTCCCTCCTTGGGGAGGTCCCAGCTGAGGGTGGTGCTCTGTTCCACCCATACTCCGGACCTAGAGGAAGTGGCATGTGGCCCCTCGATTTTAGTATCTTTGGAATAATTTTATGATAATGTTAAAAGTCCACAACTGTTCATGTGGTTTTCATGTGCAGTATGCTAATCCCTAATTGAATTTTGTCACTTTGCTTCAGAATGAAGTCACAGCTCGATCTCGCATTGCACGAACACTAGGCCTTCGCAGGCCTGTTCATGGTACCAGCATGCCATCAGTGTACAAGCCAGTGGACCCCTCTCTGGGACTGATGAGGGCAGATATTGGAGCAGCTTCTCTGTCACTGTTTGGAGATCCCTATGAGCTGGACCCTTTTGACAGGTAACTGCAGTGGTGACGGTCCCAGTGCCCTAATTCATCCTCACATTTGGTTAGGCTGCATGTGGCACACAGACGGTGGTCTGTGTGTCAATGTCCCCTTGACATGTGTCCCCTCCAGCAATGAAGAACAGTCTGCAGAGCCACCTTCCCCTCTGAGTGCCAAGAGGAAAGTGCTATCCCGCTCGGCTTTGCAGTCTCACCAGCCTGTGGCCAGACCTGTTGCCATGGGGCTCTCTAGGTATATGGCAGCAGGGGCATCTGGAGTGGGTGAGGGCTTTGGGCTGAATTGCTTATCCTCTCTGTGTGGCCCTTAGTGATGTGACTGAGCGACTCCTGGTGTGATGTGCTTGACATTGGCTCTGAGTGTTAATCAAAGCTGGCTGTCTCAGGGTCAAGTAGTATAGCTGCCGGCCACACTGGCCTTAGTTTCTGAGAGAAAGGGGGTCCTTGGGCAGGGTAGCAGTCCTGGTCCACAGTGACCAACAGGTAGAGATCCTCTCCTGCCAGCTCTTGCCTAGTGGTAGAGGGAGGCAGACAGACGTTATAGGTGACCCCCCCCACACTCTTGGTCCCCGTGTTAGGGCTGGTGGATCGGAGTACAGCCAGAGGAGTGCAGAGGAACCAGAGTAGCAAAAGAACTACTCTGCTCTGTCTGCAGGAGGCAGCTCCCTGCTGTGGCCCCAGAGCCCAGTGTGGAAGAGGCCCCCGTTCCTGACCTATTGGGGAGCATCCTGTCTGGCCAGAGCCTCCTGATGATGAGCAGTGCTGATGTTGTCATACACCGGGATGGCTCTCTCAGTGCCAAGAGGGCAGGTGAGTGCCTGTGGGGTTGTTGTCCTTACGGATTTGGAAATGTAAAGTCAGTCCTAGAAGTGGATGAGTTGGACAGGCTCTCAGACTTTTCCTAGTTGGGGACAGCACTGCTAAGAGCATAACCAGTTTAAGCTCCTGTAAGGGCCTTCCACAGCCTGAATAGTTAAGTGGGTAACATCTTCAGGACACTTCTCAGATGCTAGTGCACATGCCCTGTGAACCATCATGGTCAAGAGTAGGCAGTGCCTGCATCTGCAGCTTCTTGTCTGTGTCACACTGATTGGGACACAATTGAACTATAGTCATGTCTGAAAAGAGAAAGAATCCATGGCAGGGAGGACATTTATGATCCCACAGGGTAGGCAGTGGTACCGCTGAGCCCATAACACTGCTGTTGTGGGGTGACAGGAAGTATGTACCCTGGAAACAGCATAGTGTTGGTGTCAGGTCTGACCCTGCTTCATAAATAGCTGAACAGCTTAAAGGAGGTGGGAAGGGTTGCTATCTGACTTCTGTTTTTTAGCTCCTGTTTCTCTTCAGCGAAATTCTGTGACTCAGTCCAGAGAAGAGTCCAGGCCCAGAGATAACCTGCAGCCTGGGGCACTACCCTCAGGGAGCACATCCAGTGGACTCATGGGAGACAGGCGCCAGAGCTCAGGGCCAAGCTGTGTGGACAGAGGAGCTCTGCGCTATATTCCTGCCCGCACAGTGGAGACACCTGTAAGGTTGGACTCAACAGTGATCCCTCGTTCGAGTCAAGCTGGGAGCCTTTCAAATGAGAGCAGGCCTGGCTTGAAACAGAATAGCAACCCCCGACTTAATGGCTCCAACATATGTGTTGGTTCTGCCTCATCTAAGATCACTCAATCTAACTTTCCGTCCAAAAATACAGTTCTTGGGCATCCTCAGAAAACAGATCCCAGGAGACCTGATTTCTCAAAGCTACCCAGGATACCAAAGATCCACAGGGACAGCAGGAATAGCACACAGGACCAGGCCCCAGCCAGTGGGCAGACTGTCGAGCTCCCCAGCACTTGCATCAGCCGCCTGACTGGCAGGGAAGGCCCCGGGCAACCGGGGCGAGGCCGGGCTGAGAATGAGCCCAGCAGTAGGGGTCCCCAGGAGACTGGCTCCCATGCTGGTGGCTCTCGCCCTCCTGCCCCCAGCTCCCATGGCAGCCTGGCCCCTCTAGGGCCCTCGAGAGGAAAGGGCCTTGGGTCTAGCTTTGAGAGCTTCAGGGTCAACATCCCGGGGAACACTGCGCACTGCAGCCAGCTCTCCAGCCCCGGCTTCTGTAACACGTTTCGGCCAGTAGATAGCAAGGTGCAGAGGAAGGAGAGCCCTTCACCCCTCTTCTCCATCAAGAAGCCGAAACAACCCAAGAGCGAAATCTATGACCCCTTTGACCCTACTGGCTCGGACTCCAGCCCTCCTAGCAGCAGCCCAGAGAGTCTTGGCCCAGGCCTCCTGCCCTCTGAGATAACAAGAACTATATCCATCAACAGCCCAAAGGCCCCAGCCTTCCAGACTGTGCGCTGTGTTACCTCCTACAGGGTAGAGAGCATCTTTGGGAGTGAGACAGAAGCTGAGCCCCAGCCCCCTGGTGAGCCTACGGGTGGCATGCTGGAGTTTCTGGGCAAGGGACCTGCTGAGGGAGCCTCTGATTTGGAGCAAGGACTGGGGGAAATAGAGCCTGCAGAGACTCAGGGCTCCACAGCCCGGACACAGAGGCCATCCCTACCTGAGCCTTGGGATGATGAGGATGGAGTGTCCTGTATACCTTTCTTTGGTTCTGAGGAACGGACAGTAACATGTGTGACTGTTGTGGAGCCAGGTGTCCCACCAAGCCCAGAAGCTCCACAGATAACCACCCACAGGATTGTGGAGCTCAGGGCCCCGTCCCGTTCCCGTTCCACCTCCAGCTCCCGCAGCAGAAAGAAAAGCAAGAAGAAGAAGGTTTCCAGAGAACACCAGAGGACACGCTCCAACACTCGCTCTGGCTCTAGGGACAGGACTTCACGCTCAGTATCTCCAGTTGCTGAGGAACACACCAAAAGGCACAGAGCCAAGGCTAAGAGCCGGAGGTCTTCCAGTGACCGTGCCAGCAGCCAGGACAGAGCAAAGAAGAGGAGGGACAGGGACAGGGAGCATAGGCGGGGTGCCTGGGGTCATGGCAGGGGCTGGAGGAAGTCCAGGTCCCGCTCAGGGAGTCCTGGCAGTTCATCCTGTGAGCGCCATGAGAGCAGGAGACGAAAGAGGCGGCATTCAGGGTCCCGGTCTCGAGGCAGGGACTGCTCACCACATAGCAGCCTGGAGAGGGACCGGAGACACAAGCATCGGGAGAGGAGCCGAGAGCGGGTGGACAAGAAGGAAAGTGTGACTCGTTCCGGAGAGAAAAGGAGGTGGCGGTCTCGGTCACCCAGCTTGGAGCCTAGGCCACGGAGACCACACTCTGGTGAGAAGCGGGCCCATTCCCCAGAGAAGAAGGAGGCTGTGAGGGAGGTTTCCCCAGTCCCTGCTCCACAGGGGGAGCCAAGACAGGATGAAGACCACCCTACCAATCCTCCAGTCTCAGAAGTGAGTGTCCTGCCAGAGGTGGTTGTGACTGACCCGAACCCTCCAGATGTCCCTTCTGTCCTGCCAGAGCCAGTTGAGTGTGTGCCTGAGGACCTAGACTATGGTGATTCTGTGGAGGCAGGCCATGTCTTTGAGGACTTTTCAAATGAAGCCATCTTCATCCAGCTCGATGACATGAGCTCACCTCCTTCTCCTGAGAGTACAGACTCCTCCCCTGAGCGAGTCTTCCCACCAAATCCCACACTGCCCCCACCCAGCCTTCCACAGGGCACCACTCTCCCTGTCACCCAAAGGGAAGTGGTACCGATCCACAGTGAAGGTATCTCAAAGCCTGCACCCCAGGCATTGGCTCCTTCAGACCAGTGCCTGTTCAGGCTGGACACTGTAGAGACGACTGCCACAACTCCTAGCACCGTGGGTGTGGTGCCCATGGGAACCGGCAGTCCTTTGGAGAGTGGGAGAGGATGTGAAGCCGTCAGGTCCAAGGATGCTGTGGCCCAGGCCCCACTGCTGCGATCCAGAACCCTGGTGAAGAGAGTCACTTGGAACCTGCAGGAAGCAGAGGACAGCACCCCAGCCCTGGACAGAGTTCCAAGTGAGTTTGTCCTGCCCATGGCTGGGCCCCCGGTGGTGGTTGTCCTTGTGGGTCAGGGGTGTAGAACAGGCATGAGGCAGAGGAGTCCGCCATCCTAAGAGCCTCTCCTGATGCTTGGCGCCCTCACCCAAGTCCAGCCTCTTACAGACAGATGTGCTGTTTGGACAGGGTTGACCACAAGATGTCCACCTTCCCTATCTGTTGGGTCCCCAGGGACACCACTTCAGAGGCCACAGAAGCCCCAGGAAGGAGGCTGGGATGCAGAGGACAGGGCCCTCATAGAAGTTCAGCATGCACCATTCTCCGAGCTGCCCCCTCCCATCCACGTGCTCCAGGAGTCTGGGTTACTTGATGCAGATCCCTCTCAGGTGGGTGCTGGGCTAGAGGGGTATGGTTCTTGTGCTGGACTCTTGGGGCTACCCTGACTACAGCTTAGACCTCATGGCACTACTTCCTTTCTATACAGCCGCCTGGTGCTTCCAGGGCAGAGGGGTTGCCAGCTGTTGGGACTCTACACTCAGCAGGGGGTATTCTTGCCCAGGTTTACAACCCCAACATGCCACCAACACTGGCTCAGCCCTCAGGCATCCTGCCCTATGGACTGGTCAGCCAGCCCTCAGTCCAGTTGATCCTTCAGGGGACCCTTCCCCTAGCAGGCTGCGGTGCAGCACAGAGCCTGGCCCCAGTGCCCACTTTGCCACCTACAACCTCAGAGCTAGCTGTTCCAACCACAACCAACAACTCAGAGGAAAGAACCACTACTCCCAAGTCCACTGCTGAGAAGACCAAAAAGGAGGAGGTGAGTGCTGCCTGTCCTTCTACAGCCCTTGTCCTTTTTTTTTTTTTTAAAGATTTATTTGTTTTGGGGCTGGAGAGATGGCTCAGTAAGAGCACTGACTGCTCTTCCAAAGGTCCTGAGTTCAATTCCCACCAACCACATGATGGCTCACAATCTATAATGTGATCAGATGCCCTCTTCTGGCCTGCAGGTGTACATGCAGGCAGAGCGCTGTATAGGTAATAAATAAATAAACCTTTAAAATTTTTTTATTTGGGGCTGGGGAGATAGCTCAGAGTTTAAAAGAGCAGTGTCTACTTTTCCAAAGGTCATGAGTTCAATTCCCAGCAACCACATGATGGCTCACAGCCATCTGTAATCAAATCTGGTGTCTTCTGGCACGTAGGTGTACACGCAGGCAAAACACTATACGTAATAAATCTTTAAAAACGGGTTTTTTTTTTTCGAGACAGGGTTTCTCTGTATAGCCTTGGCTATCCTGGACTCACTTTGTAGACCAGGCTGGCCTTGAACTCAAAGTAATCCGCCTGCCTCTGTCTCCCAAAAAACAATTTTCTAAAATGTATTTATTTTTGTGTGCATTGGTATTTTGCCTGGATGTATGTCTGTGCAAGGTTGCCAGTCCACTAAGAACTGTAATAACAGACAGTTGTGAGCTGCCATGAGGGTGCTGGGAGTTGAACCTGGGTCCTCTGGAACAGCAGCCAGTGCTCTTAACCATTAAGCCACTTCTCTAGCAATGCCCTGTCCTTTGTGTGCTTGCTTGTGGGTTTTTTTTTTTTTGTTTGGTTGGTTTTTTGTTGTTGTTGTTGTTTTGGTTTTTCTCTTTTCTCTCTCTCTTTTTTTTCCCCCCTTTTCTTTTTTAGTCTTTGAGACGGGGTTTCTCTGTGTAGCCTTGGCTGTCGTGGACTCAATTTATAGACCATGCTGGCCTGGAACTCAAAGTGATCCTCCTGCCTCTGCCTCCCAGGTGCTGGGATAAAAGGCATGCGCCACCACACCTGGCTGGTTTTGATTTTTTCTTTTTTTTTTTTAGTTTTTCGAGACAGGGTTTCTCTTGTAGCCTTGGCCATCCTGGACTCACTTTGTAGACCAGGCTGGCCTCGAACTCACAGCGATCCGCCTGCCTCTGCCTCCCGAGTGCTGGGATTAAAGGCGTGCGCCACCACGCCCGGCCATGGTTTTGATTTTTTCAAGACAAGGTTTCTCTGTGTAGCCTTGGCTGTCCCCAGACTCACTTTGTAGACCACACCGGCCTTGAACTCACAGAGATCCACCTGTCTCTGCCTCCCTGAGTGCCGAGTGCTGGGATTATAGGCATATGCAGCCTCGGCTGGTCAGCCCCTGTCTTATTTGGGCCTGATTTTAGGTATATTATCCAGACCTGGTGGCTCGGTCAGAGTGGTAAGAGCAGCCAGCCTATTACCATTAGTCTTCGTGGGCAAACGGACATCCCAAAACTGCTGCTGGCTTCCCACCCAGGGGCCCACAGGCCAGTTTTGGCCCTCTTGCCACAGGGTGGGTCACACATGTCCTCACTTCTAGTACATGAAGAAGCTGCACATGCAGGAGAGGGCTGTGGAGGAAGTGAAGCTGGCCATTAAGCCCTTTTACCAGAAGAGAGAGGTGACCAAGGAGGAGTACAAGGACATCCTGCGCAAAGCCGTGCAGAAGGTAGGCTGCAAGCAGGCGATCACAAGCTCTTTTGGCAACCTGAGGTTGCAAGGGACACTGTAACACAGAACAGCTAGATCTGTACGTGACAGATAGCTGCCATTTCTTGTTTGCATGGATTCCCGGATCTCTAAGTAAGGAGTCAGCCAGCTGGACTAAGTGGCTGAAGCCTTAGAAGAGTGCTGCATCGTAGTAAGTGCCCCTCAACAGTGCTCATTAAAGCTGAAATAATAGGTGAGAAATTTCAGATTCTCCAGTCCACCCACTTTCTTTGGAGGAACTAAGTCCCTCAGAGAGATGGGCAGTTCTTTCTATGGGAACAAGTCTCTAGCTTCTACTGACCTTTGACCATGCAGAGAAAACTCAGCAGCTCTGTGAAGTGTGATTGAGGGGAGGGGGCATAGGTGCACCCTTAACAAGACCAAGGGCCCTATTTGGAGATGGCCAAAACAAGGAAGCCTGGCTGGGTTGGTCTCTGACAGGTTGAGAGAGCATTCAGAGTGATGTGTTCTTTCTTCAGATCTGCCACAGCAAGAGTGGCGAAATCAATCCTGTGAAAGTGGCCAACCTAGTGAAGGCCTATGTGGACAAATACAGGCATATGCGCAAGCACAAGAAGACTGACGCTGGAGAGGAGGCACCACCCAGTCAGGGTACTGAGACCTGAGGCTGACCCTGTGTGGGGAGACATCCCCAGTGGGAAAGAAATGGTGCCACCAGCACTCCTGCCTCTGAGGGTCTCATGACACCTGTCTGCACCTGTCTTGCTTACAATTGAAAACTGGACTTTTTTATATGTAAATTATAGATACACTGTTTCCATTGTGTTCTAATTTATCAAAAATGGCTTATCTTTAGAAACTTTGCTATGGACTCAGTCCTTGGAAGGCCAAGCTTTTTTGGTTTCATAAAGCCTAATGGCCTCATGGGAAGGTCCTGTATCCGCCACACTGCCAGCTGCTAGCATTCACTCATGAACTCTGCTGCTGTGTTTTCTTACTCTGGTTGCTTTGTGCTCCTGTCCGGAGGCACATGTCTCACCTTCCCAAGTACACCTGGCACCATAGCGTGTTCCCAATGCCTAGCTTAGAGCATTTGTGTTCAGTAAGGGGTGTGGTGACACAGGCCAGTTCTTCATTGTGAAGATGAGTGCTCCCAAGGAGGCCTGGTGTGAAGGGAGTAGGGGTCACCTTTCATGGGACCCCACCAGGTCCAGTAAAGAGGTAAGCATACAGCCAGGGAATAAACCTGACTCAGGACAGCACTGGTTCTGAACTCTCTTTATTGGGAGTCGGGATTCTGGGCTAAGCCCACTGACCCAGGTCCATGAGGAAGTGTTCGATGTCATCATAGAGACTGTTGGTGCTAGATAGGCACAGGCCAAGACTGCTGCTGTCCAAGGAGGACACGCCTTCGCGCTGCACGCCTTCCAGGTGTGCCTTGCATAGCCATGGCTCCAGCTGCGGAAAGGGCTTCTATTAGGTCTCTCACCCAGCAGCCCACACACCTTTACTCGCCAACCCAGGCTATACCTTCACCAGGATCAGGCTCTTCTCCTTGGGCCTCCCTGCTGACAAGTCTTGTCCAAAACCCAAATAGATGGTGTAGTGTGGTGATCCTTGCCGCCTCCGGGCCCGGAACTCCTCCAACTCTGTTAGGGGGCAGCTGTGGTGAGGTTAAGAAAGGCTCCAGGGCCCCAAAAGGGAGCACCTCATGCAGCCCACTGACCTCGGAAGAAAGTGCTGAAGTCAAAGATGGGGGTGGAGCAGTTGCGCTCCAACAGCTGGGCTGGTGTGGAGGGGTCGATGGAGCCCGTGGGACTGCCCACCTCCCAGTACACCTTGCACTTGCCCATCCGCAGGGCCCACAGGGATGGCCCGCGCAGCTCCAGCTGAAGGCCTGGAGACACGTGCTGAAGGAGTGTCTCTGTGTAGCGCAGCTGCTTCTGATCTGGGAGCTCGGCAGGGCTGGGGAAAATGACCGGCTGGGGCTGGGAGGTTGTCGCCAAGCCCACGGGGCTGTACAGGAACACGCAGCTGGGGTGCCCCACCATTGCCTGTAGCACTGTGCGCCCCTTGTACATGATGGTCACATCCAGGGACCCCAGGTTGCGCCCTGTGTACAGACCAAGCTATGAATGGCGGGTATGGGTGGGGTACCCACTCACCCCCCACTGAGGTACAGATCTGAGGGCTGTAGTGTTCTGCCTGGGAGTCTAGGTAGGTACTACGAAAGACTGCTAGCACCTCAATTCTAGCCCACACCAACAGGTCCCCGCGTTCTCACCGGTCCCCAGAGCTGGGTGTTGAAGCCTGTGGCTGGGGACAGCTTCCACCTGCCATGTGGCATGGGGCTCCGCTGAAGCTTGTTCTTGCTCCTGGCCTGAGGACAGGTTGGAGCTGCCTGTCCATCTTGCCCCAGCTTCCCACCCCTGTCAACTTAGCATCCTATTTCTACCCCCAACCCCACCCCACCCCCACTGTTTTTCTCCCTCTCATACAGCCTCCCTCTTGTGTCTCACCAGGAGCCTGTGGTGGGACTGAGTCTACCCCAAATTCGGATTCCAGTAGGTGGGCCTCCAGGAAGCCATATTGCAGAACCTGAAGCAAGAGGTGCCCAGTATCAACAGAAGTGGAAGGCTTGGGTTTGGAGCCCAGCATTTCCTCTTTGCTAGGAATGGTCCTAGGGACACCTTGCAAGAGAAATCTTAGTGGTAGGCAGCTGCCCATCCCCCACACCTGGAAGGAGTGAACCAGACTGTACCTGTGTGGGTAGAGCATTGCTGAGGGTCACTTCTGCCCTATTTTCCATGGCCAGGCCTTCTGAAGGAAAGGGGAGGGCGTGTTTGATCTGAAGCTGACATACAACTTGGTTATGATGCCTGAGAGCTATTGAAAGTTCTCTGTTCCCCAAACCACGCACCTCATTTAGCCCAAGGCTCTGACTTAGAGGAAATGTGGCCCCCCACCCACCCCACACACATCTTGGAAGGAGAGGAACTGGGCCTACTATCAGCCTTTCTCCAACCAGTTTCAAAACCCACAAACCCAACCATGAAGCCACCAAAACAGGAAAGTCCATGTACCTCCCTGGCCCACCCCTATTGGTGGCACTCCTCACCAGCAGATCCAGGCTCCGAGCTAAGTTCGTACACCTTGTGTGGGTCAGCAGGGTCCCCTGAATTGTCCCGATGCAAGATAAAGCGGCCTGTGCTGTGCAGCGCACATCTGAAGTTGGTTTTCCAGCCTGCTCGCTCAGCAGCCTCAGCCTCTGGTGGTGGCAAATTATCTCCACTAGGTGGCCACCTCCCTCGGGCCACAGCCCAGTCCTGAGAGGAAAGAGAACATGGGTTGATGATGGATCTTCCCAGGACCCTCTCCCTTCCCTCGCCCCAGGAGTTCTGGCAGATTATCCAGAAGGCAGGACTGGGCACCACCTTGAAGATACGTGCATCGGCTTCATCGAGATCCCTGCGTCCGAAATGCTTCCAGGGCACACGGAAGACTGTGTGAGCCTCATTCAGCCACCGCAGTCCCTCATATTGGCCACTATTGACCTTATCCAGTAGCCACTCGCTGAACAGCACACGCTGGGCTCCCCTGTAGGCAGGGTAGCCACCATAGGATCAGGGCTGATGCAAGGCAAACAGGACCCAAAGCAACCAGAGCGAGCATGTTCTCACCTCTCAACGGCCATTGCTCCTACAAGGGCAGTCTGGGAGAGTCAAAGTAGCTGTTACTCTGTAATGGGTTGTGGTCACGGGAGCAGTCAGCTATTACAAATAAGGTTAAGACTCCCTTGGGTGTCACTATGGTTTCAGGTTGTAGCCACACAGAGAGTGTGGCCAAGTTTCACAAATGTGATCTAAGTGTTATGAGTGTTGGTAACAGGTGGGAATTTGAGTGTCACAAGTGTGACCCAGGTGTTAGGATGTTGAGGGTCACAGATGAGGTTTGAGAACTTGTAGCCACCTAGGTTCCAAACCTAAGTGTGGACTCTTCGGTCAAGGTGGCTATAGATGTGACTACAGATGTAGCGGAGGACGCACACGTGAAGTCACAGGTGTTGATCCAGCGTCCAGGCCTGGATGGGCTGTCACAGCCTGGACCCTGCAAAGACACGATGAGAAAAAGGGGCGGGCCCAGGCAAGTAAAGCGAAACTGCACCTTGGGAAAATGAAACCTAAATAGTCTAAACCAGCGTGTGGCAGCTATTGGCTTCCCACGGTCTCAGTACCTACTGGGGTAGTTCGCGACCTCCACCCGACCCTAACCCAGATCCCAACCCCTGCAGATCGGACTGCAGATCGGACTGCAGATCCTGCCAGGCCCTCCGCCCTCCAGTCCCCCCGCCCCCAATCATCTCTGCACCGCCTTCCCGTATCGCACACTACTCTGTAGAGGGGACAAGACTTTCCCCAATGGCACTATCTCGCCTCCCTCCCCGAGTGGGCCAAAGTGGTCCCGCATACCTGGTGCCGGAGCCGCCGGGTCGGTTTTATCTCCGTGAGAAGGAGGCAGCTAGTGCTTTTATAGTACTTGGGTCAGGGGCGGGGCAGAGTGCAGTAGGATGTGGCTTAAGGGGGTGTCACGTGCCCATAGCACTATGCTTCACAGCGGCCCAGGCCCTTTGTAGAATCAATGAGAGGCTGACCGGGCTTTGCACAGAACCGCCAAATTGGGGTTTGGGGGAGGAGGGAGAAGAGAGTAGGGGGCCCGCACAGTAGGAGTGGTAAATGGGGGTCTACCTACCAAGCTCAGCCCCTAGTGGGAGTGTGGGAAAGGTCTTTCCCTCCGCACCTCCACAGGACAGCACAGCAGGATAAGGCACGGAATACCCTCAAAGATCCCAAATAAAGTCAGCAGTTTTTATTCTGTTTTGTTTAGCTCACAGAAAAGTATTAGGAAGTGGAATCTAAAGAGAAGCTGTGGTACAGTTTGGTTTAACACTGAGAATGGTACAGATAAAGAATATTCGAGGGGCTGCAGAGATGGCTCAGAGGTTAAGAGCACTGCCTGCTCTTCCAAAGGTCCTGAGTTCAATTCCCAGCAACCACATGGTGGCTCACAACCATCTGTAATGAGATCTGGTGCCCTCTTCTGACATGCACGCACAGGTGAGGGCAGAATACTGTATAAATAATAAATAAATAACATCTTTTTTTAAAAAAAGAATATTCGAAAGCCGCTCGTGGTGTCTCTACTTGTAATACCATGGTAGGAGAGGCTGAGGCAGAAGGATTGGGCCCAACCTGGCTTAAAGAGTTAAGACCCTGTCTCAAAAATTAAGCTATAACCACAGACTAGTGTTGTGTCCAGCCTTTGTTAGAGAAGCTTCTTACTGCAGTGGGTAGAATCCCATAACTGGCCCAAGAGCAGAGAAGCAACCGCAGAGTATTCACCCTGAATGAGTCTCTTATGACCCCCCTCCAAGGCTCAGTGCTCAGTGGACATCACCCAAAAGAGGGTATAAAGAACGAAAGAGTAAGCCGGGTGGTGGTGGCACATGCCTTTTAATCCCGGCACTCGGAAGGCAGAGGCAGGTGGATCACTGTGAGTTCGAGGCCAGCTTGGTCTACAAAGCCAGGCCAGGCCAGCCAAGGCTACACAGAGAAAACTTGTCTTTAAAAAACAAACAAACAAACAAACAAAAACCAAACAAACAAAAAAGCCCAGACAGTGGGGCACCCCAAGGAAGCAAATCCAGAGAGTTATGTGGGACCTTTCTGGTCCTGGTTTCCCTCCACCCACCAACACAACCTGTAGGTGTCAGTTTCTTTTTTCTTTCTTTCTTTCTTTCTCTCTTTCTTTCTTTTCTGAGACAGGGTTTCTCTGTGTAGCCATGGCTGTCCTGGACTCGCTGAGATTAAAAGCATGGGCCACCACATCCAGCTCCCAGTTTCTTACATCTAAGATTTCTGTGTGGGACAGAGTGCAGTGTTCATTGCCAGAGCAGCCTACCCCCCCTCCCCCCAGAAAGGGTCTCTCTACATAGTCTTGGCTGTTCTCGAATTCACTATGTAGACCAGGTTGGCCTCCAAAACACAGAGATCCGCTGGCCTCTGCCTCTGGGAGTATGTGAACCACTGCTCCTGGCCAGATCTTGCTTTGCAATGGCTGTTACCCTCAGGAAGGTCCCAGAGACCACCTCTCCCAAATGACTGTGCATGTGGAGTGCACAGTTCTGCCTCCTTGGCTTCCCTCAAGTGAAGCTGTCCCCATTGAGCAAGGAGCTGGAGAGCTCTGGCTAGGAGTCTGGGTCCCATCCCCCACCCCTCACACCCCCTCACACAGTGAGAGCTTGCGGGGCTAGCCACCTAGAAGCCCTCAGCTGGGAGCTCAAAGCAGATGTTTTGCTCTCAGCGCCCCCTCCTACTCGTGCTTGGAGAGAAGTGGGGTTGGGAGTGAAGTCGGAGGGAGTCGGGCAAGCGGACCACAACCGGAAAGAGGAGGCACTCACGGTTGGCCTTTCCTGGCACTCGCTCAACACCCCCCCCCCCCCCCCCCCCCCGTTTATGACTCTAGGAATTCGAAAGTGCTACTTTAATAGGCGGAGGAAAAGGAGTGGCTTGGGGTGGAGAGTTGGGGTGCCCTCTAGATGTAAGTGTTGTCGACACTGGCGTGGAGGTGAAGATTCGTATTCTGGCCAGGGTCATCATCATCGCTTCCCGAGGCGCTGGCGCTGTCCGCGTCTGCAGTGGGCTCGTTGAGAACCACCACGTCAGCCTCCGCCCCGATGTCCTTGCCGAACCAAACGGCCTTGTAGCCGCCCTCCCCCTCTGGCCGTCGCTCTTTAGTGAGGATAGACCTCACGGCTGAAGGACTGTCCCCAGCCTGGACTGTGTTAGGAGAGCCCGAAGCGCTGGGCACAGGGCTAGGAGGCGCGGAACTCGGGGGCGTGGGGCTGGAGGACATGGGACTAGGGGGCCCAGAGGGCGGCTTGGAGGACTCAGGGCCTGGCTCTGGCTGAGAGTGGGAGGTGGTTGACCAATTGGTCTTCTGGTCTGGCATGAAGGTCAGGTTATCATAGCCATTCGGCTGTGGAGCCTAAGGGTGCAAGCAAGAGCAAAGGCATCAGCAGCCATGCTGGTATTCCCGCCAGTGCCTTCTGAACCCTCCGGTCCCATTGCTTGGCTCCTACTCTTCTCCTGCCCTCGCCCCCACCCCCACCCCCCAGCCACCTGGTATCAGCACACTCACCCTAGCCTACCTCTTATTTTCTTCCCCCTGTGAAGCTGTCCCCCCCCCCCCGCCCCCGGCTCTTCCTTTCCACGCCTCCATGACCCCTTTCTGTGATTCCCTCAGCCCTGGGTTAGCGCCCTTTCTACTCTACCTAGCTTAGCACCCCACCAAGGTCCTTACCGCAGCCTTGCCAGAGCAGCAATTGAGCCGGTGACGGTAGTGCTTATGGATGAGGATGACCAAGCCGATGAGGGCCAACAGCAGCAGGGCACCTAGCACCCCGCCCAGAACTGCCATGTCCACCGTGGAAAATCTCTGGCCATCACCCAGCTCGCCTTCTCCTGTCCAAGACACCCGTTGACCACTTAACGGTTGGAATACCCCCAAGCGTTTCCCTTTCCAACCTGAGCCAGGTTGAAGTACCATGAAAACCAGACAGACCCCTCCAGCTGGCCCGTCACCTAGAGTTGAAGTTCTGAGAATGGGCGTGATGCTACTAACTCCACCAGGAGCCTGCCTGGGGCATACCAAGGCGCCTGGTGTCATGGCTGCCAGCTTCTGATCCACCGGGATGGCCTTCACAGGCACACGGCGCGGACAGCTGTAGTGAACTTTGTCCTATGTGGCCTCAAGTCCAATTCTGAATACATGTTGCACTTAGACCAGAACGAGGGCTCGGTGACCCTTGACAGTTTTCAGAGAACAATCGTCAGAAGCCAGCCACGTAAAACTGCCTCTGGTAACCATTCCTGTGGGACCGCTAGCCGTGCCTGGCCTTTTGTGACCCTGTACCTTGAAGGGTTTTGTGGGTACAGCCTAGTGACCCGTACAAAGACCTTTCAGGGAGCGTGTGTGTGTGTGTGTGTGTGTGTGTGTGTGTGTGTGTGTGTCTGGCTGGCTGGCTGGCTGGCTGGCTGGCTCTGTGTCTGTGTGTTGTGTTGTGTTTTAAGTTTATGTAGTATGTATATTTGGGTTGGTGCTACGTGTCAGTCATGGTGCATGTTGTGGCCAGAGGACAACCTGCAGAACCCAGTTTTCTTCTTCCACTATCTGTGTAGGACCCAGGGATCCAACTCAAGCTGTCAGGCAAGATGCTGAGCCATCTTTCTAGTCTCCATCTTATTTTATAGGGTGGGGTCTTTTGCTGGCCCAGTAGCTGCCTAGGCTATGTGGCCAGTGATTCCTAGCGTCCTTCCTGTCCCTGACTTTCCAAAAATGGGGTTCTAAGTGCACTCCCTGACCCTGTGCTCTACCCCTCACCCCCCACTCAACTGTTTGATGTGGGTTCTGGGGACCAAATCCAGGTCCTCATTCTTCGAAGGCAGATACTTTACCAAGTGTGTCATCTCTCTAGCCATGGATTTTTGTTGTTTTTGTTTTAGCAACATTACCTCAGTTTGTTGCCCAGGCTAGCCCTGAATTCCTAGGCTCAAGTGATCCTCCCACCTAAGTCTCTCCAGTAGTTGGCATCACAGGCATGCACCACTACATCCAGCCATAATTTTTTTTTTCAAAGTCATGTTCTCTCTGTGGAGCTGTGGCTAGACTGAAAGTCACTGTAGAGACCAGGCTAGACTGAATTCACAGAGATCTGCCTTTCACTAATTCCCCAGTTCTAGGTGTGAAGGGATATGTTAGGACACTCTGACGACTATAAAACCTTAATTTTTATCTTCTGTTTCCCTAGTTTTTGGAGTAGTGCTCCCACCCGAAGACCTTAAATTCACATCATCCTGGGAATTATGGGACTCCAACATCTGCTTCTGCATCCTCACGTCACCCTGTAATGACCCCCTGGTGCCATCTGTGTGGAACCAGGTACAGACTCCTTAGAGGTGATCAGTGTGGTCAGGCCAGGCTCGCCTGGGTGGACCCTGTCCTAGAGTACATCCTGGACCTCCTGTCTGAGTCAAGGTGGGTGATGTTGACTCCAGGGCAAACAATGTGTTGGACTACCTGAAGGTGAGGGGCTCCTGATGGGCCCAGTGGCTGTCGGCTGAGAGGTTCCTGGCTTGGGGGCCGGTGTTGAGGCCCCACTGGGTGTGGTTGGCTGAAAAGAGGTGCTGGCCCCTGTAATGGGGACCAATGGCTGAGAGGTTCCTGGTTTGGGGGTCTGTGTTGAGCCCCCACTGGGTGTGGCTGGCTGAGAAGACGTGCTGGTTCCTGTAATGGGGACCATTGGCTGAGAGGTTCCTGGTTTGGGGGTCTCTGTTGAGCCCCCACTGGGTGTGGCTGGCTGAGAAGACGTACTGGTTCCTGTAATGGGGACCAATGGCTGAGAGGTTCCTGGTTTGGGGGTCTCTGTTGAGCCCCCACTGGGTGTGGCTGGCTGAGAAGAGGTGCTGGTTCCTGTAATGGGGACCAATGGCTGAGAGGTTCCTGGTTTGGGGGTCTGTGTTGAGCCCCCACTGGGTGTGGCTGTCTGGGGAGAAGTGCTGATTCCAAGAGTAGGGAGCCCCCCAGGTATGGGTGAGGAGGCAGGAGGACTCAGAGTTGTGCCTATGGGTGGGAAGGGGCCAGCACTTCCCCCAGAACTGGTTGTGGCAGGTCCTTGAGACGTCCCAGAGGTCGTGGGGGTCTCCAAAGTAGTGCTACTTGAAGACCCAGTTGTTCCTCCAGCTTCTGGGGGTGTGGGGGACTCTGGGGGTGGCATGTACAGAACTTGGGTTTGCCTCTGTCCCCAAATAATGCCTGTCCCAGAGGACGAGCCACCCTGCTTGGGGGCTCCGGGGGCTCACCTGTGGACTCCTGCTCTGACACTCGGATCTCAACAACGGTAGTGGCTGTCTCGTTAGTCACAGTATTAGTAGCTTCTACCTGGGTCAGGAAAGGGCCTTGTTCCTTTTGGGTCCTTCTTTTTTTTGTTTTTTGTTTTTTGTTTTTTGTTTTTCGAGACAGGGTTTCTCTGTGTAGCCTTGGCCATCCTGGACTCACTTTGTAGACCAGGCTGGCCTCGAACTCACAGCACCTGCCTCTGCCTCCCGAGTGCTGGGATTAAAGGCATGCGCCACCACGCCCGGCTCCTTTTGGGTCCTTCTTTACCCCCACACCCTTGGTCCCCTTATCCCCACTCCACCTCTATATAGAAGACTCCTGCTTGCTCCATAGCCACTGTGGTGAGCACGATATCCCCTCTCATCGTGAACTCTGAGGAGTTGGTGACTTGGTACGTGAAGGCCAAGTTAAGATCCTAGGTGAGACTGCAGTGAGAGCTAGCCCTGGGTGCCCTACTGGCCATCCCAAGCAGCCCACACAGAGAGGCAGACAGACCAGGGTGCAGGGATGCTTACAGGTTTCATAAGTGGGAGGGAAGGGGCTGCATACCGGGAAGCCTGGGTACTGAGCCTGGATCCTCAGGATCTTCGAAGGGAAAATCATGTCTTTCACTGCTGTGCCAGCCTCAGAACCAAGCACCACCATGCCAAGGTACGGGCTCTGAGAGAACTGGAGTGGGCTCCCAGTGACATTCCGAGCCTCCACAATGGCCTGGGTGACTGAGTAGCGGGCCTTATCAGCTTGGTCAGCCTGAGGTGTCAGGGGAAGCAGGGATGAGCAATGGGACTTAATGGATTTGGGGCTGCAGCTGGGGCTCAAGAGAACACGAGAGACCCATCTGTCATTCAGGACTGGTACACACCCTGATGATCAGGATGAAGGTCATGGGGTTGGGGATACTTTTGGCCATCGTGAGGTTGCCAGTGTCTGTGTTGATGATAAATGTGTCATCCGTGTTTCCTGGGAGAATTCAGGGTAGAGTTTGGTGTCTGGTCCCTCCGTTGTAGAGTCCAGGCCCCGTGGGGCTAGCCCTTACTCACCATTCACAATGCTGTAGATGATGCGCTCGTTGATGCCCTGATCTCCGTCCACAGCATAGATGGGACCAGGACTCAAGATGACAGGGGATGGCTGTGGGGATAAGGGTATCTTGAGGTTGAATGGCTCCAGATCTTACCTTCTTGTTGTCCCTCAAGAGCTGAAGCATGAGTTGGAACAAGGGGGTAGGGGCAGTGCTTGCTTGGGACCAAGCTGCAGCCACAGCAGGACTCAGTGGCTGCAGGAATTTAAGAAGGAACACTTGCAGCCTCATGGATGCCTCTCTGCACAGTGGAGGCTGTAGGAGCCTTGGCTGGGCCCCACCTGCCCGGCCAGCACCACTGGCCTCAGAGGAGACTGTCAGCTGAGTAAGGACAAGGAGGTAGCAGGTCCCTTATTAGCATCGAACCCTCACTTCCCAGCAGACATCACAGGGCCCACAGTCCTCACTGATTCTTGTCTGTATGCCCTCCCCTGCGCCGCCTCCCGCCCCCTCCCCCTCCGCTGAGGCGGCAAAGGGTAGTTAATGAATAATCCGTTGTTCATTCCCATTTGTTGTTCGTAAGCCTCTCAGGGAGCTCGTCGTCTTCACTACCCTGAACCTCTTCTCTCTCAGCTCCAGATTCAAGTGGGACCCTGGGTTTCCTCACTCCCCATTACCAGCATGTGTCCCGTGGGGACAACCCCACGGTACTGGGCATGAACGCAGGAGTAGCCATCCGAAAAAGAGCACGGCAGAAACCAGGGTGTCCGTAGGTCAGCTGGCAGCACGGTCAGGACCACAGTGGCAGTGGCCGTGTGGTTGAGCTTTGCATCCTCCTCCCAAGTATCCTGTGGTAACAACCAGTCCCTGGCAGGTCAGACCCAGGTTGGGTGAGGCCTAGAACAGCCAAGACTCAGGTGGACGCCGCCTGCTTACCCGTGCCAGCAGCTTGAAAGTCATGTTCTGATTCTTATAGAAATCCAGGGAACGGTTCAGCATCAGCGCAGGGTCGTTTACACTTACCAGGGAGAAGAAGCTACTGGCATTCTGAGGAGGACGAAGAGGGGAGACTCTAGGTGAAGGAACTGAGGCCCCGAGGCATCATAAGGGAGGGGTCAGGAATGAGCCGGGATGGGGAAAGCACTGACAGGGGTCACTTCCTGGAGAGTGTAGTACAGGATGTCATCTTTGTCAGCATCTGTGGCCTTCAGCTCTGCCCCCGGGACGACGGTTGTGCCCACTGCGGTGTCCTGGGGATGGAGAGGAGGTTGGTCTAGCCATGCTCTGGCTTCTGTCTGTAGATCTCCCTGATGGTGTCCCCCAGACACTTCTCTGTCCCTGTGCCTTCTTCATCCTCAGACGGCGCCCGTCTCTGGCTCCACCGCACTTACCTCTCTTACATTAAATTCCTTGATTGCAAAGCTGAATTCTGGGGCATTGTCATTGACATCCAGAACAACCACAAACACTTGCAATTGTGTCACCTGCAGGAAAGTCACCAAAGTCAACCTCTGGCTGAGAAACTATGCTGATGCCCCCATACTCTTTCCTTTCTTCCCAGCTCATTCAGGCACTCTGTCCCTCTTATTCAACAGACATGGGCGGCATCAACAGTGTAGTGGCCTGTGGGCTCCTGTACTAGGAGGAACTCAGACTATAAGAATTAAACTATGGCTGGGCAGTGGTGGCGCACGTCTTTAATTCCAGCACTTGGGAGGCAGAGGCAGGCAGATCTCTGTGAGTTCGAGGCCAGCCTGGTCTACGAAGCGAGTCCAGGACAGCTAAGGCTACACAGAGAAACCTTGTCTCAAAATAACAAACAAACAAACAAAAAACCAAAAAAACACCAAACACACACACACACAAGAATTAAACTACACTAAGTTCTAGAGTGTGACAGCTCGTGTGTGATGAATGTGCTGAGGAGAACCAATGGCAGGCCTAGGGACGCAGGCAGCAAAATATCAAAGGAATTGAAATGTGGGCAGGAAACAGGTCTCCAAGAGAACAGCAGAGAAAGGAGCCTTTGGGTTAAAATCAACCTTCCTGCGACCCAGGGAGGAGAAGTGAACATAGCCAGGAGCCAGAGGACAGAGAGGAAAAGCTGTTCTTCTCAGTATGACAGATAGCAAAGGTCATGACGCTCCCCCTCCTCTCTCTCTCTCTCTCTGTGTGTGTGTGTTTGTCTCTCTCTCTCTCTCTCTGTGTGTGTGTGTGTTTCTCTCTCTCTCTCTCTCTCTCTCTCTCTCTCTCTCTCTCTCTCTCTCTCTCTCTGTGTTGAAGGTGGAGCCGAGGAGCTCAACCATACTAGGCAGGTAGGTACTCTACCACTAAATTATACCTTAAAAGGTTATCATCAGCATCATCCATCTGAGTTATGTGTGGGTAACATGCCATGGTACAGGACAGGAGTGTAGGGTGTGAGAATTGCTCATGGTGGAGCAGAAAGTGTGTGGGGGTCTGCTATTTCTGTGAGCTTCCTTTCTTTAAAAAAAAAAACTTATTTTTTGTGTTATGTACATTGGTGTTTTGACTTCATGTATATCTGTGTGAGGGTGTCAGATCTCCTGTAACAGAAGTTACAGACAGCTGTGAGCTGCCATGTGGGTGCTGGAATTGAACCCGGGTCCTCTGGAAGAGCAGTCAGTGCTCTTAACTGCTGAGCCTTCTCTCCAGGCCCCTCTGCGAGCTTTCTTTGGTGGTATAGGGTAAGTGGACCATGTAGAGTAGAAGGGTTGGGCACCTCCCTAAGAAGACGACATTTCCATGCTAACCAGAGCAGGCAAAAGCAATGTGCACACCAGGCCAGAGTCTGCATACCCCTAGCTTTGCATGCCCAGCTGTGAATTTAGCTTTGACTTCCAGTAAGAAAATGTGGAAGTTTCTATGTGAGGCCGTGCAGGGTTCTCTTTGTGATACTAGGGATTTACTGGGTGGAGAAGGGAGAGAGGAGGGCAAGGGGCAAGAAAGCAGCAAGTGGCCAGGCGTGGTGGCGCACGCCTTTAATCCCAGCATTCGGGAGGCAGAGGTAGGCGGATCTCTGTGAATTCGAGGCCAGCCTGATCTACAAAGTGAGTCCAGGACAGTCAAGGCTACACAGAGAAACCCTGTCTCGAAAAACAAAACAAAACAAAAAAAGAAAGGAAGGAAGGAAGAAAGAGAAGAAAAAGAAAGAAAGCAGCAAGTGGATCTATTAGAAGGGTCAGAAAGGAGGGCTGTTAACCAAGGCCCCATGGGACTAGAGATAGGAAGAGTAGGTCTGACTCTAACTGAGGCACAGCCAACAGTGCCAACAGTGTAACTTGGGTGGGGTGACAACAAAAGTGGCCTAAGTGAAGGTGTCTCCCAGGGGAGAGGTAAGGGGCAGACTTAGGGTCTTGGGGTGTTGCCTTAATCCATGGCTCTAAGTTAGCTGAGTTTGAAGCAGGAGCTCAGGGCACAGTCTAAGCTAAAAGAAGGATGAGAGTGGCCAGGAGAGAGCTGCTGTTCAGACTCCCTGGGGTGAGGTCATGGAAGAGTGATCTTGGGGTACTCTGACAGAGGGCAGGTGATGGGGTTGACTTACCACAACGTTTCCTCTCTTACATTCCAGGACTGCCTGCAGCAGTGAGTTTTCCTGAGAACGAAGCCAGGGGCCCTGTGAGTCACCTGCCACATAGGGCACCGCACTGCCCTAGGCTAGGAGAGTGTGGCTAGGAAGACCGGTACTTCTCCAAGGCCCTGGTCATTGGTGGAGAATCCTGGGTGTAGGGGACACCTGGCAACTTTGTCCCCTAATAGGCCCACCCCTCAGTACCAACCAACCAAGCACTAACTAGGCCCCAAGGGCTCCTCACTCTCTGGGGAAGAGAGATCCCTTTGTCCCTCCTGCCCTGAATCTTCTCTAGGGTAGAGGAGCAGCTGCTAATGTGGTCTGTCTCCAAGAGGGCACATCCCATCCAGCACACAGCCTGTACCTCGTAATCTGGAATCACAGTGAGAAACAGCTGATTATTGTCGATCTTAAAGGCAGAAGGAGTGGACGAGGCTCCCAGGGTCACCTCATAGTCTTTCTGAGTCGAAATGTTCACCAGCGGCTCAGAGACATCAGTGTTCTCCACAATTTCAAATAAGGTCTGGTTCACGGAGCAGCCTAGAAAGTTGCAAAGGAGAAGTTGGTGCCTTCCACCCCATCTACCACCTACCTATCCGGCCCCTGTCCAGCACATACCCTGGGCCACGGTCCCTGGAGGTTGGCCAAAAAGCACTATAAGCGATGACAACATCAGGAGAGGCCACAGGAGGGCCGGAGCCCCCATGGCGGTGACTGTCACTTGGAAGAAGGGTCCAGCCTGCTTGGTTCCAGGGCTGGTACAGTTCCTGCCTTGGGCGACCTTCGCCCCTGCCAGGCACCGCCTCATTTTTATGACCCTTTACAGATGGCCTCTACCAAGGGGGCTCCCGCAGGCCGGCACTGAGAGGGGACATGAGGTCATATTTCAGCCTGAACTCCCAGGAAGCTAACTGGGAACTCAACCCATAGACACTATACATAAGGTATAAAAAACTTGAGAGCCACTGGGAGTGGGGAACAGGCCAGGTGAAGTCATAGCAAGGCTGAGGCCCATAGGTCTAAGGAAGCTGAGTCACAGCTGGGAGGCTGGGAGCTGAAGGAGACTGTGGGGAGATCAGAAAGGGTTAAGGTGGGGCTGGGGAGAAGCTGCGGGGGGGGGGGGGACCTGGTGTCTGGTTGGAGTCTTGGAGCACTGGGCAGGATTGGATGGGCTGGCATAGCATTAGGAGACTTGGAAGAGGAACGGGAGGAGGTGGATCAGGGCTGGGGAACTTGGGGGGTAAGAACAGGGGTGTGGGCTGAGCTACTGGTCCTGGGTTTCCTCCTACCCATGTCAGGATGACCCTCATCTCTCTTTCTCCTCCATGTCCTTTAGCAAAATCATCCCGAAGCCATGTTGCATTGCTTTCCTTCCCTGCTCCACTCACACAGGAGAAGGCTGTGTCCTAGTGTGCTCCACACAGTGGTTGCCCCGGAGAAGGGCCTGGCACGGCCTTGGTGAGTGATAGAATGCCAGGGGAGCCTTTGAGCCACAGCTGGGAGCTGAGGCGGGGAGAGCCACTGTCTGATGGAAGACAGAAATCCTGGTGAGGACACAGCCCAGGTCTCCATGAGACCTGTTCTTGTCTTTCTTGCTTCCTCCTACAAGCCCTTGAGAGCTGGGAGGGGCCTTCAGGTGGGGCCAGGAGGGTGGTAGGGGGTATTGTTTATTGTTTATTGTTGTTTTTCGAGACAGGGTTTCTCTGTGTAGCCTTGGCTGTCCTAGACTCACTTTGTAGACCAGTCTGGCCTCGAACTCACAGAGATCTGCCTGCATCTGCCTCCCAAGTGCTGGGATTAAAGGTGTGCACCACCGTGCCTGGCTGGTAGGAGGTTTTGTATTGAAGGGCCCTGCAGAGCCTTCACCACTCTGGACCTTTGCATGGCTGCTTTAGATGTGTGAAAGCCTTCCAGAGGAGGCTCCAGGCCTCTGTCAGGACTGAGCACTTCGTCCTATGACCCCCTCACTGGTCTCTTAGCTGCTTACTGGGAGATGATATCACTGTTCAGGTATGTATTCAGGTCCTCCCATTCATGAATAACCTGTGTCGGCCTGGCGTGAGTCTCCTTACCACTCTATACACCCTGACTACATGGCTGGACCAGGGTGGGGATCCCCAATCTCTGGAATTTTTGCTAACTGGACCACAGGGCAGGGTGGAACAGTGGTTCAGCTGGGAAATGAGGAGGTCAGTTGATGACAGAGATAAGGAAGAAATGTCCTACCTGGCCTCCCAGTTCAAAGGACAACTGGGTGTGGTCCTAGTCATTGAATTATCTGGATGGAGCTGTCCATACCCGCCAGGCTCACTGAGCAGGGCTGCCTGGATGTTATCAGACACCACACACCACAAGCTAGCAGACCAGGGTCTCAATTCCTTCTTTATTGATGCTAAGGACAAGCAAGCCCTACTCCAGCCAGGCTCCTGGAGAATCCCCTCCCTCCCTCATCTGGGAAGCCTGGTCGCTTCAGTCCATTCTGAAACTTTGACAGCAGGTCTTGGTCCAGGAGGCAGCCAGAGAGACGGGAACCCATCCAGGGAGAACCTGGGGAGTAGCAGCCTGTGGATGGTGACAGCTGGTGAGGGAATTAGGGAGTGGCCATCAGAGTGCATGCACCCTCCTGGCTGGGGAACAGGAAGGGTACTTTTGGAGTCCAGCCGTGGGTAGAGCGCTTACCAATCCTGTAGGGCCTGAGGGTTCGACCACAGCAAGCAGAACTGGTCTTCTGAGGCCTTGGACTGGGTCAGGCTCTTCTCTGGGGTATTTTCTGGGTCCTGCTCGCTGTGCCCCACCCCCAATCCCAAATTAGAATTAGTAGTGTACTGGGGTGTGGCAGGCTGCTGATAGAGGGCCATGTCAAGCTTGTCCCATACCTCCCTGGCTCACCTGCGTTTTCCCACCAGACCCTGCAGCAGGCGCTGCAGCCTGGCGCTGTCCTGCAGACGGCTGAGCTCGCTGGTGAACGTCCCATCTGAGTGCCTTGGGGTCCTGGGGAGAGGCGGAGCCAGAAGGGTCAGAAAAAGATGGTGGGGGCGTGGCCTGGATGAAGAGGATTCCGGACCTCGCTTACCTGGGAGCCGTAGGGAGCGCAGTGGAACCTGCTAGCAGCAACAGCAGCAGCAGCATTAGCGGAGGCGGGAGTCTCAGAGGCTCCATGGTCCGGCTCTGGGTGTGATGAGCTCTGCAGCTGAGCCCCGCGCAGCCGCTTTATAGCTGCCCCGACGGCAGGCGAGGGGCTCCAGCACCGCCCCGGCTCCGCGCGGCCGGCCGCGCCCCATCGATTGCTGGAAGGTCAGGGCCGCCCCCCCAGCTGTCGTCCGGCCACCTCCTGTCCCCACCGCCGCGTTGGCGCCCCTCAGCTCGCTGGGCGAAGTGGGGGGAGTAGAAGCGTAGTGCTACCAGGTAGCGAAGCGGACACCTGCATCTGGGACCAGGGGCAGGGAACATGGGATGACGGTTCAGGACAGGCCTAGCCCAGACCAAGACCCATCTTTTGGAAGAGGCTGTGGGTGTGTTGAGGAGCCTAGGAGGGACAAGTGGACGACAGAGGAGGAAAGAGGCCAGAGTCCTAGCATTCCTGGGCAGGAGGACCGGTTGTAAGGTCAGCCCAGCACCGGAAGCAAAAATGGGAATCCTCTTAGGCTTGTGGTTGCATTTTTGGATGGGAGAAAACAACCTACTCATATTGGTAGCTGGAGGCGGAGATGGGTTAGAACAAGAGAGAGAGAGAGAAAAAAGCAGGTGCGTAGAGGTTGTAGGGAAGGGAAGAGAAAGAGCTATGGATGGAGACTGATGACAAATGGGCTTGCAAAACATCCTTATACCTGGAGTCCTGGACTGTCTAGCAGGAACCAGGACCTGAGCCCAACCCAGCACCAAAACCTAAACCCAAAAGACAACCCTTAGGATCAAATTAAAAAACAGAACGAACTGTTTGAGCTAGCTCTCAGGTAAAAATCGCATGCTTTTTGTTTCTGGGAGTGGTTTGGCTTGGTTTGGATTTTGGAGACAGAATATTTAGCTCAGGCTGCCTTTGAACTCACTATATCGCCAGAGTTGGCCTGGAACCCTCAACAGTTTTCTTCCCTTGGCCTCTCAGAAGCAGAGACTGCCAGCGAAAACCACCAAGTTCAGCTCTACTTGCATTTGGTGGGGGAGGGGCTAGGTGCTGAGCTGCAAGTTCTTTGTGTTGAATTGTTTGAGGACAAGGTCTCATGAGGCCCAGGCTGATGGCGAATTTGTCACTTAGCTTAGGGGTAACCTTGAGCTTCAGATCTCCCTGTCAGTATCTCTGGGGTACTGGAATTGCGGGGGGCGGAGGGACGGGGTGCCAACACGCCTGGTGTTAAATGGGGTTAGGAACAGAGCTTGGGGCTTCACACATGCTAGGCTAGCACTCTAGAGAGCTCCCCATTCCTAACCTCTGCATGACATGAGGCTTTGAAAACAGCAGACTTTATGCGTTAGAGCAGTTTTCAGTTTACAGTAAAACTGAACTGAAAGTGTGCCATGCAGTTCCCTAATGCCCCTTACATACTCCCTCCCCAGAATCTTTTTTTTTGAGTTTTGGTTTTTGGACACAGGATTTCTCTGTGCCTCACTCTGTAGACCAGGCTGGCCTCAAACTCACAGAGATCCACCTGCCTCAGCTAACCAAGCATTGGGATTAAAGACGTGCGCCATTACACCTGTTTGGACCATGGTCAAAACGACAGTATCGTCAAGGCCTGCAGTTGTTATCAGAGGCTACTTGGGGATTGTCACTCTATAGGGTTGGACAGTGTAAACTGGCATGGATTCAGTCCCACAGTATCAGATCTGGTCACAGCCCTGAAAGTTCCCTGTGGCACCTTACTCCTCCAGCCCTCGCCCCAGTCCTCCTGCCCTCCTCACCGATGCTGCTGTGGTCTCAGAGCTGGAAGCACAGGTTGTATCCTTTTCGCAATGGCTTCCACATTTCAAAACGTCCATTTACTTATTCGTGTGGGTGGGTGCATGGAAGCCAGAGGACAGCTTGTAGGTCTCGGCTTTCTCTTTCTTCCCTGTGGGCTCCAGGGGTCAGACTCAGGTGGCCAGGCTTGGCAGCAAGGGCCTCCACTCGCCGAGCCATCTCCTGCCTCACACTGGCTTCTTTCACTCGGCAATAACCATTTACATCTGCTTTGAATCTTTTCATGGCTCAGTAGCTCAGTTCTTTCTGGGGCTTTAGCAATGTTCCACTGTTTGAATGGACCAGTGTGTTTATCCACTCACCCAGTGAAGGACATTTGCGTTGTTTCCAAGTTCAGGCAACTATAAATAAAGCTGCTATGGTGTGTGTGTGTGTGTGTGTGTGTTACAGACATGGCTCGGTGGTAGAGCACTTGCTTACTATGCATGAGGCCTATGTTCAATACTCAGGACCACAGGCGGGAAACGAAGCATATGTCGGTCCTGACCAGGGGAACCATAGACGTGACACTAAAATCAAATCCCTGAGTAAATACAGCACAAGGAAGAAGGCAGGTGGTTAGTGAGCAATGACCTACCGGGACACTGGAAGGCAGGAGGTTGTCATCTGCTAGTCAGGCATTCTGGTGTCACAGAGCCTCGTCAGGAAGATTGATGGTCAGGCCAGGGGGAGGGAACAGGACAATGGCTGCTACCGTACAAGGGCCACTGTATACTGACGTCAGAGGAGGACGGCAGAGCTGTTGGAAGTCATGTCTGGAAAGGGCTTAAGAAAGACCCTGAGAACTGGTGGCATATGCACTTGGGAGGTAGAGGCAGGAGGGTCTCTATGAGTCCGAGGCCAGCCTGGTCTATAGAGAGAATTCCAGGCCTGCCAGGGCTACAAAAAGTGACCCTGTCTCAAACAAACAAACAAACAAATAAAAAAGATGGTCCCTGAGAGATTGCTTTGTTAGTGCACATGGGAGGCCAGGAGCAAAGCAAAAATGCATGCGTTCTAGCTGCATGGTAGCCACTAGTGATGGGTTACAATCACTTAGAGTTTATAAGGCAGTTGTGGTGGCTTACTCCTAAAATCCCAGTCCTGGGAAGTTGAGGCAGGAGGACTGTGAGTTCAAGGCCAAGCTTGGGCTATGTCATAGTTTTGGAGCCGGGACTCTCAGTGGAGGCACTGCCTTTGGACAAGTCTATGGGGCGTTTCCTTGATTAATGGTTGATGTGGGAGGGGCCCAGCCCACTGTGGGCGGTGCCATTCCTGGTCAAGTGAGCCCAGGTTACATCAAAACAAAATCAACTGAGCAAGCCATGGTGAAGCAAGCAGGTGAGCAGGGCTCTTCTGTGGTCTCTGCTGCAGCTCCTGCCTCCCGAATCCCGCCTGGGATTCTCTCAGTGATAGGCTTTAACCTGTAAACTGAATAAACTGTTTCCTCCCCAAGCTGTTTTTGGTCATGGTGTTTACAACAACATAGGGAAGCAAACTGAGACAGGCTACCTAGTGAGGCAATGTTTAAAAACAAACAAACAAAACCAAAAAAGAAACCTATCATGGTCCGACATAGTAGTACCTGCTTTTTTTTTTTGAGACAGGGTTTTTCTTGTAGTCCTGGCTATCCTGACTGACTTAGTAGACCAGGCTGTCCTTGAACTCACAGAGATCCACTGCATCTGCCTCCCTGAGTGTTTGGATTACAGGCATGCACCACCAAGCCTGCCTCTACTCAGTGGTACATACTTTTAATTTCAGCACTCAGGAGTTCAGGCAGGTGGGCCTCTGTGAGTTCAAGGCTAGCCTGATCTATAGAGAGAGTTACGAGCCAGCTAGGACTACAAAGAAAGATTGTCTTAAAACAGAAACAAACAAACAACATAGAAAAAGAGGCCTTACTTGTGTCTTTCCATGCTCCAGACAGGCTGCCTCAATTATTAGAGAGGAGCGTGGCCTTCCCCAGCTGCTTCTGTTTCCAGGAGGCATTTGCAGTAGTTGAGAGAAGAGTCCTCGGTAGGCACTGGAATCTGAGGCTGCATGGATGGGGGCTGTATAGATGGAGGTCTATGTTCCCTGAAGACCCTCGCCTAGGAGGGCACCAGCAATTAGCCTCCCGCAGCTCAATGAGGATTCAGAAAAATAACAGCCATCACAGTGCACCCCGTGAGAAGGGCCAGGTATCTGGGTGTGGTGACGCAAACCCAGCACAGGAGAGACCGAGGGAAAGGATTTCTGCAAGTTCAAGACCAGCCTGGGCTACATATTAGACCTCATCTGGAAAAAAAAAAAAAAAAAAAAAAAAAAAGAACAGACTAAGTATTGGGTATGTGAATGAGCTGCCAGGGCTCTATCCAGCTAAGGAAGGAAGCCCTGGGCCTAGGCCTTGGCCTGCTTTTGAACTGGGCCGCAGCCTCCTGCAGGTCCTGCCTGAGAATGTAGTCTCTACCCAAGCTGAGCCAGAATGTACTCTGAGCTTTCCTGAAATATTATTATTTTGTTTGGTTTTTGGTTTTGTTTTTGTTTTTGAGACAGGGTTTCTCTGTGTAGCCTTGCCTGACCTGGACTCCCTTTGTAGACCAAGTTGGCCTCGAACTCACAGCAATCCACCTGCCTCTTCCTTCCTGAAATATTTCGAATTCAGCTTCTTCTTTTTTTTTTTTTTTTTTTTTTTTTTTTTTTTTGAGACAGGGTTTCTCTGTGTAGCCTTGGCCATCCTGGACTTACTTTGTAGACCAGGCTGGCCTCGAACTCACAGCGATCCGCCAGCCTCTGCCTCCCGAGTGCTGGGATTAAAGGCGTGCGCCACCACGCCCGGCGAATTCAGCTTCTTCTAATCTGAGAGTCCCACCCCTGTGTTCCCCCACCCACTCACCCATGCCCAGCCCACCCCACCCCGTGGCATGCCGTACAGGCCCAGGAGCTCTTTGTCTTCCTGCCAGAAAGGCTGGTTTATTAGCCAGGGAGTGACTCCTCTACATCCACTTGAAGGACAGCCGGTTAGTCACAGGATTCCAGCAAATATCTCTCTGCCTCATAAAGCCCATATACTTAAGTCTCTCATCAACACAGTCCCTGTGGACTTTCACTGCATGGACTCATAGTCTTCCAGAGACCGTTCTTGTTGCTGTCTCGTCTCATGTCATGATTCTGTAGTGTCATCTTTATCTGTGCTGTCCTGTTCCAGCCTAGGTTCCTGCGGTCCAGTGTTGGCACAGAGTGAAAAGTATGACCTCCTCCAGATGTAGTCTGGGGAAGAAGAGAGAGACCCCCCTCCCATTCCTCATCCCTCCCCCCAACCCTGTGTGAGAGCATTCTTAGCTCAGATAGTCCTTGTCAGGTACCACTGGTAGTCAGTGATCCATACAATCTCAAAGGCAAGGAAGCTGTGGGTCAAGTGGGTACTTAAGATGGGAAATGAGGCCACCTCTCAGCTGCCCACTGAGGACAGTTAAGGGTTAACACTGGCTGAGCCAGGTGTGGTAGTCCACTCTCTTTAATCTTAGCACTCTGGAGGGAAGAGCCTAGCCTGGAGGATCTTGGAGTTTGGTGCTAGCCTGGTCTACAGAGGGAGTTCTAAGACAGCCAGGGCTACCTAGGCTGGGCCGGGTTCATTTCACAGTTGCCAGGTTCAGTAGTGGCTGATGGAGCTGGCAGCACCAGACACTTGGGAAGAGAGCCGGTAAGAAATGGAGCACCAGCCAGCGCCGGGATCTCAAGCGTTCCTGCACACCTGCCCATGTGTGGGTGTCCAGTGGAGAGCGAGCTGCATGTCCAGATTGCTGTGCCCAGGGGGTAAGGAGCAGTCCCAGAACCACCGGAGGAAGAGGCGAGGAGCCCTTAGTCTGTTGCAGAACCAGAGCTGGTGCTTTTCTGCGTGGGAAAGACATTGTCCCAATGCAGGAATATAGGTTCGGCCTTATCTTTCAAAGCTTCTGATAGGTAATTTGGTGGACTGAAAGGTCCTATGTGTCTCCTGGCCAGGCTGGCTGGCTCTGACAAATCTGGTCCAGACAACCTGCTCTCCTCATAGGTTTCTGGAAACACAAATTGGCCCCGATCACGCGAAACACCAGCTGCTGCTCGGCCTTTTTTTTTTTTTCTCGGCCTTTTTAATGCCAGACATTTCGCTTAATTCTCATCTCTTGAATTGAAGCATTTTTTCCCTTTGCCAGTTTCCTAGGGTGCAGAAATTCAAGCCGAGCCGCCGGGGCGGAGCTGGGCGTGCTAGGGGCGGGATTTCACACAGCCCCTACCTGCAAATCCTTAAACTCCTCGCCTAGCCGAGCGCGTTCGGCGGCCGGCGCGCCATGGGGAACAGCAGCGCAACTGACGATGGTGGGTTGTTGGCGGGGCGGGGGCCAGAGTCCCTAGGGACTGGCGCAGGGCTTGGGGTCTCGGGCGCTGCGGCACTGGTGGGGGGCGTGCTGCTCATCGGCATGGTGCTGGCAGGGAACTCGCTTGTGTGCGTGAGCGTGGCCTCTGAGCGCACCCTGCAGACACCCACCAACTACTTCATTGTGAGCCTGGCCGCCGCCGACCTTCTCCTTGCAGTGCTGGTACTGCCACTCTTTGTCTACTCCGAGGTGAGGCTTGGTGCGCTCGTTCCCAGTCTCCCCCTCCCACAGCCCGGGCACAGTTTGGCGGCTTTGACCCTCAGCAGCCTTGAGCTAGGGCGCTTTCAGGGAGCCCCAGGTCTCCTCACTTCTGACTGTCCACTTTCTCCCGGCTCTTCAGAGTCCTGTGCCTATTTTGTGTTTGTCGGTCACCCTACCACCCTCTGGATCTCTTCCTACTCTCTGTCTGGGATCTGCCAACCCAGAGGGGACTTGTGTTTTTGGAACCAAGGATCATGCCTTTCCTATTTAAGCACTGGTTCCCCTCCAGAAATACTGTACCCCAAACCCCGCCAAAAATCAGCTTGACAGACAGGCAAACGTGTGCAGACAAACATGACTGCTAATGAACACTACCTTTTTGGGAAAACACACACACACACACACACACACACACACACACACACACACACACACACACCCCACCCTGTGGAAGAAACTTGAAGCCACCCAGCTGCCAGGAGCTTGGAGCAGTGAAGGGTATAGGTAGAGAGGCCCCGGCAGGGCAGTGAACTCTGGGGGGTAGGAGGGGCTGCTTAAGGGAGGTGGCTAAAAACCTTTTGGAGACTCCTGGGACAGAGTCACCCCAGACCAGGTTTGGCCACAGAAAAGCTATTTAGGACAGGGATGGGGACATAGTGGCCTGCACTGTGGGGTGGGGTGGGGGTGGGGAGGATTCATGGAATTTCTAAGGAAGACACAGTGAGTTCTGGAGCTAGGGCAGAGGCCAGTGGCCACGCTTGACCCCAGATCCTCCCCTAAGGGACAGACGTCACTGTGAGGATTCTTAAGCTCCTAATCGTCCCAAATCAGGGTGAAGGGATTTGGGGATGGGTGGGTTAAGATGGCTGCATGCTCCTTTGCCCTTGAAGAGGAATACCCCGGGGGAAATTCAGAGAGCCCTAGGAGGTCTTTCTACTTTTACAGTCTGTCCTCAGGGCCATTGTCATGTGTATACTGTCCAGCATTTGACAGGACCCATCCAAAGTCCCGCAGCAGCAGTGACAGGTAGCGCAGGCAGGATAACTCTTAGCTGGGTCTTGGAGATGGGTAGGATTTGTGTTTAGGGGCCAGAGGGTCAGGCCAAAGCATCTAAGGCCCCCTCTTCCCCAGATGGTATCAATCCTTCAAGGGTCTTCCCCAATCTTCTCATCTAAGTGAGGAAGACCCGAGTCAAGTCTGCCCCCTCTCTCTCCTCATACACACATGTCCTCAACTGTCTCAGGCTCACGTTGGGCTCCTATGCCCCGCCCCCTCCCCTCTAGTACACAGCCCTGGCTTTCCCTCAGTAAGAGTGGGGTTCAGAAATTCTGTGGCTGGAAGGTCAGGTCTTGTGTTTCGTTTCTGCAACCTCTGCGTGGCCAGGTCCAGGGTGGTGTGTGGCTACTGAGCTCCCGTCTCTGTGACACCCTCATGGCCATGGACGTCATGCTGTGCACCGCTTCCATCTTCAACCTGTGCGCCATCAGCGTGGACAGGTGGGTACCCCGGACGGCCCCCTCTCCCATCCCCACCTCCCCGTCAGCCGCTTCACACCGTGGCCTCACCACATCTGTGTCCCCTCTAGGTTTGTGGCGGTGACCTGGCCGCTGCGCTACAACAGTCGGGGCCAGCGCCAGCTGCTGCTCATCGCCGCCACGTGGTTGCTGTCTGCCGCGGTGGCTGCGCCGGTGCTTTGCGGCCTCAACGACGTGCCCGGCCGCGATCCAGCCGTGTGTCGTCTGGAGGATCGCGACTATGTGGTCTATTCGTCCGTTTGCTCCTTCTTCTTGCCCTGTCCGCTCATGCTACTGCTTTACTGGGCCACTTTTCGCAGCCTGCGGCGCTGGGAGGCAGCCCGGCACACCAAGCTTCACAGTCGAGCGCCTCGGCGACCCAGCGGCCCCGGCCCGCCAGTGGCCGACCCTGCGCAGGGTCCCTTCTTCCCAGACTGTCCGCCCCCAGCACCCAGCCTCCTACCCAGCGGCTCCAGCGGGCCAGAGTCAGACCTTTCTCGGAGACCCTACGGCCCCGAGGAGTGTCCGCTTCCCGATGCAGCGCTCCAGCAACCGCCCGCGCCACCTTCCTGCAGGAGAGGTGCCAAGATCCCTGGAAGGGAGCGCAAGGCAATGAGGGTCCTGCCTGTGGTAGTCGGTGGGTTTCTGCCCTGGGGCACCAGGTGGAGGGGGTCCCGGGCGCCAAGGCGGGAGTAGGGAAGGGTCCAGGTTAGAAGGGTAAAAGGCGGGGGGGAGGAGGGGGGACGGGGTCCCGGGTGAGGGACTTCGAGTGCAGATGTACGGGCTCACGCCACCCACCCCCAGGGGCCTTCCTGATGTGTTGGACGCCTTTCTTCGTGGTGCACATCACACGGGCGCTGTGTCCGGCTTGTGTCGTGCCCCCAAGCCTGGTCAGTGCCGTCACCTGGCTAGGCTATGTCAACAGTGCTCTCAACCCCATCATCTACACAGTCTTCAACGCCGAGTTTCGCAGCGTCTTTCGCAAGACTCTCTGTCTCCGATGCTGAAAGGGCCACCGGCGTCCTGAGGTCGAGGAAATCAAAGCCTGTGTGCCGAGTGCGCTGGCAAGCATTCGTCTTGATTAAACGAAATCTCTCCTAACCACTTATGAAGGCTGGGGGCTGGGGAAGAGCGTGGAAACGAGAAGGGTGTGTTGCCTGGGTGATGAGGCCTGGCTAACTCCTTCCGCCTTTGAGGATGTTACTGGCTCAGCTCCAGGAAGCTTCTCCAGTCTCCCCTGCCCCCGGAAGAGTAGGGAAACTGCTACCGCTGACTTAGTTTGCCCTCAATATGAAAAGTGACCAAGTGCCTCCTGGGAGAGGAGCTAGAGGAATTTTCTGGGGCTGCTGTGTCCCCAAGATCCTGTCTAGGCCAGCTCTTACTCCGTGGAGAGCCAAGAAGGGAGGGCTCTGGTGTCATTGAAGGGGTACAGTACACATAGCTTCCCGCCAAAAGATATCCAAAACTCTGACCACTGACCAAATTCCTAGGGTACCCTCTGGAAGACAGACCTACATTCAAGCCCACCCTGGCCATCTGTACCTCAAGTTTGCCCAGCACCTGGGTGCCTATATGACAGACAGCAGGGGTCAAGGCTAGACTGAGGGGCCCAAGCAGCCCCAGTGCTGGGGGGCTCCTTAGCCAAGGCTGAGCCCTGCCAGAAGAGGTGACTTCTGGCAAGGACAGCTCACCCTAACACTCTTCCCTCCCCCTACCCTGTCATGGGAGAGATGTAAGTCAGGACTGCTGGGGTGGGGGGTTCCACACTGATGGCAAGTGGCACCAAGTGTCACACTCTGTCTTCAATATTGGGAAAGAAGGAGCTGTGAGTTTACGGCAGTGAGCAAACCCCTCAAGTGTTAAAACAGTCTTGGCTGGATGCGAGGCAACTCCCTAGCATGGAGGGTCCTATAGCCTCACTGGGCTCTGGATGCTTATGTCCCCTGTGGGGGGGCCTCTGTTGCCCTCCCAGGACTAGCATGCTCCCAAGGGGCCAATGAGGTCGTGGGTTCATGTCTGTCCACAGAGTCTGATATTAGTGGAACTGAAGGTCCCCTAAGTTTTACCCCCGGAGACCCTAGGATACCAAGTGTGTCTGACCTTTGCTGACTTCCACTGAAAAGGCCCCTACAGATACAAAGGTAAGGCTGAAACTCATGAGTGGGGCAGAAGTCAGCTTGGGAAACTGAGCCCTAAGTGCCAAAGCCCCAGGACCCTTTGTGTTCCCTCCTTAAAGGAAAGAATAAATTGGATCAATTCCAGGTGGCACTTGTCATCCACTGCTCTTGGATGGTCACTACCCCAAAACTCATCTTGGTGTTCTGCAGCCCTCACATAGTGCCACTCCTTGGGGGTAGACACCAGGGATGGCCCCTGCAGGCTGTCCTGTGGTTAGCAGTGACTGGGCATTTTCTTGTCTGAGGAACTCTTGGGTATAGATGACTGCCACACACTTTGGTCTTCCGTCCCCCGCCCCTCCCCCCCCCACTCCTGTCAGTGTGCAAACTGAAATGGACTGGGTATAGTCAGCTGACTCTGCCTAGCCTGGGTGTCTGGTCAGAGCTGAGGGTCACTCAGTCATCAGCATCAAAGGGCTCCTGGGAAGAATGGCAAGGCTCCTTGCTCACAGGTTTAAAGAGGCCCAGGGCTTGATTCCAGCAGAACTCAACAGGGTGGTCACAGAGCCCTTATTCAGTGGAAAGGCTTCAGGTACCTGCCTGACTCATTGTTAAGCCTTGGGGAGAAGGCAGGGACCCCACAGAATGGGATCTCCTTACTCACATGCATTAGACTCACATGAGGGACCTCCGGGATCTGCTGGGTATAGGGATGACTTTCTTACACATGCTGAAGTGCGTTTACCTCACAGGAACTGTTTTAGAAGTAGGTGCCAGAGCTGGTGAGTGGAGCAGTTCATCCTAAACTTGAAGGTATTCCCCTGGGCCCTGGCTGAAACTGCATATCCCCTACATAGTGTAGGGAGCCTCAGCACCCTCACTTCCAGAGTGTTCTTCTGCCAGTGTTCTTTGTCAGGAGGAGCAGCAGGTCCCACTCCTAGGTCAGCCAAGTCTCTCCCAAAGGACTCTGGCCGCTTACCCACTCCCAGGTAAGGTGGGTGGTCCTGGGGAATGAGAGGGAGGGAAGAAGAAAAACAAAGAGAACAGGACTGTGCGTGCAGAAGCCCTGGCCACAGGCCAAACACACTGCCACATGCATCCAAGGGCCTGGCCCTGGGGACTTCCGAGAGCCCTTTAGCTGCTCAAGGCACACACAGAACTGAGGGGGGTAAACCTTGCTAAGCAGCCCCCGGCTCTCCTGAAGCCACTCCCGGTAGAGAAAGACAAGTTAAAAACTCCTTGGGGTCACAGGCAGCCCCTCCTAAGTGCTGGCCATGAAAGCAGTGAAGGTAGGTCAATGAGAATGTCAGCAGGCCTACGTATGTCCCTATGGTAGGATGCACGGGAGCGGACAGCTGTGGTCACACAGTCAGGACATAGCAGAAACCCTCTGGCCATTTGAATATAAAGTGGGCTTTGTAATGGCAACATCTAGGTGGGACGGTGAGGGCTTTATTTACAACCTTATTAACAGATACAACAGATATGTACACGTGGCATAGGGGACCCCCATGGGTAAAGACACACTCATGATCCAGGCATGAAAGAGCACCATGATAGGTCGAGGGCCCTGGGCTGTGACAGAGTGCCCCATTCCGAAAGCCACCAGCATTCCTCAGTCTCTGGCAGGAGTTCCTTTCCAAGGGCATCGTCTGTTAGCAACTTGTCCTGCAAGTTTCCCATGGCCCCTCTTCTCAGTGGCCCCCACAGTCATCAGAGGGCCTAAGCCTGGTACGTCCTCACAGCAGAGCAGGGAGAAGCCTGGCTCAAACAGCAACTTTTTCTATTACACTTTCTTCAACATGGACTTCGTCAGCCTGGACAGTGACAGAGGTTGACTGGCCACAGACGTGCTGATGGTCTTTCCAGTCCTGGAAGAGAAGACACCCATGTGAGCAGCAAGGTCAAGGGGTATCCACTGTGTTACAGAGCAACACTTCACCTGTGGATGGACCGAGGGTGGGGCACTTAGATGGGCCCTGGATTTCACAGAAGAGTGACTGTTTGTGAGCTGTCTGTAGAGTCAGATAACACAAGACAAGGCCACATATGCTCATTGCATCCATGCTTTGTTTTTCCCTTGGAGATAGGTGCTGTAAGGATTCATATGAAAAGTTGGACACAGTGGGTAATGCCTGTGATCCCGGCATGTGGGAGGCTGAAACATGGGAACTGCCATGAGTTTGAGATTGGCTTAGGCTAATAGTAAAAACAAGCAAATACATTTATAAGTGATATCGCCACCCACAGTGGTATTCATAGCTGTGAGGGTGATCCCATCTGTGTGCAGAGACACCCATGCACACAGACATGCTCAGGAGAGCAGAAACAAGCACATCCTGAAGTGTGTGTGTGTGTGTGTGTGTGTGTGGGGTCACCTCAAGATAGGCCTACCTTATTTCCATAATAAAACTGGTCCTGGCCGGATAGTGGTGCATGCCTTTAATCCCAGCACTCGGGAGGCAAAGGCAGATGGATTTCTGTAAGTTCAAGCCCAGCCTGGTCTACAGAATGAGTTCCAGGACAGCCAGGGTTACACAAAGAAATCCTGTCGCGAACAAATACCCTCCCCCACAAATTGCACCAAGTTATAAAATCCACAGAGCTGCAGCAGTGTGTGTGAGCTAACTGTGTGCATCAGGCCCAGGCAATGACCAGACCCTGGCAGCCACCCACACAGCGAGACTCTGCCTCCATAACTGGTATGAACTGGCATGGGGCCTTGGAGCTGTGGACTTTGGCCAGGTACCCAGGGAATTCTAGATGCTTTCTTCTGTGAGGTGAATGGATGGGGCGTGGACAACGAAGCTCTCAAGGCACATGCCAGCGTCTACCCCAAGCAACAAGTAGACCTCCATCTAGGTCTTGGAGTAAAAAATGTAAATATCCAAGACTGATTCTTGAAACCTCAAGTTCTGGGGCTGGAGAGACAGCTCAGCAGTTAAGAGCACTGACTGCTCTTCCAGAGGTCATGAGTTCAATTCCTAGCAACCACATGGTGGCTCACAACCATCTATGATGTGATCTGATGCCCTCTTCTGGCCTGCTGCTGTACATGCAGGCAGAGCAGTGTATACATAATAAATCTTAAAAAAAAAAAAAAAAAAAAAAAAAAAAATCCATCTTGGTACCAGAAAAAGGGCTCAGGAGTTAAGAGCACTTGCTGCTCTTGCAGAGGACCTAGATTCGGTTCCAGCATCCACGTGGTGGCTCACAACTTCTTGTAACCCCAGTTTCAGGGGATCTGGCACCCTCTTCTAGTCTGCAAGGACACTGCACAAATGTGGGGCACATACATAAAGATAAACCCTCATACACATAAATTAAAAACAAATAAATCTTGAGGCTGAAGAGATGCCTAAATGGTTAAGAGTACTTGCTTTTCTTCCAGAGGACCCAAGTTCAATCTCAAGTACCCATACTGGGCAGCTCACAGCTGCCTAATTCTATTTCCAAGGGATTCAAGACTGTCTTCTGACCTCTGTGGGCACCACCTACACACACACACACACACACACACACACACACACACACACACACTCCCCCACCCACCCCACACCCGTCTCTCTCTCTCTCTCCAGCATTCCGGAGATAGAGGTCAGCTTGGTCAGCAGTGAGTCCAAGGCCAACCAGGGCTACACAGTGAAAAGAGGAATTGAAGAGATGGTTGGGGTGACATAGAGTGCTCTTGGGAAGGCACGAGGACCAGTGTTTGGACCATAGCATCTATGTAACAAGCCAGGCAGCCTATATATGCAACTCCTGCCCCAAGGGAAACAGAGACAGGAGCAGGACAGCTGGGCTTGCTGGCTTCCAGATAACCAAGGAAAAGTTCAAGAAGAAAGCTTGTCTCAAAGGAATAGGTAAAGGAAAAATACCTGATGCTCTCTTCTGGTCTCTCAACAGGCACCAGCACACACATGTGCACGCTCAGAGATACACACAAATACATTTTTGTTGCTTTTTTTTTTTTTTGGAGCTAGGGTAGCCTTGTAGCCTTGGCTGGCCTGGGACTTGCTATGTAGACCAGGATGGCCTTAAAATCATAGAGATCTGGTTCCAAAGTGCTGGGATTAAAGGTGTGTGCCACCATACCTAGCACCAACATCATACACTTTTAAAACAATGATTTTTAAGAAACAGTCCCTATCTGACAATGATCCTGGCTCATGGATGCAAACTGTGATGTCTTTGGCTTGTTTGAAAATATTCCACCCTGACCCAGAAAGGAGGTGTTCTGCTTGACAACACTTTCTCAGAGATGCCTTCCACTATGGACATTTCAAAGTCTCCACAGCAGCAAAGCACAAAGGACCGGCACTGTGGTGGGAAGCAGACATAGCCACATTCTAGAGTCCCTGGTAGAAGACAGGCCCTGCATGTTATGTGAGTAAGATGCAGCGTGTCTGTGGCTGAGCATGCAAGCTATTCCTAACCCTCCAGGCTGATAGCTTCAGATGCACATGGTGGCTCTTCTGGCTGCCTGCAGAGCTCATGTGCACAATCCACAGACTTAGACACAGTCTTTCCTATATATGCCAACCTAGTATAATTAAGACTTTAAAATTAACATTGCTTTTCTTCTTTTTTAAATTTATATATTATTTATTTATACAGTATTCTGCCCACATGTGTGTCAGAAGAGGGCACCAGATCTCATTGTAGATGGTTATGAGCCACCATGTGGTTGCTAGGAATTGAACTCAGGACCTTTGGAAGAACAGACAGTGCTCTTAACTTCTCAGCCACCTCTCCAGCCCTAACACTGCTTTTCAAAAGTTGTTCTTCTGGGAATGGTGAGAAGAGCCTACACCCTCAGCACTTGGGATACTGTGGCAAGAAGGGTCACGAGTTAAAGGCCAGCCTGGGATACACAGTCAATCCTGTATCAAAAAAGGAAAGGTCACATGCTGTCCTGCCTGATGATGTGAATTCCATCTCCAGGGGGAGGGGAGGGCCAACCCCCGCAGGTTGTCCCCCGATAACCAAGTGTACACCGCGGCATGTGTGCCCCGGGCATGCTAAATAACACATAAATGTAACTAAGAACAAACAAGGGGCAAGGTGTAGCTCACTGGGAGAGCACTTGCTTGGCACACACAAGGCCTAAATTCAAGCCCCAGCACAACAGCAAAACAACAGTGAGCCAAAGGATGCGCTGGGTGATGCCTTTACTGTGAAATGTCTAGAACAAGCAAATGTCTGTGTGGAAAGTTGAGGATCCCCATGAGAGCCTGAAGAAAAATGAGGGCAGTGGGGGTGGGGGGGGGCTCCAAGGATTCTTTTGAGGGATGTTTCAAAATGTACTGGATTACTGTGCCCCTTTACAGTCACTAACATTCACTAAAGTCATATGAATATGAAGCAGGTGAACTTTTTAAAATTTATTTTTATTATGTATTCAGTGTTCTGCCTGCAGGCCAGAAGAGGGCACCAGATCTCATTATAGATGGTTGTGAGCCACCATGTGGTTGCTGGGAATTGAACTCAGGACTTTTGGAAGAACAGCCCATGCTCTTCACCTCTGAGCCATCTCTCCAGCCCCGAAACAGGTGAACTTTATGGCGTGTAAATCAGAACTAACTAAAGATGCTCTGACACACGGCTCACACGAGGTTAGAAGGAAAGAAACACAGGGCAAGTTAAAAGCAAAGACCGGCTATGACTGTTATCTAGCCCATAAGGAGGCAAAAACAGCTGCCTCTTGAGGTGCCTCACTGACAGAGGTGAGGAGGGCGCCTTACTCACAAGTCGCCACGTGTTACACATGCCCTTGAGCTTCTGCTTGTTCAGCTCCCAGCTAGAGCTCCCTCTGAAGCCAAGATGGGAATGATGGACAGTGACATACCCCACCCCCATAGGGGCTCTCTGTGTGGCCCTGGCTGTCCTGGACTCACTCTGTAGACCAGACTGCCTCAAACTCATAGCGATCTGCCTGCCTCTGCCCCACTCGGTGCTGGGATTACAGGCGTGCACGCACCTGGCTGACATTCACTTTTTAAAAAAAGACTTATTTTTATTTTATGTGTATGGGTGTTTTGACTGCACAAATGGCTGTGTACCGTGTTTGTGCCTGGTGTTATGGAGGGGAGAAGAGAGCATCAGAGCCCCTGGTACTGCAGTTAGGACAATTGTGAGCCATCATGTGGGTGCTGGGAACCGAACCCAGGTCTCTGTAAGAAGAGCAGCACTCTTAACCACTGAGCCACCTCTCCAGTCCCCTACACTCATTTTATATCAATTCAGATGAAGTAGCACGTGCCTTTATCCCAGCACTCAGGAGGCAGAGGCAGGCAGATCTTTATGAGTTTGAGGACAGCCTGGTCTACAAAGAGTCCAGGACAACTAAGGTTACACAGAGAAACCCTGTCTCAAAAAGCAAAACCACAGGCTGGAGAGATGGCTCAGAGGTTAAGAACACTGGCTGCTCTTCCAAAGGTCCTGAGTTCAATTCCCAGCAACCACATGGTAGCTCACAACCATCTATGATGAGATCCTGTATACTCTTCTAGGGAGCAGGCACACATGCAGAGAGGATTGTTGTATATATAATAAATAAATAAATCTGGCCGGGCGTGGTAGCGCACGCCTTTAATACCAGCACTCGGGAGGCAGAGGCAAGTGGATCGCTGTGAGTTCGAGGCCAGCCTGGTTTACAAAGAGAGTCCAGGACAGCCAGGGCCACACAGAGAAACCCTGTCTCAGAAAAACAAACAAACAAATGAGGTCCTCAAGTGCTCTTGGGAAAGGAAGAAGTGTTAGGCATGTGATGCTCAGCCAACAGCCCACAGGCTACTAGTGACCCCATAAACGTATTTAAAACAACATGAAAATGTTTTTTGCTTCCCCTGGGAACTTGACTATGTAATTCCTGAGTGCGCACTTTGTAGATGACAGTGTCATGTTACGGTATTAAAAGGTTAGACATGCAAAAAGCCGCCTTTAACATTAGGAGTGACAGCATGCCTAAAATCCAAGCACCAGAGAAAAGGAGGCAGGAGTTCAAGGCATCCTGGGCTACATGAAACCCTGTCTCAGAAAGAAAGAGGGCCGGAGGCTGGAGATGTGGCTCAGGTGTGGAGCACCTGCCTACTTGAGGGTTATTCTTGACTATATATAGAGTTCTATGTCTCAAAAAATAAAAGGAAAAACCCTCCTTGATGCTCTAAGAGCCAATGGTTAAATAATTTAAACAACGATGGTGTGGATGACCGTTCTTACAGTGCTCTGTGGGGCCTGCTGGGGTAGGACATGGTGAGAGACCCTCAGAACATGGAGTCTCTACCAGAGGACCTCACCCAGTGCAGATCTTACTATGGGCACATAGACACACATGTGCTGGCACTGCACAGATCCAGCTGGGAGCCTACAGAAGTGGGGAAGTAGAGCCCAAACCTAGCAAGGTGGGTGAGTGGGCAAGGGAGGGTGTTGGGGATTCGGAGGGCCCTTTGTCCTTCTGCAGAGGATCCAGCAGGCAGCTCTAGGCAGCCACTGCTCTGGACACTCTATCCAGACTGCAACCCTGAAGCCAGCATTCTGGTCTGCAGGTGCTCGAGTGAGTCCACCTGTCCAGGCACCTGTCCAGGACATCAGACCCAAGGAAAAGGCTGAGGTAATGCAGGCATGTAAGCAGGCACGCTACCTTGCGCTGGCAGAATGTGGAGCAGTAGTTAACCTTGTGGCAGCCGGTACACTCACTCATGGCCTCCCGGCCGCAGTTGACACATGACTGCTGCAAGAAGGACAAACAAGTATCAGCGTCACAGTAGGTGGTAGGCTCCATGTCAGCTACCCAAGACTAAAGAAACACTAGGTGCAGCTTATGGAATGTGTCCATCCCCGATGCTGTTCAGCCGTACAGAACTGCCCTCCTCCCTTTATCTGAGTTTGCCCTGTACCGTTTAACAGACTATCAGTGTCCAAACTCCAAGGAGACTCGTGAGTATAGAAAGCCCAACTTGGGAAAAGTTCTCAACCCTTGGGCACACCTCCTGAGTGCCTGAGGGGCCAGCCTACAGACATGCACGGAAACAGCCTGCACACACCAGGACCTCTGAGCCACCTCCAGTGTTATCAGTTCTGGTATGGAGTTTGGGTCTTAGTGTCTCAGCAGAGGCCAAGGCTTCCTCCATACTGCTGTTCAGAGGTTTCACTGAAATAGCACCAACAGCCCAATGTTTCGCGTACTTTTTCTTTAAGCTACACTCAGTGGGGATGGTTAATAAACCAAGGTGCTGAATACAACCTCTCATCAACTTACTTCTGTGGAATAACTGGCTAAAACTGTAAGCTTGCTATTAGCAACCCCCCCTCCCCCAGGATGGCGGGAACCAGAAAACCTGAGACTAAGCTACAGTTTTGGAAGAGCACCCATCTGGGTCCTGAGTCACAGAGGCTGAAGGGATCCAGTGTGGTGGGTGGTGAGGAACAGCAGCCTGCTGTGACCAGCACACACGCTACGCAAATGTGACCGGCGGCCTCACAGTACTCCTCAGTCCAGTTCGGCCGCTGTTTTTGCGGGTTTGCTGGAAACAGCAGGTATTTGTTCTGAATTTCAGCTTCCTCCTGTGACTGCCACTGTGACCACCATTCTCCCACCTGTGAAACATCAACTACCTCATTTCCTTTAGAAAGCACAACCTGCAAATGGACCCTGGGGTACTGAATTAGCTGCCTGGCCTCTAGCACTGAGCCAAGGCTTCAGAGTCTGCCCCCACCTTAAATGACTAAGCACTGGGGGGGGGGGGGGAAGGTCCATAACCATGTAGACAGAGTTGGTAGGCAGGGTGGGGGGTCCAGATACACAGGAGCTAGGAAGACAGCACTGGCTACAACCAAAGATCTCAAAATATCAGTGTGTTCACCCTGTTAGAAATACGTGACCAGACAGGTCAGTTGGGCGAGAGACAAACTGGTGGGTTACTCCTGATTCCTGTCCAGGAGAGCTCCTAGGTGAACCTGTTAAGTGACCAGGTCTGTAGAGGAAGAGAAAGCAGACAGTGGCAGCCCTAGTCCAGTCTGCAAGGACCGCCACTGAATATAGAAATGCGGGAAGATAGGATGCGAGACTCCTGCTGAAACCTCCCGTCCGTTCCACTGTGGGAAAAGCCAGCCTGACCAAATCCGACAGATGACCTCCCAGACTCTTCAGGGCTGCAGAGAAGGGACCAGCCAGGCCTCCGTAGCTGGGGAAAATACTTGCCCTTTACTGTGCTGGGGTAGCATGTGTGCCCCAGACAGCCCTGAGCACAAAACCAGCAGTGACACTGAAACTCCCTGTGGAGTTAGCAGTTGTGTTTAGAGGCTGGACAAGAGGGCTACAACTGACACGCTCATGGACCCTCTGTACTAATTTATACTGTACTGCAGCTTTTCTGAAAAAATGGCAGATGACCCCAAGACCAGCTTGTTTTTTATCAGAAACAATTTTCCACCATGCCAGCAGAGGTATACCAGTGACCCCCTACCTGTGCTGCCAGAGTGACCTCAAAAAGCCTGTGAGCTTCCTAGAAACTTACAGAAAGCCTAAGAGGCAGTGAGTGGCTTTCCATGAATGGGCCCCAGCAGAGGATCACTACAGTGACCTTTAGTAAAGAGGCCACACGACAGCCTGCAGGCCCAGATGTGAGCCTGCGGCATCTAGAACACCATGGCCCCAGCAGCACGTATAACAACTGCCAACAGGCAGGGAGTCCTCGGTCTCTGCCTCAGAGGAAGAGTCAGTGAACCGTCCATTGGCACAGCACTCAGGCCAGCTTCTGTGTCAACTTACAATGTGGCAGGAATATGACCAACAAGCAGCCAGCCACTGTTCTAGGTGTCACTCATTTCTAAGTTACACAAATTGAACATCACAGGTTACTGAGCAATTTCTCACAAAAGATCCAAACAATATGATCAAAAGATCACCTATAAAGCGCCCACTAATCCTGAACCACAAGAAATAATCTCAATTTGTCATTGGTTCTGAAAAGGCCCTTTAAACCTAATTTAAACTTGGGAACTGCCAGCTGGGAGCGGTGGTGCACACCTGTAATCCCAGCACTTGGAGAGGCAGAGACAGGAGGATTTCTGTGAGTTCGAGGCTAGCCTGGTCTACAAAGCAAAACCAGGACAGCCAAAGCTACACAGAGAAACTATGTCTTGAAAAGACAAAAACAAGAGCCGGGTATGGTTGCACAGCCTTTAATCCCAGCACTCGGAAGGCAGAGGCAGGCAGATCGTTGTGAGTTCAAGGTCAGCCTGGACTACAAAGTGAGTCCAGCACAGCCAAGCCTAGCACAGAGAGACCCTGTCCGAGAAAAAAAACAAACAAAAACAAAAAAAGCAATAAGACAAAACCCAAACCAACTCCGCCCCAAAAAAAGAAAGAAAAGAGAGGGAAAAAACCAAAAACAAAAACCAAACTTGGGACTTGCTAATGTTGGGGGTTGGTTCATGCCTTGTCCCTAGTATGGAACTCACTTTGGAGACCAGGCCTATCTTGAACTCAGAAATCCACCCGACTCTGCTCCTGACTTCTCTGAAGGCTTTCAGTTTTTATTACACTTACTTATGCTTCCGTGTTTGAGCACATATGATATGGTACACATGGAGGAGCGGGTTTTCCCCTTCCACCATGTGAGTCCTAGGGATTGAATCCAGGTCACCTGGCTTGGCAGCAAGCGCCTTTACAGATTGAACTGGCCCTCTTCACCTTTTTTTTTTAATTTAAATAATTTGTTCAGATTACATCCTGATTGCTATCCCCTCACTTGTATCTTCCCGTTCCCCTCTCCCTCCCTCTTTCACCCTATTCTCCTTCCGTAGGCCTGTGACAGAAGGGGACTTCCTCCCTATCATATGATCATAGCCTGTCAGGTCTCTTCTTGGTAGCCTGCTTTCCCTTCCTCGGAGTGCCACCAGGTCTCTCCACCAAGGGGAAGTGGTCAAATAGGGGGCACCAGAGTTCATGTCCGAGGCAGTCCCTGCTCTCCACACAGCTGTGGAGAATGCGCTGTCCATTGGCTAGATCTGATAGGGGTCTAGGTTTACTGCATGCATTGCCCTTGGTTGGTACAGTAGTTTGTGCAGGCTGCCTTGGGTCCAGATCCTCCAGCCTTGATGGTTTTCTTGTAAGGTGCTCTTCACCTCTCCATCTGTTTCCAGTGTGAGATGCCCTTAGAGCTCCCCAGAGAACGACAGAAGCAGGAGGCGCCAGCCCCCTCCCCCACCCCCATCGTCCCTGGCTGGCAGCTGTTATCGAGGCGTGACCAGTTCATGCCAGGGTTGAAAAGTTACGGGATTGTGCTTTGGACTGAGGCCACGGATCAAGAGAAGGAATCCTGAGCCCCAGAACAGTCAGATAAAGCTCTGTACCCTGAGCCAACAGGGCGGGAAAATTCAGGAATGTGACAACATCAGACACTAGAATGCACCTCCTTGAGGGACCCAGGCAGTGAGAAGTTCAGGGAGCAGAGAGATGCAGCCAGGGACTCAAACAAACAGCGTTTTGCACCGAATCTGCAAGCCAGCCATTTTTGCCTTTGCAAGAGCAAAAAACAAACTGTTTAGCTCTGCTACTCCGAGTCTCCTGTATCTCCCCCCCACCCCCCCGCCCTCCGTCTTTTTTTGAGACAAGGTTTCTCTGTGTAGCCTTGGCTTTCCTGGACTCACTTTGTACACCAGGCTGGCCTTTGAACTCACAGTGATCCACCTGCTTCTGCCTCCCGAGTGCTGGGAGTAAAGGTGTGCGCCACCAGACCCAGCAAGTTTCCTGTATCTTAGTATGAAGTAAGGAGCTTTGTTTCTCATATCCTGACCCCAAGATCTTAAAACTGAGTCCTGTGCCAGGCGGTGGCCTAGAAAAAGTGAAGCCACGCCTCTCCAGTACAATGAGGCTGTGAGAATTTCCTGTGCCCTTCGGATCTTTGGCCAGTCCTGCTTCTGTTTAGATACATTTGTTCACAGCACCCCAGTAAGGTTTCTGAGGGACTCCTCTCCCGGTGGCAAGGAAGGCAAAGGTCCCTCAAAGTAAGGCCCCTCTTCCAGCCCATCCTGCTTCCCTTCTTCTCCTTCTTCTTTTATTTTTCCTGAGACAGAGTTTCTCTGTGTACCAGCCTTGGCTATTCTGGACTGGCTTCGTAGACCAGGCTAGCCTCAAACTCACAGAGATCCTCCTGCCTCTGCCTCCAGGAGTCCTGGGATTATAGGCGTGCGCCACCGCCCGGCTTTTCACTAGCAGTTTATAGAATGTCTGCTGGGTCTCAATCCATCGTCAGCGTATCAAAAAGTGTGTTCTTTCTGTGTGTGTGCGCTTGCTGATGAAGCTGTGGGTGAACTGGGTAGAAGACAGACATGTAGCTGCTGCTACAGCCCCATTTTTTTCTAGTCCACTGAAAGCATATGAAGCCAGGCAGTCAGTGGTGGCGCATGCCTTTAATCCCAGCACTCAGGAGGCAGAGTCTGAGTTTGAGGCCAGCCTGGTCTACAGACCAAGTTCCAAGACAGCCAGGGCTACACAGAGAAACCCTGTCTCAAAAAATCAAAACCAAAACCACAAATCATGAGGAGCCTTGAGTTTGGTACATATAGACAGTCCCAGCGCTGGGGAGGCAGATGCAGGACTTTGAAGTTCTGGGCCAGCCTGGGCTACATAGTAACCAGGAAAGAAAGGGCGTGTGCACTTGTATAAGAGCTCCAATGTCACCAAGCGAGAGTCAAGCGTGAATGGCAGTGAGGACCAGCCTTCATGGCCACCAGGCCTAGAAGAAAGTGTGTAGAGACTGAAGGCCAAGATGGACTACAGCCAACGGCGACAACCGTGCATCACGGACTGCTCTGACTGTCCATTCCCTGGGCCAAAAAGCAGCAACACTGCTGATTGTCCAGAATAGTGCCCTGTCCAAGCCACACTTACGGACACATCTTCACTGCTGCACAAATGCAGGCACTGCAGGTGAGGCAACGGTGAGTGTTCAGTGTCTGGAGTCTTGGAACTCTGCATCGGTTCAGTGCCTACCTGTCGGGAACATAACACCCCTCTGCCGTGCATGCCTGCTTCTCAAGCTGCAGGGAGCATGGTGGCTCTCAGGAGGAACATCCTCAGTTGTCCTCAGAGGACACTGAAGGGAAGGGATGCTACTACCCGTCCCTGAGCACTTGCTTCAGAAGTGCAGTATGAGGTCAGCCTGGGATAGAGAACGTTCGTCCTTTCAGACCCAGCCAGGCAGAATCGCAAAGGCTCCTTTTCCAGCACCGTGGCCTGTCCCTGTAAAGCAGTGGTTCCACTTCTGCAGCCTTGGCCACCACAGGTTACACAGAGGACTAGAGGGAAGCAGTCCTGGGCATTGGAAGAAACTGCCAGAGCCTGGCCTACACACACACACCTGAAGCCTGCGTATTCAAAGTAGGACAGCTTGGGGTTCAATTCCCAGCACCCACATGGCAGCTCACAGCTATCTGTAATTCCAGTTCTAGGGGATCTGACAACCTCACACAGACATACATGTAGGCAGAACACCAATGTACATAAAAAAAAAATAAACAAACCATTCTTTTAAAACCCTAAGCTGTTAAAAAAAAGAAAGGAGGCCAGCTGTGTGCTGAATGAAACAGAAAACCAACCTACTTACACCACGTGGGGCAGGCTAGAGGCTCTGATAGATGGAGGGATGGATGAATGGGCCAGCAGCCGGAAGCCTAGGGTTGTTCCTACAATGGTTGGCCACTTCAGGTGCTGGCCATGAAAAGGGAGTCTTGGGCATCCTCCCTCCGCACCCCTAAGAAAGCATGCCAAGGAGCTGGGGATCAACAAGAGAAGCACAGAACGGGTGTGACTGTTTCCCAGACAAAGCAGCTGAGACAAGCGGAAAGCCTCAAATCCATAAGACTCATCAGAAAGCAGGACTGCCAGCAGGCACAGACCAAGGGGCTGAGTTAACAGCATCTAACTGGAGGCAGCGCAAGTGAAACCACCATGGATTTCTCTCCTCAGATGCCTGCAGGACATCAAGTCGAAAGGGCCATAGCTGGCTAAGCTGGCTATGTGGGAGAAAGCCAGGGACTCTACTACGGTAGCTTGTCTGACCTGAACTTGCTATACAGCCCAGGCTTGCCTTGAGCTCGTTCCCTGTTGGATTTAACGGTGTGCATCACCACCAACCCCAGCCTTTTATCTGTGCCTTTCTATTCCTTGAACAAGTGTATGCCTGTGAATTAATTAGTTCCTCTGAACTAATCGTCCCACTATCCAGTGCGTGGGGACAGCTCCTTCCTGAGGCTATGAGGCCAGCATTTCCAGCTTGTCCCACTGTTGTATAGACAGGTCTCCTCGAGGAGCTTCTTGGGGACTCAGGGATGAGCAGTGGCATCTTTGGTCAGCAGCCAAGAAACCCACAGTCGAGGGCCATGCTCCTGCTCTGGGACTGTCTTAGTCAAGGGGATATTCAGCTCGGTCTGTATAAAGCAAGCACAGCCCTTCCTTGTCAGAGTCTGAGCAGATGAGCCACTCACGTACCCACACATTTGACCTACACACACACACACACACACACACACACACACACACACACACACACACGCCTCATTGTTAAAACTGGCATACATGCACACAAAATCCTGTAATGACTTGGCTCAGCTATGCTAAAATTGATCTCTTTTAAAATTCCAAGTAAAATGTGAAAGCTGGCAGACTCAGGACTCCTCCAGCTGTGTTAATTTCTGCACATCTCCTAAAAGCCCCTCAGTGAGGTGTCTCAGCTTGCCCTAATCCATATACCCCGAGTGGAAAGGGTCCCAACATGATGCTTCCACTCCCACACAAGCACCGTTTGCCTTCTGGACCTCCACTTCCTACCCTGTGATCAAGCAGGATTCCTTGCAAATCAAACTTTCATAGCACGGAGAGTACAGGCTCAGGGAATGCAAACTCACTTTAATGCCAGTTGGTGTGTTTGGGTGTTAGTGTTTCAGCTAATCTCAAGAAAATCCACACATGCTAAAGGTAAAAAGAAGGGCCCCCCAGCCCCTCCCCTCCCACCCTGAACATTCAGGGACCCATGTGTAGGGCCTTCCTATAGGGTCTTGAGTCCTTGTCTACTGAGTTGCTGATCGGATCAGTCCTCAAAGTTCTAGCTCAGAAGCCACCATGTACAAGAGCTCAGGGACCAGCTGCTGTGGCCAGCACATTTATCAAGGCCATCAGCAGGTACGCTGGGCTGTGTACCCAGGAGCCATATGGTGACATGCAACTCTGGCCACACGCCAGCAGTCAAGGCCTATTCCTACTGTCACCAGCAGTCAAGGCCTGCTCTTAGTGTCACCAGCAGTCAAGGCCTGCTCTTAGTGTCACCAGCAGTCAAGGCCTGCTCTTAGTGTCACCAGCAGTCAAGGCCTGCTCTTAATGTCACCAGCAGTCAAAGCCTGCTCTTAGTGTCACCAGCAGTCAAGGCCTGCTCCTAGTGTCACCAGCAGTCAAGGCCTGTTCCTAGTGTTACCAGGTTCAACATAAGTCCAGCCACCTTGGCCAACTGATGGTTAGTAGGTTCTTCTTGTTAATATTTATTTATTGTTTGTTTGTTTTTTCAAGACAGGGTCTCACTATGCAGCTCTGGCTGTCGTGGAACTCACTATGTAAAGCAGACTGGATTCACAGAGCTCCACCTGCCTCTGCCTCCTAAGTGCTGGAAATAAAGGTGTGTGTCACTATACCTGGATTGTTAATATATATATATTTTTTTCTCTTTCTTTCTTTTCTTTTCTTTTCTTTTCTTCTTCTTTCTTTTTTCCAGTTTTTTGAGACAGGGTTTCTCTGTGTAACAGAGCACTAGCTGTTCTGGACTCAATTTATAGACCTGGCTGGCCTTGAACTCACAGAGAGCCACTTGCCTCTGCCTCCTAAGTCTTGGGCTCAAAGGCGTGCACCATCACGCCTAGCTTTATTTTGAAAATTCTATGTGTTACGAGTGTTTGAATTGCATGTAGGTATTTAACTGCTCACCAAATGTGTACAGTAGCCATGGAGCTCTTCAGGCTGAAGGGAAGCCTGGAGACATAAATAGTGTCAACTTACTGTGCCCTGGTGAGACCACAGAATAAAGTGTGCCCTTACCAAGTACACAGCAGTGCTCATCGAAACACAGCCCACACTGCAGGACAAAATGAATCCTAGTAAACACGAACAGGATAAGATGACACAGTCCTCAAAACCAACACCGCGGAGACTGCGGCAGGAGGATCATGAGATAGCCAGTCTGAGCTAAGTGGGAAGATTCTGCCTCAAAAAACAAAACAAAACAAAACCCGGGGCATGGTGGATTATGCCTATAATTCCTGGACTTGGGGATTATGGAAGGAGGACTCCAAGTTTAATGAGGAGGACTCCTCATTTACATAGCAAATCCAAGGCTAGCCTGGGCTACAGGAGGCCCAGTCTCAAAACACCAAGGTGGGTGTGGTGGTGCACACCTTTAAGCTCAGCACTCAGTACCCAGGAGGCAGAGGCAGGTGGATCTCTGTGAGTTCCACTAGCCAGGGCTATACAGAGACATTCGGTCTCAAAAACAAAACAAACAAACAAAAATCCACAGAAACTAAACTAAACAAGCACAGAGAATATTTTTCCAAGCCACACTGGAAGGAAGCCAACTGCCATAGAAACAGAAAGCCCTCAGCCATCTGAGAATCGCACACACTTCTAGGAGATCTAGAGTAAGTATAAAAGCAGGTCTGCATCAGTCCATCAGCTGGCTTCCAGCGGATCTCTGAGTGGAAAAGGACAGCCTTTCCCACAGTTGCTGCTGGAATAACCAGAGGAAAACGAAGCCCAAAACCCACAAGTGGGCTGGGCGGTGGTGGCGCATGCCTTTAATCCCAGCACTTGGGAGGCAGAGGCAGGTGGATCTCCGTGAGTTCAAGGCCGCTCTGGACTACAGAGCGAGTTCCAGGACAGCCAGAGCTGTTACACAGAGAAACCCTGTCTCGAAAAACCAAAACCAAAACAAAACAAAAGCCCACAGTGTTCTGTTGAATAAAAGAATTGAGACAAAAATGGGACATACTGCTAAGCCTCTGCACTGGCATGAAGCTCCACAGGTCAGCACTGACCGTTGACAACAGAAATCAGGACGGGTCTAGTGGTAGGAACTCTAGGGGATGGCACTGGTAGCCACTGGGGTGGTCACCCTCAGTGTGGCTGGTGATACATTTGCCAAAGATCATGGACCCTAGTGGGGTGTGATGGCGCACGCTTTCATCCCAGCACTTGGGAGGCAGAGGCAGGTGGATCACTGTGAGTTCGAGGCCAGCCTGGTCTACAAAGCGAGTCCAGAACAGCCAGGGCTGCACAGAGAAACCCTGACTTGAAAAACAAAACAAAACAAACAAACAAAAAGATCATGGACCCTGTAATAGGATATAGGCATTTTACTGTGGCTAAATTTTGCTTTGTTTAAAAAAAAAAAAAAAAAAAGTTCAAAGCACACAGAAAATGTTACTAGTCGTTTGTCTTTGGGCCCTAGTGGTAGAGAAGCTATAGGAAAACATGGTGGCCACAAGGTCACAGCACCCTCCATGGCCCACAGCAGGGCACTGTGACAGTAGATGGAAAACAGTGTGTTAATGCATCAGACCCAAACCAAATATCACTTTTCCAAAGTTAAAAATATGAGAAACATTTCACTACATAAAGATAGCCTGAATGTAGACACATCTGTGGTGACCATGCATCCAAAAACAACGGTTGATGTATATAAAAAGGTCCTCCCTGCTGAAGCCAAGCGTGCATAGACTGTACATCGGTGTCTGCCGCCCTCATCTGTATTATTTTCCAAGTCTCCCTTCCTAGGCGTGGTGATCTCCTCGGGCCAGCACAGGAATCACATGCTATCCCAGGCCCCGGGAGGATGGGCACAGCTCCAAGTCTGAGCTCACATTACCTCTTTCCTGTCTGCATCCACCTGCATTCTCGCCTGGGTCACAGCAGCCTCCCTGCAAGAGCTCGCCTGCTTGGCTTGTTCAAACAGCGTCTTCAGCTGCTGGGCTGTGCTGAGCAAGGAGTTGACCATCTCTTCCAGGTACAGCCAGTTGCGCTGTTCTGACATCTCCAGCCCACTGAGCACGGTGGGAGAGACGGCTTTGGTGGGGGTGGAGGGGGGCACAGCCAAGGCGGGCAGGGGTGTCAGGACTAGAATGCAGAATGTGGGGTAAACAAGAGGTTAGTGACTTCCAAGTTTCCTCCCGGCCTTGGGTGAGGAGGACTGCGGATGGCAATGTTCTGGCTCCTTGTTCACATTCTAGCTGGTTGCTTCGCTTCCAACATGAGGCGAGAGCAGAAGCTCCCAGAGGACAAGGGAGAGAGGAATGGCAAGCAAGGCTCTCAGCCAGGGAAGGGGTAGCCATGACATGGAAGGAGACAGTCACAGGACACGCACACCAAGGGCAGGGGATGGAGAGACTCAGCCAGCACCACACACAGGAAAACCAAGGCTTATCTGGAAAGTCTTCGGGGGTCTGCAGTCATAAGGTCACTTAGTAACTTATAAGTTACTCAGGACAGTGGGTGTCATGTTGTCACCAAGAGGGACAGAGGGGATCAGAACACACTGTGACTTCAGACTCCCCCTGCAGGTGGGTCTAGAATAGAGGCGCACTTATATGGGTTCAAAGCACTCTCTACTTTGGTCTTCTGGGAAGACGGAGAATAGAAACACCCAATAGCCTATGACACAGAAGCCTGGAACTGTTCATAGTGGTAATTGGAAAGAGGCTTCGTGCAATGAAACAGCATCCCACAGGTGTCAGGGTTACCCTTGGCAGACAGAGATAGGGCTCAGGGTCCCAAGCAGCCCCTGTCACAGGTCTGCACCATCACTGATAAAGACACAAGCCATGGCACGGGAGCCAAGCTCACAGTACCAGGGTAGTGGGCATACTACACGACAGCTGCTCGAGACCTCCAAGAAGGGAGGGGAAAGAAGCAAGGACTAACTCTGCCACTGGGGACCACCAGTCATGGCCTCATGGGTGAACAGAAATTGCTTACTTAGTTCCTGAGTTTCAAACCATTTTTTTTTTTTTTTTGTAGGAAACAAAAGCAAAAAACACTGAAGCATGTTAGGTGACGTCTGTAACTACTCTTGAATACTTTATGGAGGGAAAGTTCTTTGTATTGTATATGTATGACTTTTTCTTTTCCGTGGGTGGGGGGTCTAGAGTTTAAGACAGGGTTTCTCTGCATAGCTTTGGCTATCCTGAACTTACTTTGTAGACCAGGCTGGCTTGAGCTCATAGTGATCCGCCTGCCTCTGCCTCCCTGAGTGCTGGGATTAAAGGTGTGAGCCACCACGCCTGGCTTTTTTTTTTTTTTGAGACAAGGTTTCTCTCTGTTATCTTGGCTGTCCTGGACTCATTTTTGTAGACCAGGCTGGCCTTGAACTCACAATGATCCACTTGCCTCTCAAAAAAACTTTTAATGTTATTAAAATATCGGTGGTATCCTGCAAGCTGAGTGCCAAGAAGAGCAGTAAAGAACACAGTCCACCCAGGCCAGATGAGGCCCAGCCTGAACCAGAGCCAAGGGGAGAAGGCTGAGATGGATTGGAAGAAGTGGGGTCTCTGTGAGCCTTACGGGTGGAAGGGAGAGCTCAGAGAGACAAAAGGAAGATTAGAAAGCAACTGAGGAGAAGGAATTTTAGTTGTTTTACTTTTTAGCTCTTGTATACAAGTTTCTCAATGCTGAAGAACACAAGTATAAAAAAACAAATGTCAGCCGGGTGGTGGTGGTGCAAGCCTTTAACCCCAGCACTCGGGAGGCAGAGGCAGGTGGATCTTCGTGAGTTCGAGGCCACCCTGGTTTACAAACTGAGTCCAGGACAGCCAAGGTTACCTGAAAATCCAAAGTCAAGAGCTGGAGAGGGTGCTCTAGCTCTCGGCTACTGGGACACAGATACTGGCACCGCTCCTCACATCAGACACAGTTTGATCCAATGTCATGGCTCATAAAGGCAAGAAACCAGTCAGTCTACACACACATTTCTGCTGGGGTGGACCTGACAATACCAACATTAGGTGATCTTAGTCTCTATGGGAACAGCCTGATATAAACAAAAGAAGCCTTACACAAGAGTGAACAACAGGTTGTGTCTAATAAAACTTTATTTACAAGTACAGGCAGAAGGCTGGACCTTGTCAGCCCTAACCCAGCACTTCAAGAGAAAAAACAAACACATAAGCACAATCCTTATTTCACTCACAAGAAGGAATTCTGAGGCTGGGACATGAGTCAGAGCTACAGCACATGCCTAGCATGTCTGACATCCTGGCTTCCACGCCCAGCACGTCAAAGAATAAAAATCAAGCAAAACCACAATTCTGAGGACAACAGCTAGCATGCACATAAATTCTTTTCTACTCACCGATTTTGGGATGTGATGTTGGCAATGCAGCTTCTGGAAATGGGGCAATCTGGCAGCTGTCCTGATAGCCAGGGTAGTGGGGTTCAGGGTGGCCAACCCTGCAGGGGGGCTGCACACCTGCCTCTTGCACTGTGAGAGAGAGGCAGACAGCCTCAGCACAGCAGGTTCAATCCCAAGTGCCTACCGCTGCATACCGGGCCTGGGTTGACACTGCATGACCTGAGTGTGCACTGTGAGTTGATGACACAGTGGGATTTGAGTGGTTGATGAAGTAAAATGTATTACGAAAGATAATACCACCCTGTGTCACAAACAAACAAGCAAACAACAAACAAACAAACAAAACACAAGATAATATCACCCTGTCTCACAAACAAACAACAAACACACAAGATAATACCACCCTGTCTCAAAAACAAACAAACACACAAGATAATACCATGTGCTTTGCTAAATATTAAAGCTACACATGACTGGGATTATTTCTAGTGGCTGGAGTCAGCCCAAAGCAACATCAGCTAATGCTACCTATCCCCAGCTCTGGGCCTTGGTCACAGTGGCTCCATTACCCACCAGGCTCCTACCAAGATCTGGCCCCTGCTCAGGGCCCCTGCTGAGGAGTCCAACAGAGCCTGCCGTAAGGGTTGGGGACATATCAAGCAGATGCTGAGACAACTTACCCGTGGCTCCTGCAAAGACATCGCCTTGGGCCGGGCTCTCAGAGATGACAGCAGTGGCCTCTACAGTGGATGCTCGGTCAAAGGTTAGTGCTCCGGAGGTAGTGATCTGTCCTGAGGGTGTCACAGTGACTGGAAGGGCAAAAAAGCACTTTATGCATGGCCAGGCCAGACACTGGACCTGAAGCATGCACTGTTCTTTGCAAAGGTGCAGACTGCAGAGAGATCCCAGGAACTGGGCCAAAGAGGACAGTGGCATACCAGATGCATGGTATGGTATCAGGAAGCCAATAATAACCTTGGCTCCTGGTGAAGAGAGCTGGGCAGGGCAGGACTGAAGCCTCTATCCACACAACTGAGTCTTACTATAGGGCTAGGGAACTGTATACGCCAGCCAGAAAATAAAACCTAAAAGACCTGGGCTGGAGAGATGGCTCAGTGGTTAAGAGCACCGTCTGCTCTTTCAAAGGACCCTGGTTCAATTCCCAGCACCCACATGGCAGCTCACAACTGTCTGTAATTCCAGTACCAAGGGATCTGACATTCCCACATCTAAGCATAAAATAAAGTATATATATTTAAAAACAAAAAGCAAAAACTAAAAGAACCTTAAAATACTTTGTAGTTTGGGCTGGGTATGGTTTGGCTGTCCTGAACTCGCTTTGTAGACCAGGCTGGTCTGGAATTCACAGCGATCCGCCTGCCTCTGCCTCTCTGAGTGCTGGGATTAAAGGCGTGCGCTACCACGCCTGGCTAGAAAAATTTTCACTGTCACACTGTCTCAGCAATGAGAGGCCCTCCGCTGGGCTACGGTAGGACAGGAGCACAGCAGCCCTGCAGCTAGCACTCACAGGTGGTGGCTGCTGTGGCGGGGAGCAGCGTGATGTTCTTGGGGGAATCCTTCTTAACTGGAGTCGTGGGCAGCTCATTCTCTTTCTTGCGCCTTTTGTAAGGGACGAAGAGCCTGACAGGGCCACTCTGGGGGAGAAAGGAAAAGCTGAAAAAGAGCAACATTTGAAGAACCGTGCCTGTTTCCCACTCCTTATCAATCAGAGAGACTGTTAGTACTGCAGAGAACAGAAGCCCACAGGAGCCCTCAACAAACGGCAGTTAAGGCATTTTCATAATACACATATGGACAGCACAGCTACCAGAAAGAGCACATCCTTAACATCTGGAGCTTTAGATTCTTAGAAGAAAGGAAGTGGGGCCAAGGAAAAGAGAACAAGGAAAACCACAGCCCGAAATAAAGAGCCGTAGCAGCAAGGACAGGACAGTCACCCAGAGCTGCAGCAGCAAGGGCAGGACAGTTACCCAGAGGTCCGTTGATGCAAGGTACAGGCAGAGATGCAAGATGGCTGCTGTTGAGCTCAAGTCCAACCTGGGTTACAGTGAGAGCCCCAGCCTCAAAACTAAAAAGCTCAGAGACCAAGCACAGTGGTGCATGCCTTCAATCCCAGCACGTGGGAGGCAGAGACAGATGGACCTCAGTGAGTTCAAGGCCATCTACACAGTAAGACTCTGTCCTGAAAATAAGCAAGAAAATTCCCCCCAGACATGCCCACAAGATAATCTGGTAACCTCAATGAGATTCCCTCTTCTAAGGTTTGTTAACAAAAACACCCCCCACATGCCTCCACCCAGTGAATGTTGAGAGTGCAGATGTAATTTCTGTGGTACATACAGGGATTGAACCCATGACTTTGTGCGTGCTGGGCAAACGTTCTCCCAACTGAGCTATCCCCCCGGCCCTTCCCTCCTCCTTTACGTGGCTCTTTGGCATCTGCACCCACACCTCTCCTGCTGTCTGCTGTTGTGCTGTGTGGTTTATGCTTCTTGCTCATCTCTGTGTCTTAGTTTGAGAACCAGACCTTACAGGTGACACACTGTGGCAGGAGTGGGTATTGACATCCCCATCTCTGGCTTTTTGCTCTCCTGTTTGCTGGAGCCCATATTGTTGGCTGCAGGGTGTAATGGCCTCTGAGAGTTCAGCTTGGGTGTGCAGTTGCCTCAGGTAAAAGTAGGCCTCCGGCTGGCTGGTTCTGTCCTTGGCTTCCCTACCAAGCAGGTGGCTCCTGGTAGAACTACGGCGGGCCTCCAGAGTTCCTGACAGATTCCAGGCATGTAAATTGCCATTGTTTTAGCAAGTTAACAGTCTATTGCTCTTCAAAGGCAGACATGGCACCTGCTGCTTCTCTTGATTCTTTCTATCTGATGCAAGGCAGCATCTTGCTCTGATGCAGCTACTAGTCTTCCCACTGTTCTCAAAATTTTCTTGGCTCTGGACATCCCTACAGTCTCTAACACGGTCAGTTCATTAGAGGGGTCATAGCAGCCCTGCCGTGTGGACAGGGATTAAGGTGGGACCCATCACATTTTGGAAACTAGCCCTAGGGACATTCTCAGCTGAAGATACCAAGCAATAGGCCCAGGCAGCCTGATAGAGGGGCTGAGGTAAGGGGTCTTAGCTTGGCACTTGTTGAGACGTCACTGTAACTCAGAGCTGCTAGGTGAGCAAGGCTATGTCCCATCCCTACTGTGAGGAGGCCCATCCCTTGCGGGAAAGCTGAGGCAGAAGCACCAACCTGGACAGGAGCCTCTTTCAGCCTGAGCTGGAGGAGGGGACCTGGCTCACCTCTTTGCTTTGGACCTGGTACACTTCTTGGATGGTCAGTGATCTGTGGGGTCCCTGGGGACAATCTCCAGAGACCTCAAATAGTTGTCTTCCACAGTTTTCACCACTGACATCTTTGGAGGCATAGACTAACGGAATACCTCACACCCCCTCAGCCATAAAATTATCCCGTTGCTACTTCATATCTGTGATTTTGCTACTGTTATGAGTTGTTTGTTTGTTTTGTTTTGTTTTGTTTTTCGAGACAGGGTTTCTCTGTGTAGTCTTGGCTGTCCTGGACTCACTTTGTAGACCAGGCTGGCCTCGAACTCACAGCGATCCGCCTGCCTCTGCCTCCCGAGTGCTGGGATTATAGGCGTGCGCCACCACGCCCGGCTTTACTGTTATGAGTTGTAATGTTAAGTGTATGATATGCAGGACATCTCATATGCCACCCCTGTGAAAGCGTTGGTGGATCAACCCCCAAAGGGAACGTGACTTACAGGTTGAGAACACTGCCCCAGGAGCAGCCAAATCTTAAAATCTGACAGAGTCCAGTCCGCTAAGTGGTATTTAAAGACTGTGTCATTGGTTCCATGATGTGGAAACTCCAGGGCTAGTCCTATGTCACCAAGACTGCAACACGTGTTTCCTTCTTTTCCTCTCATGCTTAGATCTTTGGTATAATTTGAATTCACTTTTATCAACAGTGTAGTTTGGGTCAGAGTTCATTCCTTGCCCAGGAACATCCATCCAATGGTTCAGCAACACATGTTGGACACTCGGGGTTGGCAGCTGGACTCTGCTCAGGTCTCAAGAAGCCCCCATCCTCCTTGCTGACACACTGGACTGATTACCACAGCAATACACAGTGCCAGCTTGGCAATCTCAGACTTCTTCTGAGATAGGGTCTCCTTATGTAGCTCTGCCTGGCCTGGAACTCACTACACAGACTGGCCTGGCCTCTAAATCCACAGAAATCCACCTGCCTCTGCCTCCCGAGTACTGGGATTGCAGGCACGTGACATCTCATCTGGCTTTGAGACTTTTTCAAAACTGCTTTGGTATTTTTTCCCCTTTCGTATAAACTTTAGACTTATTCTCTCTGTGCCTAGGGAACCCTGGAAAGATGCTGACCCCTGTGGACCTGTCAGTTTGGGAACTTAGCTCCCCAACTATGCTGCATCTTCGATCCATAGAGGCAGTGTACCTTGAAGTGTCTACGTTTCCACTGACTCCTTTTATCAGCACTTTCCAGCTTTCACCACAGAGCACCCACCATATTTTATGGGATGCATACCTAAGGACTTATGTTCTGCAGCAGCTGTCAGTGGTTCTGTGGTGTCTCTCAGCCCTTGAAAGACTAAATTCCTCATCTGCTCTGTGCCACATCTCAGGGTCTCATTTTGGGGGGAGGATTGTTTGTTTGTTTGTTTTGCTTTGTTTTTTGAGACACAGTTTCTCTGTGTAGCCTTGGCTGTCCTGGAACTTGCTCTGTAGACCAGGCTGGCCTCGAATTCACAGAGATGCACCTGCCTCTGCCTCCTGAGTACTAGATCAAAGGCATGTGCCACCACTACCTTCGGGTTTTTGTTTTTTTAGATTTTATTTATTTATTATTTATACAGTATTCTGCCTACGTGTACACCTGCAGGCTAGAAAAGGCACCAGATCTCATTACGGTTGGCTGTGAGCTATGATGTGGTGGCTGGGAATTGAACAGCCAGCACTCTTAACCTCTGAACCATCTCTCCAGCCATCCCCCTTTTAATGATGCTTTAAATTATATTATTTTCATGAAACATTTTAAATAGTAGAATTATACTAAAATTAAATAAGCTGGGTGTAATGGTAAACCCTTTAGTCCCAACATTTAGGAAGCAAAGGCCAGCAGATCTCAGTTTAAGGCCAGCCTGGTCTACATACTGAGTTCTAGGACAGGCAGGGATACAAAGAGTCTGTCTCAAAAACAAACAAGCCAAAAATGTAAATATACTTGGTATTTAAAACCAAGAGCACTTGGGAGGCAGAGGCAGGAGGATTGCTATGAGTTCGAAGCAGCCTGGTCTACACAGTGAGTCCAGGACAGCCAAGGCAGAGAAACCCTGTCTCAAAAATCCAAAAAAATAAAAAGTAAAAACCCTAACTAAGACACTCCATCTCTCCTAAGTGTTGGGATTCCAGTCATATACCACCATGCCTGGCCTAAATTTTTATTTTTATCATCTAGTAATTTACCAGATTAGTAATTAAGCTAAAGCAAGGAAATCATAATCAGGCAGCTTCTACATTATGTTTAAGACATTGAAAAAAAATTTTTTTTTTATTTTTTGAGACATGGTTTCTCTGTGTAGCCTTGGCTGTCCTGGACTCACTCTGTAGACCAGGTTGGCCTCGAACTCACAGCAATCCACCTGCCTCTGCCTCTCGAGTGCTGGGATTAAAGGAATACGGCACCACACCAGGCTAAAAATAATTTTTAAAAAAGATTTTTTTATTACTTATACAATGTACTGCCTGCTTGTATACCTGGAGGCCAAAAGCGGGCACCAGGTCTCATTATAGATGGTTTTGAGCCACCATGCGGTTGCTGGGAATTGAACTCAGGACCTTTGGCAGACCAGATGGTGCTCTTAACTTCTGAGCCATCTCTCCAGCCCCTAAAAATAATTTGTAATACTAAGAGAAGTGGGCACAAAAGTAGTATGGTTCATATTAGAATTTAGAATGAAATATCAAGGACATTAAAAGATCTACCCATGATAAGGTAGGGAGGAGTTTTTATTTCCTGGTGTTGGGGCCTGAATCTAGGGCCCCTCACTTGCCAGGTAAGTGCTCTAACCACTGAGCTATGTCTCCACTGTTGAGGTGATCTTCTTGTGCACTGTGTAAAGATAGTCTGTGTACATTCAAATGCTGATTTCTGTATCAGCAGAGAGCTAAATGCAAGCTGGACTTCTGTATTATTATTCTTTGGCTGCGTCTCAGTTTGTACACACTCCCTCCAGCACATTCTGATTGGTTTAATAAAGGGCTGAATGGCCAATGGATGAGGCAGGAGAGGATAGGTGAAACATCTGGGCAGAGAGAGGAACTCTGGGAAGGAATCCACCCTCTTTTACTTTCCTTCTTTCTTTTTTTGTTTTTCCTTTTATTTTTGTTTTTGTTTTTCCAGACAGGGTTTCTAATAGCCCTGGCTATCTTGGAACTCGCTCTGTGAACTGGGCTGGTCTTAAATTCACAGAGATCCACCTGCCTCTGCCTTTGCCTCCTGAATGCTGGGACTAAAGGCATGGGCCACCACTGCCCAGCATTTCTTTTAAAGAGTTTTGTGAGCTGGGTGTGGTGGTGCATGCCTTTAATCCCAGCACTGGGAGGTAGAGGCAGGAAGATCACTGTGAGTTTGAGGCCAGCCTGGTCTACAAAGCAAGTCCAGGGCGGCCAAGATAACATAGAGAAACCCTGTCTCGAAAAAACAAAAACAAAGGCTGGGCGTGGTGGCGCACGCCTTTAATCCTAGCACTCGGGAGGCAGAGGCAGGTGGATTGCTGTGAGTTCGAGGCCAGCCTGGTCTACAAAGTGAGTCCAAGGCAGCCAAGGCTAACACAGAGAGAGACCCTGTCTTGAAAAACCAAAAAAAAAACCAAAACAAAAACAAAAAATCTAGTTTCACTAGATTGTCCAGGCTGGCTTTGTACTCACTCTGTAAACTAGTCAGGTCTTTTTTTGTTTTTGTTTTTTTGAGACAGAGTTTCCTTGTGTAGCCTTGGCTGTCTTGGACTCACTCTGTAAACCAACCTGGCCTTGAACCCACAGAGATCCACCTGCCTCTGCCTCCCAAGTACCGGGATTAAAGATGTGCGCCACCACGCCGGGCCAGTCGGGTCTTGAACTAACAATCTTCTTGCTTCGGCCTCCCCAGTAGCTGGAATGAGAAGTTTATCCTACCAGGCCCGGCCAGTAAAATAATTATGACACAATGCTGAAAGCATAGAGCAAGAGGTGGCACATGCACGTTGACTGTAACCACTTTAAAAGGAGGCATTGCACCGGGCAGGGTGGCGCATGCCTTTAATCCCAGCACTCGGAGGCAGAGGCAAGTGGATCGCTGTGAGTTCGAGGCCAGCCTGGTCTACAAAGTTACTTCAGGACAGCCAAGGCTAACACAGAGAGACCCTGTCTCAAAACACAAAACAAAACAAAACAAACAAACAAAAAGGAGGCACTGCTTTGGGCTCACTTGGCTGCAGGTAGTGTTCCCATTTCAGCATCCTGGACTTCCCTGCAGCCACCCAGTGAAGACAGAAGCCTTCAGAGACAAGAGAACCCAAGACAAGAAGGGACAGAGCCTCTGCAAGCAGGAGGCACAGAACACCTAATGACTTACTAGAGTCATGTCGTCACAACAGGCAGCACAGGTACAGGAGGCAGCATGAGGGTTCAAAATACCATCCTGAAATACAGAAGGCACTGTAGATATTACATAGGTCCAAATACAGAATTATATAGATAGAAATATAGACATTAGGGAGTCTGCCCCACGCCCTCCCAGGAGTTGTTCAGTACTATACTGTACCCACCACGACGACAAAAGTGTGAGCATAAAATACAGTCATTTCTGGAAACTTCTTGTCTGAATAATGCCCCACTGCCAGCAGGCTTGAGTCCATCTTCCTAGGAATGAGACTCCATAGATATTGAGTAGCCAGAGGCAGGAGCTGACCTCGAGCAAGAATCAGAAATCTTTTTCCTCAGGCTGGAGAGGGGACACAGTAGTCATGAACACTTATTCTCTTACAGAGGATCAAGAACCCACGTGGCAGCTTACAGCTGTTTGTAATTCTAGTCCCAGCGTATCTGACATCACAGGTACCATATATATATACATGCAGGCAAAGCACTCATCACATAAAATAATAAATCTAAAGAAAAGAAGGGGGTGGGGCGCTGGAGAGATGGCTCAGAGGTCTTCTGGAGGTCCTGAGTTCAATTCCCAGAAACCACATGGTGGCTCACAACCATCTAAAATGTGATCTGATGCCCTCTTCTGGTGTGCAGGTGTACATGCAGGCAGAGCATGGTATCCATAATAATAAATAAACACATCTTTTAAAAAAGAAAAAAGTTTTCTTTTTCATAAGGAAAATGGAGCAAAAGGCAGGCAGGTGTGTCTGGGCGCTGTCACTGTGACTCCATCTACCTTTAATCTCATGTGTCTGATGTTTCCCTCTTCGGTGCCTACTGCCACTTCATCTGCTCCCCACATCAATGCTCTGAGTCAACGCCTCACACACCCAGGACAAGAACATCAAGAGGGCAGGCAAACCGCTCCAGCCACACAGTGCGTACTTGTCATCAGACCCTGTCTGGTACCACACTCTGAGCACTTCCCACTGCTCACCCTCCGGCTGGCCGGCCCCAGCACATACCTGGATGAGACACTGCAGGGGTCTGCCGGCGTAGCGGATGCTTCTCTTCCAGTCCTTGCTGCTGGCTCTTCCTGCCATGGCTTCAAACTCAGTTGGGCTGTACCAGTTTTCCCCCTGCTTGATACACCGACCCCGGCCTCCTGGAATGAAGGGAGCTGGTCTTTAGGATTCATCAAGTCCTGCTGTTGCCTTTGTCTTTCTGACGTCAGTTCCTTCCACCGCCTTCTTTCTCTGCCCTGCGTGGCCTCTAATCTACTCTATGGCCTAATCTAATCTAAACCTACCCTCTGGTCACCCAGTAGGCTGCCTGGCAAGTCTTCTCAAATCCACTGTCTGTGGTCACTGTGAGCTGTACTGGGTCCCCAGGGAGCATCAGCCCACTTCAGGGACCCTGTCACCTGAGTCGTCTGAGCTGGCTGGGGAATGTGGTTGAGCTCTGCCTCTCTCCTGCTCCTTCTCCCGTTTAGGGTCAACGATGATGCTGAACTTGTCTTTAGGTCTGTTCCTGCCTTGTGTCCTCCATGGCCCAGTCTCCAGTGTCCAGGGCTGAAAGTCACTCATATACCCATCTCTTCTGACATATTTACAAATGACAGGCTTCCTTGGCCTCAGTTTACTAAGACAGTCACACAAAAGAACAAAGTCTTGCCGGGCGTGGTGGTGCACACCTTTAATCCAAACACTCGGGAGGCAGAGGCTGGTGGATTGCTGTGAGTTTGAGGCCAGCCTGGTCTACAAAGTGAGTCCAGGACAGCCAAGGCTACACCGAGAAACCCTGTCTCGAAAAGCCCTCCCCCCCAAAAAAGAACAAAGTCTTAACATGAAATAATCACAGCCAAGTGCTGCCTCACCTGAGCCGAGCCTGCTCTTGTACAGCGTGCCACTGATGTTCCGACAGCGCACAGGTAACTCGCTGTCATAAACCGATGGGTCCCAGTTGTACTTGGTACCACCTTTCTCCTGGCCAGGTGCCAGTGGGGTAGGAGGAGACTGAGGACCTGGGCAAAGAGAGGCTATTAGGATGAGAGCAAAGAGTGACCAGAATAGCCCAGGATGCTCCATCCCCTAGTGTAAAGGTACTTAAGGATAGCCCTGAAGCTTTGATGGGCAGCATTCCTTCTCTGCCTGGAAAATTTTACCCCTTTTCTATAGACATATATTTAGTTTTCAAATTTCACATGAACGCACCCACGCACACCCACACCCACATGCTCATGAAGGCCTGGGGTCAGATGCTGCAGGTACCTGGGGTAAGAGGTGCTGCTGGGCCCTTCAGCCCGGTGGTCTCCACAATGCTCCCATCTGTGTGGACAACTATTAGTGTGGCTTTCTCAGTGTTCAGACTGTCCCCGATCTGCAGGGCTGTCCTACCAGACTAGAAGGAAAGACACTCTCGTCAGCTCTAGGATGGCCAGAGGCGCATTACCTGACCCAGTGGAATGTGGCCCTGCTGCAAGACTCTATAGTTACTTATCAGCAAGAGAGGATGTTCACCTAGGCCCACACATCCTCTTCACAGACAGCCCCAGGGCACACAGGACTGAACCAAGAACATGCAAAGGCTACTAAGTGTCTGCACATCTGTGGAGGCTGAAGCGTACTGTGTTCACATGCACAGCTGCTTTCTGGACCCTGAACAAGTCTGCCATGTCTAATAAGACAGTTTTTTTGTTTGTTTTTGTTTTTGTTTTTGTTTTTTTGAGACAGGGTTTCTCTGTGGAGCCTTGGCTGTCCTGGACTCACTTTGTAGACCAGGCTGGCCTCAAACTCACGTCGATCCACCTGCCTCTGCCTCCGGAAGTGCTGAGATTAAGGGTGTGCGCCACCACTGCCCGGCTCAAGAAGACAGTTTTGAAGGCTTCACACACAAAGCATAATGCAGGTGAAAGACAAAAAGTCTCTGATTTGGGACATCCTCAATGTTAATAACGACAGGAGTGAAACATGAGGAAAGGACTAATGGACCAAAAGTCTCGGAGAAAAGGGCAGTGATTCTTCACATGTCAAAAGAGCTCAACAGAAAGCAAGCAAAGCCAGGCACTGAGAAGAATCTCTACGTGGGCTAAGAGCAGCCTGAGCCTGGTGGAACACGGGCTGCATGGCCAGCTGCCATGGAGGACGGCTTCACCACAGCCTAAGAGCTCTTCATACATAGCTCTCGGCCTTTCTAGATTTCTACTGCACCTTTCACGTAGGTGAACGAAAGTGAGGATACAGCCCTAGGTCGATTTGGGTATCCTGCCCCGCCCTGAAACTCCTGAGAGCCCTGGGAGGGAGGCACATAGGTCCCCCACGGCTCCAAGGACAGCCGGCGCTCACTCCCACCGAACCCTGAGAGGGTCTTGTGGGCTGTGTGGAGAAGTCAAAGGCTCTGAAGACAGCTGCCCGGCATCCTGAACTACACCCAGGAACAGCAGCTTACCAGGACATGTCCTGATATGGATGCCGCATTAGCCACGGATGTTGTGAAGACGTTATCTGCAGAGGACCCCACGTTGGCCACAGTCACCGTGGTCACTTCTACAACAGAATGAAACACAGCGGAACTTCAACCTCGTGAACGAAGAGCACAAAAGCTAAAGGTCTTACTTGTGAGCCTTGAGGGGCCCATGTCCACCCAGACACCTTAACAGTTCTGTTAACGCTCTCAGCTGACATCTCTAGTCCAGTCTAAAGAACCTGCTGCTCCCGGATCAGGGGGATATTTGCCCTTCCCCACCAGAACCTTTCACATGCAGCAGAAGTATCCACCATAACCTCCCACTCCCACTCCTCCACTGGCCTTTCTTCCTTTCCAAAGAAGCTGCACGTCCCAGCTGGGACACCTCCTTGTCGATCAAGACACGGCAGACCCCAGCCTCATTCCTCTCCACTGCCATAGCTCAGGCATCCTACGGTCATGTGTCCACTGTCTGCGGTCCCCATGCCATCCCCAGAAACGTTTCCTCCTCAAAGACATGTCAACCTACCACAGCTACGCCTGCAACATGAACTTGACTCCTTGGCGCAGACAGGTCTACCAGCAACGGCACAGAGCAGTGCCACATAGATCTGTCATGTGCCGGAGGCTTCCTGCCACAAGCGCCACTAGGTTCTTCCATATCCTGCTGCCTGCCACTACGTATCCTTTGCAGGTGGCCGGCCCAATCTCTACAACAGGTCCTGTCCGCCAGCCAGCCAGCATTCTAAAGTGCCCAACACCCAGGGAAGCCTCTGGCATAAGGGAAATACCCAAAGATGCCAACTGGAGTCCTGCCAGCCCATTCATCCTGCCCTGACCAACCTGCACCCCTGTACCTGCCCAGTTCATATCCATTACCAACCCATACGTGGGCACACCAAGTCATCCTTGACCCAGCTAGCACCGAGCCACCTGGATATTATCTGACTTCAGAAATTCACAACAACAAATTAGAAATGTTCTGTACATAAATATACAGCTAAAATTCTAATACACACACACATACACACACACCATAAATGCAAATAAGTCTCCCGAACTCAGAAAGGTATGTGAAAAAAAAAAAAAAACCCAAAAATTTCATGGACCCAAATTCCAATATCAACCCAGAATTCATAGGTGAAAAAGGAGCAGTAAAAGCTCCAGGAAAGAACCAAAGTGTGCATGATGGCACACACCTTTAATCCCAGCACTCGGGAGGCAGAAACAGGTAGATCACTGGGAGTTTGAGGCCAGCCTGGGCTACGAAGCGAGTCCAGGTCAGGCAAGGCTACACAGAGAAACCCTGTCTCAAAAAACAAAACAAAACAGGTTCCAGGAAAAATAAGGCAGTGGTAGTACACAGCTTTAATTCCAGTACTTGGGAGGCAGAGGCTTCTGGGTCTCTGAGTTTCACCCCAGCCTGGTTTACTAAGGAAGTTCCAGGACAGCTAGGGCTACACCGAGAAGCTCTGTCTTGAAACAAACAAACAAACAAACAAAGCTCCAGGAATAGGACCAGAAATGGCTCAGAAGTTGAGAGTACTCACTGCTCAACTGGGCATGGGGTAATTCCTGCCCTCAGGGAGGGGGAGGCAGAGGCAGGTGAATCTTTGTGAGTTCAAGGCCAGCATGATCTACAAAGTGAGTCCAAGACAGCCAAGGCTACACAGAGAAACCCTGTCTTGAAAAGCCAAAATAACAACAACAACAACCCCAGGAAAGGACCAGAGAGATGGCTCAGAAGTCGAGTGCATGCTGTTCTTGCAGAGGACCCAAGGTCAATTCCCAGCACCCATGTTGGGTACTGACAGCCATGTATAACTCCAGCTCCATTAGGAATCTAATAACTCCACAGGCGTGTGTAATCATATACAGACACACATAAAAATAAAAATCTATCTAAAAAACCCAAAGCTGCGGGAAGCCTCCCTCGCTTCTGTGATGGGTCTAGACTACAGGTAGACAGGCAGTAAATAAGCGCAACCACTGTGCTCCAGTCCTAGGGGTCTGAAGAAGCAAACACCCTGAGTCGATAAGCCTCGGCTCTGATGCACCCCCACTAAACCCCAATGCCAAACCTGCAGAATTTCAATTGGAAAAACATCAAACAATACAAAAAGCATGGAAAAATAATGGTCTCTCAAGGATTCCAATGTAGAAGCATAAAACATTCAGGAGCTCCAAATAAATGGTAGGGCGCTCAAAGCTCAGGAAGGTCAGAGAGTGGGAGATGCGGCGGGACTGTAGGAGGGAGTGTGGCATGGCATCACCTGTACTGGGTGATGAAGCTCAGCTCCACTTGTCATATAAAACATGGGAGTCAGGGTGCACTACATGTGCAAAAAAAAAAAAAAAAACAAAAACAAAAACAAAAAAACCCAGAAGAAACAAAATAGGGGATCTCTGTACAGGAAAGGCAGACTTAGCAGTTCTGGCACAGGAGACCCTCTCGTCTCTGCATCATTACATTTGAAAGGCTGCCTACTTTGGAGGACTCTCCTGGCCCTCTGTGAGGACACATCTTTAGGGTAGACAGGTCTGCCAGCAGTAACGCTGCTGACCATACCTGAAGCACCTCCAGAACAGAATTCACATCTGATCCATCTGTGCTATCAGCTCCCAGGAAGAGGACAAGGCAGGTAGCAGGTATTCAGAAAGTTCCAAAGGATAAAAAAGACAAAGAGCAGAGAGGCACACGCACACAAGGGTGCAGGTATGCATACAGTGCAGAGCCAGGTGGAGGAGTGTGTGTGTGTGTGTGTGTGTATGCGTGTGCGTGCAAGGTGGGTATGCGGGGCATTGTGAGACGCAGGGCAAGGACAGAGCCAGCGTGCAAGGCACTGTGAAGTGCATGGGCAGGTGCAGAGTAGGTCTTCAGGGCATTGTAAAGTGCACGGGCAGGTGTGAAGTGCACAGGCAGGTGCAGAGCATATGTATGCAGCAAGTGTGAGGTGCATGGACAGGGACAGTGCAGGTGTGCAGGTCATTGTGAGGTGCATTGGGCAGGGAAGGTGTTGGGCAGATGTGCAGGACAGTGGAAGAGAGCCTTTCCTGTGAGACAGATGTGTATGACAGATGCATAAAGCATATGGGAAGAGGCCTATGCGTGGTGCATGTGTTTAGGGATTGTACGCGGGAACCCGGTGAGGCGCGAGGCCGGCGGACGCACTTGCCTGCGAAGGCGGCGGCAGCGGCAGCCTCATCGGGGCTGGGTAGAGCCTCGGTACCCATATCCATGTGCCCAGATTCGGCCGCCATCACCGCCACAGCCGTGACCCGCCGCGTCTCGCGCTCCGCCTCGGAGTCCGCGTCCTCCTCCGAGTCTTCGTCTCTGCTTAACACCGGCTCCTCCGCCTCGCTTTCTGCTGCGGCCGCGGCCGCCGCCGCCACAGCGGCCGCGGCCGCCACCGCTGCCGCCTCGGCCAGGCCCAGCTGTTTTGCCGCCGAGTCCGAGTCCTCCATACGGACTCCACCGAGTCCGCCCGAAGGCGCTGTCCGGGACCGCCCGAAGCGCCAGGCGCCGAGCCCGAAGCGGGGCCCGAAGAGGCCGCCCGAGTTGGGCCGAGGCCGCCCGAAGCCACCGCCCGAACAGCGACCGAAGAGACTGCCTGACGCCCGCCGAGTCGAGCCGAAGCCGCCCGCAGTGCCGAGCTGATGTCACGAATGTAGAGCCGAAAAAGGCCGAAAAGTTCCGAAGTGGGGAGTCGAGTTAGAACGAATGGTTCCGAAGGTTCACGAAAGTTTACGAGCGTTTCTTCCTCGCTGCCTTGGTGGCTGATCTGATTGTGGTCACCGACTGATAAGAGCTGGCCTGCTCTGGACAGATTCTCGCCGGCTTCCAACGAAGTTTGGGTTCGCCGAAAGACCCTGGCGCCACTGGATTTTCCCAACCCCCCTTCTGGAGGCGGCGGGAGCCGAGCCCACACGAGGCCTAGCCGAACTCCGCCGAATGTCTCCGAGCAGAGTTCTCCGGAGCCTTAGTGCCCGCCTCCTCCGGTCCGAAAGCTCCCGAGTGTTGCCGGACGGAAGGATCGGGCCTCGGCCGCGGTCGGACGCTCGCTGCGCGCGGCGGGAGGAGCGAAGATGGCGGGAGGGTGCGGCCAAGAGGCTGCTGGGATTGTGGCGGACCCAGCGGCAAAATGGCGGCCGTGCGGCCAGGTGAGGCGGGCGGGGCCGTGCGGGGGCCATGACAGTGTGGTCGTGCTGTCGCGATTAGAGGCCGTTTAGGCTGGCTCCGCAACTCCTCTGATTGTTATCACGCCACTCCAGGCTATGGTGGCTGAAGGCCACTACTGTGGTTTTCTGAACAGGAGTTGGGGGTGGAGAGGGAAACGTTGCCTTCCTGGTGGACGTGGGGCACTTGGATACCGGTGGTTCTCCTGAAGCTGGTCTCGGTATTCCAATTACATATCTGAGGTACATACTGTGCCTTCTGTACTCCCGGGACCCACCTACGGATTACCCAGAGTACACTACCAATGGCAAACGAAGGACACAACCATAGTTCTCTAAAGCTGACAATGCATGGCATACCTGCAGCTCATCCTGAGCACACCCATGGCACCCTCGGGGCACGCCCGGTGTACAACCTTGGCACACCTGTTTCTCACCCTGCACTACATCGTTGGTACCCAGGACACAACTATAGCACATCTTCATCTCGCCCCTGGCATACCTGCAGGTCGCCCAGGTATACCTGTGTACACCTGCTGTTCACCCCAGGTGTAAGGATAAGTAAATTTGTAGGAAGAAATTTTAAAAAAATGATAATTTAGGCAATCTCAAATAGCAGAAGTAGGCTAGTGTCAGAGACATGGCTGTCACGTTCTGGCCATATGGTGAACAGAGCTCAGGATCCGGTCACTCAGTGACCAGACTTCAAGACAACAGATGACATAGTTTAGGCTGGGATTTTTGTAGCTAAGGCTAAGAGAGGGGCACTTATTAAGTGCAATATAGGTAGGTTAGCTGTTTTCCTTAGACAAACTGCTTTTGGAACTTCGGAGTCTTTTGTGTCTTTTTTTGCAACCATGAGGCCAGTTGCTTTTTTTTTTTTTTTTTCCCCTAAAATCCCCAAATAGCTAACTTTGAGCTCAGTTATAGGGCCTTGACTTTTGAAGCGATTCTTTTTACCAAGTATAGCTGTGACACACCTGCTGTCCCCCTGGGATACACCTTGGCATACTTACAGCTCAGCACACATTCCTTCATAGCATGCCTCTGGCAGGTGCTGAGACACACTCAAGATGTTCATAACATGCGTTCAGTTCATCCCAATCACACCTATTGTTCTCCCCAGAACAGCCAGGGCATACCTGAGGTACACCTTGGGTACACTGTCGGCATACATGGTACACACCATACACAACCATGGCACAATGTTAACTTACCCTGGGTGAGTACACACACACACACACACACACACACACACACACACGGCTTACTTGAGTCCTGAGCAACCAAGCGGTGCTGTAGCCAACATCTATGGGCCCACATGATATGGGCAGGCAGGACCAAGTGCCAGCTATGTGGATCAGAAGCTGGTCATAGCCAGCTCAGACCTGTGCTTGTCCATCCATCCATCCATCCATTCTCCCAAATGTTCCTTAGTGGGACAAAGTGCAGAAATGTGATTGTACTGTAGCGCAGCCTAGCCTGCCAGGCGTTTAGTGTCATACTGCTGTCTAATAGCTACCACAAAGTTGGCAGTACTATGGTAGTATTGTGTTTGCTTACAGGGAAACGGAAATCCTGGGTGAGAAAGTGGTCTCGGAATTAAGTCACATAAAAATCCCTCGTTTCCGTGCTGGGATTTTGGTCTTCTTTACTAACCCAGCAACTGAGAGGCTGAGTCTGGAAAATGGCTGTGAATTCCATGCCAGACAGGTCAGAACTAAATAGTGAGGCCCTATCTCATTAAAAAGGGGGGAAAAAAAAAAAGAAATCCAGCATTTGGGAGACTGAGGCAGGATTATATATTCAAGGTCAGCCTGAACTCACTGATAAGAAAAGCGTTAAATCACAAAAATCAGCAGTTCAGCCAAAATTAACTGTTTTGATAATTTCTTTTTATTTTATATGCATTGATGTCTGTGGGAGGGTGTCAGCTCTTGGAGTTACAGACAGTTATTAGCTGCTATGTGGGTATTGGGAATTGGACCCAGGTCCTCTGGAAGAGCAGACAGTGCTCTTAACCACTGAGCCATCTCTCCAGCCCCATGAACTGCTTTGAAAATGTTAGAATTGTGTTAGAATTATTTTGAAAATGTTTGAAAGTTTGAAAATGTTAGGATTATTTAGTTCAAGGCCAGCCTGGTCTACAGAGTGATTCTAGGGCAACCAGCAATCCTGTCTCAGAAAACAAAAAGTTAAAAATGATATTAATTAATTAAATCAGTTATTTAAATATGCCATTTAAGCTGGGTACAGTGGAGCACATCTTTAAATTCAAGGAGGCAAGCTGGATGTGGTGGTGCATGCCTTTAATCCCAGTACTCAGGAGGCAGAGGCAAGCAGATCCCTATGAGTTCGGGGCCAGCCTGGTCTACAAAGTGAGTCTAGGACAGCGAAGGCTACACAGAGAAACCCTGTCTCGGAAAACCAAAAATAAAAAATGAAAATAAATAAGTAAATAAATACATTCAAGGAGGCAGAGGAAGGCAGATCTCTGTGAGTTTGAGGCCAGCCTGGTCCACATAGTAAGTTCCAGGTCAGCCATAGTGAAACCTAATCGCAGAAAACAAACCAATATTATGTCTTTTGAGGGCTTTATAAAGTATTTTTTAAATGTGTCATTACGTGTATATGGAAGTAAGCACTTGAGTGCAAGGTGCCCCCAGAAGCCTATACTTGTGGCTGCCTGGCGTGGGCGATGGAACCAAAGCCAGATCTTCCATAAGAGCAATATGTACATTTACCTGCTAAACCATCTCTCTAGCCCCCAATACGGCATTCCCCAAGCCTCACAATTCTGATCTTCAACAATCAGCCAGCAGGTACAATTTAAATGCCCCTGCTATATTCTTAGGGATGTGAGGCAGAGTTAACATACATGGAATGCCTGTGGCTCATCCATGGCACACTCGCTGCTCACCTGTGCTCACCTTGATACACCTGTTTCTCACGCTGCACCACACCCTTGGCACACAGGAGTAGCACACTGACGATACCCAGGACACAACTACAGCACATCTTCAGCTCACCCTGGGACCTTTGCGTGCTAGGCAAATGTTTTGTCTTTTATGTACATCTGGAGTATTACTAAAAGGATCCCAAGTATTATCAAAAGGACCCAAAGGGAGACTGGAGAGATGGCTTAGTTGTTAAGAGCAGGCTGGGCGTGGTGGCACACGCCTTTAATTCCAACACTTAGGAGGCAGAGGCAGGTGGATGACTGTGAGTTCAAGTCCAGCCTGGTCTACAAAGTGAGTCCAAGACAGCCAAGGCTACACAGAGAAACCCTGTCTCGTAAATCAAAAAAAGAAAAGAGCACTGGCCGCTCTTGCAGAGGACTCAGGTTTGGTTCCCAGCACCCGTGTGGTAACTCACAAGCATCTGTAACTCCAGCCCCAGGGGATCTGACACCCTCTTCCGGCCTCTGCTAGCACTTTGTGTATGAGACACACAGACATACATACAGGCAAAACACCCATGCGCATAAAACGAAAGGTGAAAATGTTTTTTAATTTAAAAAGGATTCAAAAGGGAAAAAACTCTTAATGTAAAACCAACCCAAATATTGACAGTATTTAGGTAGCCTAGTTTAGCTGGGGCCTGGAAAAGAACAGATCAGGTTTACTAGAGCACCTTGTAGAAACATGACGCCACTCTAGCCACGCTCGCTTGGCTTCCTGCTCCCACACGTGTGCCTGCTAGAAGTCTGTCCAAAAGCTGTTACTAATGACCTGCGTTTACCAGCTTATGACTTGCCCACACAAGAGTTCACAACTCCAGAGTAGGCAGCTTCAAGCTGGCTTTCAAAGTCAAGTGGCCCATAGGCACTCGCCAAGGCATCCCTTGATTCCTTTTCTGCTGTGACTCTAGGGAGCTCGGGGACTAGAACAGAAGATGTTCGCAGCTTGGGTTCAGCGCTGCTCTGTCTCTGCTCAGAAGTCAGCTTCTTTTCTAAGAAGTTGTGGTCAGATTCTGAGGTTTTATGATGTGCATACACATGTAGAGACGTGCACAGCATGAATGTGCAGCTAGTGTAAGCCTCCAGCCAGGCAGCTTGACCCGGGTCACATTCCATCTAGGGAGGGGCCAGGCAGATTGTCAAGTATAGAACTCCAGACTGAGAGACACAAGGGAGTCTCCATTACACCCCCTGGAGCCGACTCTCACGATGAGGAGAATAGCACCTGCGCGGAGCAGGAGGCACTTTAAGAGGCTGCGCGTCTGCTTTAGAAAGTGCTTTTCCCCCAGACAGTTATTTTGGGAAATTGAATAAAATTCCAGCAGAAAGCAATGTCCTAGAAAGGCTGGTTGTAGAAGGACCGAGCTGCAGCCATTGGTCACTTCTGTTTGCAGACATGCAGCCTGAGAACTAAATGTCTGCCGTGGACTGTTGATGTCTTACTGGCAATCCTTTGTCTTCCAGGGAGAGGCTCCTTCAAGGTGGTATCCTGCTCCTGCTTCCCAAGGCCTTGACCAAGCCTAGCCCCTCAGGGCAGCAGCACACTAGACTGCTGGCCTGGCACAGTCAGCTCTCTGCCTTTCTGAGCCTTCATGCCCCCACCCCATTTTTTCTTAAATTCCAGCTAGTAGCATGTAAGAGACAGAGGGGTTTCCTGGTGTACTGGCTCTGTCACCCACCAGCTCAGCCCTGTTCCCTTTACAGGTTTGGCACATTATCAGGATTGCCACTTGCCTGCCACCAGCCAAACCAATGTGGCAGGAGATGAAAAGCCCTCACTTTAAATGACCATGTAGTATATTTTCTCCAAAGAAAATGCAAAGGCTCTTCTTTGTAACTCATGACATGAATCAGGATAAAGAACTCTCTGTCCTGCCTGCATCTGCTGAGGACGGGAGTACTTAGGTCATGCCCTACCGAGGTGGGAGGCACCAGCCGAGCATCACTCTTGTGACCACCAGGTGCCCTTTTGTAGACACTCCAGGAGCCCATGTAGCAGCTAAAAGCCCCGGTAGGCAGGTGCCAGCGGCTGTATTCCATGACCATCTGTAGCTGCCCTTCTGTTGGAGCTACCCAGACCTGCTGATTTGCAGCTATGGGTGGCAAAATAGGCCCTTCTGCTTGGCCACTTGGGTGGGTGTACCCCATTGTTTGGCTTGAGGATCCTTGATTCCTTACCAGCTCTCTTCAGTTCCTCTCCAGATGTTGTTTCACCTCAGTGGCCTGTACTATGCCCTGTACTTCCTAGCTACACTCCTGATGATTGCATATAAAAGTAAGTTATGAGTGCCAGGCCCATCAAAGGAACTGTGCCCCTCATAAGCTGATCTCAGTTCTGGCTGTATGTGTGTGTTCCTAGGTCAGGTTTTCAGCTATCCTTGTGACTGTCTGGTTCTGGATCTGTTTCTCTTGTTCCTCATGGGAGTTCTCGAAGTAACTCGGCTATACCTAGGTGAGTTGGTTGTAACACCATAAAATGCTTAATGGTCCGATAGGCGTTCAAACTTTCTGAACCTTTAAATATTAATCATTTTATAGCATGGGTCTTGGAGACATTTTCTTTTTTTTCTGTTTCATTTTTAAATATGTTTTATTTAATTTTAATTTATGTTTGTTGGTGTGGGGGTGTCAGATCATGGAGTTACAGACAGTTGTGAGCTGCCATGTGGGTGCTCGGAATTGAACCCAGGTCCTTTGGAAGAGCAAGCAGTGCTCTTAACCACTGAGCCATCTCTCCAGCCCCTTTGGAGACATCTTCATTCAGGCAGCTTTACCAAGTGTTGTGCAGCATCTCCTTCTGCTAGAATTAAGTATTAAACATTTGTTAGGTGCTTTGCCTCAAGAACGACACTGGTGGCATCCTGTCTGGAAGGGTGTGTATACCACGGTTGCACTCAGACCAGAAGCCCAGCCTAAAGCTAGAGCTCCAGACCACACCCCTGAACTCCTCTCTTGCCTATTGGCGTCAGCTGTCAGGAAGAAAGTCGGCCAGGTCTAAAGTGCCTGGCAAGTCCCTTACAAGGACAGGCCCCTGCCTTGCCTAGCCCACACACTCACGTCCGTTCCCACCTTAGAGGCCACTTTTTTATATGTAGATTTATTTATTACTTATACAGTATTCTACCTGCATGTGGGCCTGCCCACCACAGGAAAGCACTGCATCTCATTACAAGTGATCATGAGCCACTATGTGGGTGCTAGGAATTGAACTCAGGACCTTAGGAAGAGTCAAAAGCACTCTTAACCTCTGAGCCATCTCTTCAGCCCTAGAGGCCACTCTTAGCCAGTTGCCTCTTCACTTATTTATTTGTTTGGTTTGAGACAGAGTCTCATGTAACTAAAGCTGGCCTTGAACTCCTGATCTGTCTGCCTCTTCGTTCTGAGTGCTGGAGTTGTGGGCCTGCATCATCCTGTCCAGCTTTTATGCACTGGTAGGGTCAAAGCCAGGGCTCATGCGTGCTAGGCCAACACTAACGACTGAACTACATCCCCCACCCCACCCCTCTTTTTTTTTTTAGTTTCCTAAGTCACACAGTTCATTTAGATCAGCATTAGGGTCAGAACAGGTAGGTTCTTCTAATAGAAAAGGAGTGCAAAAGTGAACCGTGGAAGTCTTCCTCCCAGAGCTGGCTGTACATCTGGGTCTCTAGCTCTGCCGTGTGAAGGAGGTGCCACTCCAGCTACATTGCACTGTCAGGCTCTGATCCCTCTCTTTTGATTGGATCTGGTACCTCCCCTCCCCCTCTGCTGGGAGTAGCAAGTATCCTCTCTGCTCATCCTAGACAGAGCCCCAGTGTCTGCTGCCATGGACTGTGCTGGCACTTCCACAGCTTGCTCAGTAGGCAATGCTCCCATGGGCTGCATCACTGACAAGTCAGGCCACTCCTGTGTAGTCTCCTGTGGGGGGCTGTCAGCGTTGGACCTCGATAAGCACTTGGCACTACTCGGCAGGCCCTTAGCACACACACCCCCATCCACTAGAGTCAGCCTAACCAGACACCCAGGCCTTTAGGCCTCCCCAGCATCTCTGGTCAGCAGACCCTTGGGCATCCTGGCAACTAGCCAGCTACTGGCAGCTCCAAGTTGGCATTTTCCATGACTGACCCATTTGTTTGTAAAATGGGCAGTTTTGTTTTTCATAAGTATTCATGAAATTTTCCAGAACCAGGCTGCCTTAGCACAGAGTGAAATATTTTTAGATATTTTAAACAAAATGCCTTTGATCCCACTTGGAGTTGGAAAAAGGTAGCAAATGCCCACAGTTTTAAATCTGAACTGTTGGTGCCTCAAGAGTATAGAATCTGAGATTTACCTCTCTGTCATGGAGTGGCCCCAGTGGGGTAGTTTTCCCAAATCCCATGAATTCATTGACACTTAAGCAAGCACAGTACCTGGAGCAGGGCAGTTGGCGGGCGCCTGTAGCCCTTGCCTTACTCTCACATTTACTCTCTTCTCCAGGCACAAAAGGAAACCTGACTGAGGCCGGAGCACCCCTGGCTGCCAGCCTGGCATTCACAGCAGCCAGCGGCCTCCTTTCCGTCCACTTCCTGCTCTGGCAGACCTTGGTCCTGTGGATGGACTCGGTCCTCAGCACCATCCTCCTGGTGCTGCATGGGCTGGAGGCTGGCCTGCAGGTGGTGGTCATTGCCAACTTTATCAGGTAGACGGACCATCACGTGCACAGGAGCGCTCCTCTGCCTCCAGCCAACTCCACTGCCCACATAAGGAGGAAGGAGGGTGTCTTTGTCTATGGATTGTCTATAGACAGATAGTTTACAAATATTTTTTTAGTGAGTCGGGAACAGAAAGCAGGGAGGGAAAAACTTAGAAGCTTGAAGATGGCCATCGTGCATAGTAGTCTAGTGAATCCCAGAGGTGTCTGCTCCTGTCCTGTGCCCAAAGTCCTGGCTGTAGCAGCAGGACCTCCAATGATTGCCAGGCCAGTGGAAGATAAGGCCTTTCAGGAAGTCAGAGTTGGGGCCAGCCCAGCAACTCCATCTTGTTTCAGCACCAGAAATGGAGCGTCACGGCAGGAGGACGTGGCTGTGTTGGTCTGCCTCCATGTGTTTTTTCACACAGGAAGTACTGACTTCCATGTTTCCCACACTGGCCCTGGTTCTTGTTCTGAAAGCCTGCTGTTACTCTGTTGCCAGACATTGGTCCAGGGCTGTAGGAGGCAGGCCCTGTGTTCCAGTGTTCCCCAGTTTGACTCCCCATCAGGCCAGCCCTGAATGAAACTGCTTAGTTTCCAAAAGGAAACAAAAGCAGACGTATGCCAGGTGTAATGGCACACAAACATCTTTAATCCTAGGAGGCAAAGACGGGCATATCTTTGTAAGTTCAAAGCCAGTCCGGTCTACTGGTGAGTTGCAGGTCAGCCAGGGTTACATAGTCAGACTTTGTCTTTTTTTTAAAAAAAAAAAGTAAGAGCTGGCATGGTGGTGCACACCTGTAATCCTGGCACTTGGGAGGCAGAAGCAGGTGGATCTCTGAATTTGAGGCCAGCCTAGTCTACAAAGTGAGTCCAGGACAGCCAAGGCTACACAGAGAAACCCTTGTCTTGGGGTGGGGGAGTGAACAGACCAGAGAACTGTGTATTGTGATGTTCGTCTCAGTCACTTTTGGGGGTGGCTAGGGAGCTATAGGGAGCAGAAGACAGATAAAAGAACAGCATTCAATTTGAGAGTCTGGGAGTCACCACTAAACTGCCGCTTTTGTAGAGTGACTTCCATCATCTCTTATTTTTCCATTCCTAGCCCATTTTTTTCTTAAACAGTATTTAAGCAGGTCCCCCCCCCCCCCCCCCCCCGTTTGTTTCTGTTACATGTTTTCTATTTGTGATACTATGTTCAAATACCTAGTTTCTCCTTTAAAAAAAATAAATACTTAGGCTGTCATGATTTTGTCTTAATTATGACCACCTATCTTCCCCCCTGGGTCCAGTATGGAAGAGCCCACCGTGTTGCCCATTCTCAACCTTATCCTAGGACTTTCCCTGGAGCCTCTGCTTGGCTTTTTTTCTACCCTAGTAACTAGCCAGAAGCCTCCCTGTGAAGTTTGCTGAGGTGGTATGTCGCTGGGCTTTCCAGAGCCTTCTCTGGAACCAGGAAACCTCCTATACCATGGGTCCTTGGCTGGTTTCCTTTACCCATGTCTGCCAGAGACCGTGGTGAGAACCAGGATGGCTGGAGACATGCTCTGCCTGTCCCACAGGGAGGCGTGGGGAGGACCAGGGATGTAGAAAGCCTATGGGCACTTCCCTCCCTGTTGTCCCTCTGCCTTGAGCACGTGTAGCCTGGACATGCAGAATAGACTAAGGCCAGTAGGTCTGGAGGGCTCAGCCACTCTCTCCACATCAAGTCAGGACCTCTGTTGGGAAGGAAGCTTGTCACCTGCATACATAGTAAAGCCAGAATTTCAAGCCTTTAACACCCCTGCTCTTACTGGCCACATGTAGGTGGTACTTCAGGTGGCCCAGAGTGGACATCAGCTACTGCCACCAGCTTGGGCTGCCTCAGAACAAAATTTATGAACACCGGTAGCAGCACTAGGTTGCCCCACCTGCATTACAGATTTCCACAGCAGTGCCCAGGAATGTCAGGGCATACACATGCACCTGCCCCTCCCATTACTCAGCTGAGCACTTGACCCCTGGCTGCTGGGCCAGGGTGAGGTCACAGGCAGAGCAAGATTGGGCCAGTTCTGTGAGGTCTGCTGTAAGGGCTAGGAACCAGGAAGCCTCTCTGGGGTTCATCAGGAGCTGGACCTGGAAGACCAAGTCCACTTCTGCCACACCTCTGTCCAGCTCACCTGCAGTGTCCCAAGAGTGTGTCAGGTGCGCACAAGCCAGGTCACACAGTGTTGCTGACGCTCCGGGGCAGAGCACCCAATGCCCTAGGAAGTGCTGACTGCCTGCCCAGGGTAAACATGCCAGGGCCCTACCCTTCTGGGACTGTAGCCTGGGACCCTGACTTCCTGGCAGCACCCATTTCCTCTGCTCCAACCCCAGGAACAATAGCCGGGGCCTTAGGGTTGGCTAGCGGTTCATAACTCCGTTTATTTCCTCCAGCTAGTTGGCTGATCTAAAGTCATCCTACCCTGCCCCGAGCTGTCAAACAGCAGGGTGGGCAGGGTAGCCTGGAGGTCAACAAGACGGAGACAGGTGCCCTTTCTGTAATAGTCCATCTCTTAGGGGATGCTCAAGCTGGACAAGAAGCTTGAGGAACTCCTGTATATGAAGGGAGGGGCCCCCACCGGGAGCTGAAAGCCCCCAGACCCCAAAAGCCTGAACCCAATGTCCCAGGCCCCAGGACTGAACCACTAAAGTGCTCTGTCCCAGTGCAACTTGGGGATGGAGGGTATCTGATAGCGGCTTGATTGAGACTTCCCCATGGCTGCAGCCTCAAAGGCTTCATCCAGTACTGCCCCTGCAGGCAGGCCCAGGTCCCTACCTGCTACAGCAGCTTGGCCAGTCAGAGCAGCTGGGGCCGCACCCTGTACTCCAGGGCCAGCTGCGAAGGGGCCCTAGGTGCTTTGGGGACCGCTGGGAGGGCAGACGGAGGCGAGGGAGGCGGGACTGTGTTGTGTTTGGGGGGGAGGGAGTACCCCAGGCCCGCCCCCTTTCTGCAGCCTCCCAGGAGCCCACTCCCGGGTGACTCGGTAACCTGTCGCTCAGGTTCCTCCTCTCACAGCCCCGCCCCTGCCTATCCGGCCCAGCAGAGGTCCCGCCTGTCCGGGCAGAGGGAGCTCCTCTGCTGCTGAAGCTCTTGACAGACGGCCGGCGGACAAACTGACCTAGTGGACTAGCCAAGCGCAGGCGCTGACTGCCGGAGAGCAGGTGAGAGCTTTAGCCAGGGAGTTTACCAATCTGGGCCTCAGTTTCCCAGAGTGGCCATGGGACGTGGAGCTCTGGGCCGAGACTCTGGGTCAGACGCTTGCTTTGGAGGGCAACCCAGCACCAGGAGCTGAGAGCACCTGAGTGTGGGGTTTGGCATGGCTGGGATCGTGGGACTCAGGGGACAGCTAAGCCTGGTTTAGGGGTTGTGAGAGGGACATAGGGCGTAGGAACCTAGGGGAGAGGCTGGGCCTGAGCCTTTTTTGGGTTTTTAGCCTAAGAACCGCTTGGCTGAGGCCCCGTCGGTCCAGCGGGCGGTGGCCAGTGGTTCAGTGATATTTTTAAGCCAGTGGTGTGTGACTCACTCGCCTTGGTCCCGGCCCCCTCCCAGCCCTGGGGCACATGAGGGGAACCTGGCAGTTGACAAGAGAGGTGGTAAGGAAGGGAGGGCTTCATTGCATCCAGCAGACAGGACCTCCTTCAGAATCTGACCCTGGCATGGGCATACAGCCCAGTGCCTTTCTGAGGTCCAGAGAAACCCAGAGCTGGGAAAATATCAGGCTGCGTCAGTCTTCAGGTCAAAGTTGGGGTGTGGAATCTCAGAGGGTGGGGGTAGGGCCTGGAAGTAGATCTTGAGGGGACGACAATCAGCTAGTGGAAGGGCCTGTGGACATCCAGAGCTTGCCTCCCTAAGGTCCCCAGGACTGACAAGTCTGTGCTACTTAGTACATGAAGGTATCACTGGAGGCAGGGTTGGGGGTGGGCGTGGACACAGACCACCTCTGCTGTCCCCCATGTGCAGCCTTCTTTGGCAAAGTGGGGCACATTCCCATCCTAGACTCCATGGTCTGTTACACAGGACTGATGGGCCAATCACTCCCACCCAGCCTTCCCGGGTCTCCTCAGGCGTAGCCATCCCGTCCCACCAATAGCTTTCCAGTTCATCTCAGCCTCTATTGCTCTCACCTGACGCTTTCTGAACTTTGTTCCTGGAGTAGGACCCAGCCAAGGACCTAAGGGACTCCCCCATCCCATTCCAGGGCCACACCCAGCTCCCACAAGGGCAGCCCAGAGCCCAGGTGACTAAGCTGACCCCTCCCCAAGGTCACTCAGCATGTAGAGCTGGAATTTGAACTTGGAGCCAGTTCTTCCACCCTCCTTGCTGTGCCAGGGCCTCCTGCCCTTCCTCTGATATGCTGGGCCTCCCTTCAACCCGGAAAATGGCTACAGTAAAGCTGAAGTTCAGCCTGAGCCCCCAAGCCTTCTAGGCCTGGGTGTTTCATCGTAGCCAGCAACAGATTGTATGGATTTCCTGCCCCCTGCCTCCCCTTCAGCGGTAGAGGCCTCCTGGGAGTGAGGCTTTTTGCAGGCTAGAGGTAGCCCCAGTGCTATCCCTCCTACCTAGGCCTAAGGTCCTGGCCTAGATTTCCCCAAGGGCAGGGCTGCGTGTCCAAGCCTGTTCAGAGTCTGTGTGCCTTCAGGCCTGGGTCTCTAGCAGTTTGTTTTGCCCCGGTTGTGTATTCCTGGCCCCACGTGCCTGGCGCCCTTGGCTGAGCTAGCCAGGAATCCCATTAAGCAAACACACTAGGGTTCACCTACTGAGGTCAGGAGCATTCCCGACATTCTCCATGGATAGGTGGACCTAGAAATCTGGCCCAGCCCCTTCTCACAAGCTAAGACCTGGGGTGGGGGCAGGAGTGCAGCAGGAGAGCTGGTGAAGGTAGTAGCTAAGGCCTCAACTCCTGGCAGCCCACCCTCAAGAACCCGGTCAAACCAGAAAATACTAGAATACTGAAGGCGCTCTCCTGAGCCCTCGTACCAGCACCCTGACTGGTGGCTCTACTCTTGCAGAGAGATGGTGGCCCTGCTAGTAATATAAGACAGAGGTAATCTGTATGTGGACCCAGGACATTAGGAAGAGCCCCAGAGGGACAGCTAGAAATGCTGTCTACCTGTCTCTCCAGTGGCATGAAGGCAGCCTGTCACTGAAGAGCTCTACAACCCTCATTTGATGTCAGGCTGGCCCAGGCCAGCAGCTTCTATTATGTCCAAAGAAGGACCCAAGTCTAGTATATGTGAAAGCTTGTTCACGTTGATAGCCATGCCTCAGTTTCCCCAAAATGTAGCCAGGGGAGGTCAGGGCTGAGAATCCTACTCATGGAGTGGCCTTGCAGTATGGTCACCTGGGCCTATACTGGGGAGGTCAGCCGCCCCCAAAACGTCTGCCCTCTACCCATCCTTTCGAAGGTCTCCCAAGAGGGAGCTAAAGGCTGGTCTCTTTGCTGGATCTGAAGGAGCTGGCCCCTGTGACCATATCCACACGGATATGCAAGGGTCGCTTGGAGTACTGGGGTCCCTCTATACTTTGTGCCCCCCCTAGATCTCCAGCCTTACCCTGCCTCAGGGTTGTTTGTTTGTTTGTTTGTTTGTTTGTTTGGGTTTTTTTGTTTTTGTTTTTTGAAGAAGCTGTCCTCTCTCCTCAGAGTGCTCCCTGCCCAACCCCTCCATCAGAGCCTCCCTGACAGCTTCTGGGAGCAGAGAACCAAGAGTCTGGGACCAGTTGGATCTCCGTTGCCACCAGCAATAGCATGGGTCTGGAGGGCTCTGCTTCCCGGGAATCCCCTGAGGAGTCGGGCCAGGCCCTGAGGCTTCTAGGCCCTTTAGCAGAAATGAGACAGGAGACCCAGGCCTAGGTTGGCCAGGAGAACGTGTCAGCTGGGCTTCTCTGTCCTTAGGTGGAGGCCAGGCACTGGGCCCTAGACTCCAACCAGACTAAGGCTTGCCTTCCTCGACGCTGGCTGCCACTGGGAACGCCATGAGCCAGTCGGGGTCCATGAGCTGCTGCCCAGGAGCTGCCAAGTAAGTGTTCTCCTACCATCCCTGAAGTCCCCAGGGAAGGGTGTGACGTGAGCTCTGCCCTCACCTGCCTCTCCCCCCTGCAGCGGCAGTCTGGGCCGGTCTTATGGTATGCCCAAGATGAGCGCAAAGGACCTGTTTGGTGAGTCAAATTTAAGGATGGTGAGGACTTAAGGAGGATGAATGTGACCGTGGTGGTCTCATCCTTGCTCGCCCCAAGCCTGGATAGTTCTAAGTGCCCAGAGGAGGCCTTTGGACCCTGACTCACTGAGAACTTTGGGTATCTGTCTGCAAGACTCCTGGCTCCTAACTGCTCTCTGCTACTCTGTAAGGGGAGAGGCCTTTAGGAATAATTCAGGGGGCATTAATATTGATTCAACTGTGCAGTCCTGCAACCCGATCGAGTAAGTGGGGTCAGATGGGACCCAGCTGCCGGGTATCTGCTCCAATGGACCAGGCTGCTTCTGCTCAACCATGCCCTCCCTTTGTGCCTCTGGATGCTGGATGCTGTGGGCTGGAAGATGGAGGCCTGGACAGTATCAGAGAGAGGGCGTGTTCCTGTGGTGGCGTAGGATAGGGAGGCATTGTCCTGGATTCCTCCCTAGGAAAGTGGGGAGCCCCATTAGGTATCACTGAGCTTCCTGCCCCTCACCCAGGAATCCTTAATGAGAACTGAGCCCTCTCATTCTGAATAAATCTGTCTTCTGGAGCTTCAAGTCCCCAGTGGGGCTTGTCACAGGGCCAAGCTAGAAGGTTCCCCCCATGTGGATCCTTCTAGTCCCCACAGGAGCTGCAGTGCCACTCCTCAGCCTGCAGTCCTTCCTGATGGCTGTGAGGGGTTCAAAAAGCAGCAACTCAACTCTCAACTCTACTCTCCCCTGTCACCCTTGGGGGCCAAGTCCCACTAGGCTGGGTCTTATACTTTGGGGTGCATGACATCTGTCTCCCCATCCAGAGCAGAGGAAGAAATACTCCAACTCCAACGTCATCATGCATGAGACTTCACAGTACCACGTCCAGGTAAGGGCCAGGAAATACCCGCTGGTCCCTTTGTTTGGAAATAGGAGAGAGAATCAGAGGCTCAGGGAGATGTGGGAAGAGAGAGCAAAGGACCGCCTGCGCTGGCCCTGGCCCCAGCCATGGTGGTGAGGCAGCTTCCTCAAGGCTGTGGGAGTTCATAGTGGGGCCTGAATGGAGTTGGGTACCCGTGGCCCACACCATCCAGGGTTCCCGAGACATCACCTGTGTCACCGTGCAGCTCAGGAAAGACCGTGGAAGGAAGTTGTCATCTTTGGCCCCCAAACAAGGAACTGCACTGGGAGGAACATGATGGAACAAAGACACCCTTTATGGAGTGCTAAAGGGAGCCTGGATGGCACTGCTGAGTCTAGACCTAACCTGTGCCCTTTGACCAGCTGCCAGCTTGAGTGGCCCTTCTCCTAGCCACTTTTAATTTGCCCTGACAATCCAAGAACTATCTTTTAAAATGGCTTTTCTGGGACGGGGAGCCAGCTGGGTTCCTAGCCATAGACTGAGCTTGTAAGGTAACAATGAGTAATGACAGAGAAGTAGAAAGAGGCGTCCTCCTCCCCCCCCAAAAAAAGACATAGGAGCCCCCTAGTAGCCAGCATTGACGGTGGGTCCCATGTGTTGCTGTCTCTCTCCTGTCTCCCGACCCCACACAGTGTCCCCAACCCCCAAAGTGAAGCAGGCTGCTGCCTCCTTGTCTGTAGAATGGACCAAAAGAACAATCAGGTATCCCCATGGCTCCTCAGCTCTGCTGTCTTGGGTGATCAAGGTTCTGACCACCCTGGGCTAATGGGTCATGATACAGTGAACACAGCAACTCAGTGTCCAAGGACAGGGCATGAAGGCACAGACAGCTCAGCTCTGACCTCCTCCTTTGCAATGCGCCACCTTCCTCAGAAGTGAAACTTTGTCCTCCTTGGTGAGGAATGACGTGCGTGTGTGGGGTGTCTAGCCTGGCTCCTGGACTTTGCTCCGTGCTACTTGACACTGCCTTGCTGATGCAGGGACCTTTCCTTCCTGCTCAGGGGCCAGCAGGGCAGGGCTTTCTTTTCTTTTCTTTTTTTTTTTTTTTTTTTTTTTTTTTTTTTTGGATTTTTCGAGACAGGGTTTCTCTGTGTAGCCTTGGCTGTCCTAGACTTGCTTTTGTAGACCAGGCTGAGCCTCGAACTCACAGCAATCCGCCTGCCTCTGCCTCCCAAGTGCTGGGTTTAAAGGGGTGTGCCACCACACCTGGCGGGCAGGGCTTTCTTTAAGGCTTGTCTGCCTCTCTCTGATGAAAACATTGAGGCCTGAGAGAAAGAGGCTGAGAAACAGTAGGGGTGCTGAAACTGGGCCTGCTTCTTTTGACTTTTTCCTGACTTCTTCTACAATAAGTTAATGTGGGGGTACGGTTCTGTTACCATCCATCACTCCTAGGTGTCTCTGAAACCTCCTCCTGTTCAAAGCCATCCCACCCCAACCCCTAGCAAGCTGATCTGTCTTGCAGCCCCAACATTTGTCTTTTAGAGAAGCAGGGTGCCGTGGGGCCCGCCTGTAATCCCAGCACTCAAGCAGGCAGATCTCTGTGGGTTTGAAGCCAGCCTGGTCTACAGAGCCTATGGCAGAGTCTCATGACAGCCAAGACTACACAGAGAAAGCCTGTCTCAAAAAGAAACAAACAAACAAATCTTCCTCCAGTCAGTAATTTGTTAATTAATGTGTGTCAATGTCTTTTTTTTTGTTTTGTTTTGTTTTGTTTTGTTTTGTTTTTTGAGACAGGGTTTCTCTGTGTAGCCTAGACCAGGCTGGCCTCGAACTCACAGCGATCCACCTGCCTCTGCCTCCCGAGTGCTGGGATTAAAGGCGTGCGCCACCAGGCCCGGCTTGTGTCAACGTCTTTTGATAAGCAGATATATTTGATTTTAGAGACATCTAGTAATATGCCCATTGTTTTTTCTGGTTATCTTTTTTTCATCTCCAGGGAGTTAACACTGATGAGTTCTGTGTTTTTGCGGTAGTGTAGTATTTTGCATCTAGGCCCATGATCAGCTTTATTTTAATATTTGAGACCCAGTCTCTAATTAAGTAAATAAGCACATTGGTAACATTTGATTGTCATTGAGTCAAATCTATTATCAGTATAGGGAGAACTGACATCTCTTTTGTTTGGTTTTTGTTTTTTCAAGACAAGGTCTCTCTGTGTAGCCTTGGCTGTCCCAGACTCACTTTATAGATCAGGTTGGCCTCAAACTCAAGAATTGGCATCTTAACAATATTTTGTGTTCCCATTCACAAATATTTCTCCATTTATTAAGATTTCTTTAATTTTGTAACAAGTTTTTTTCCTGGCTTTCACTGTGGAGGCCATATTCACATCTAAATTATTTTTTAGCTTACAAATGGTACTATGAGAAGTTTCCCCACGTCACGCTCACAACATAAACAGTGGTGTGGTTTTATTCTTGCTTTGGTTTTGGTTTTGGTTTTGGTTTTGGTTTTGGTTTGGGACAGGGTTTCACTATGTAACCCTGAGTGACCTGACACTTGCTATTTAGACTAGGGTGGTTTCCATAGAGATTTGCCACCTCCCTCTGCTTTCCTAGTGCTGGGGAGGAAGGCGTGTACCACCACACCTGGCACAGATGGTACTGGTTTTTGTTTGGTTGGTTGGTTTGGTTTTTCGAGACAAGGTTTCTCTGTGTAGCCCTCACTGTCCTGGATTTGCTTTGTAGACCAGGCTGGTCTCAAACTTACAAAGATCCGCCTGCTTTTGACTCCCTGAGTGCTAGAATTAAAGGTGTGCACCACAGAGCCTGGTTCTTCTTTTTGTTTTTTACCTTTTTTGTTGTTGTTGTTGTTGTTTTAAAATTTTTAGATTTATTTATTTTATAATATATATGACTTTTGCCTGTATGTATTTATATACAGCATATGCAAGTCTGGTACCCATCGAGGGCATTAAATTCTCTGGAAATATAGTTACAGACAGTTACAAGCTGCCAGGTGGGTGTCAGGAACTGAACCAGGGTCCTCTGCAAGAACAAAAGTACTCTCACCACTGAGCCATCTCTCCAGCCCCTTTTTAATTTTTGAAATTATAATATAATTACATCATGTAGCCCTCCTCCAAATTCTCCCTATACCCCTTCTGCCTCTCTTTCAAATTCATGGCCTTGTTTTTCATTAATTGTTTACATGTGTGTGTATGCTTGTTGTATATATATGCATATATATATGGTTATATATGCATATATCTTCCTGAATATTCAGCTTGTTCCGCCTGTACAATGTTGCTTTGTGCGCATGTATGTTTTCAGGGCTGACCATCATTTGGTATTGGAAACCAGCTGGTGTTCTCTGCCCTAGAGAAGACTGTTTCTCCAGGTCTCACATTCCTCGGTTGCCTATCTGTCTTGGTGTAGGATTGAGACTGAGGCCTTGTGGGCTTTGCCCCACCCACTCTGGCATGTTTAGTGTTGCCATCTTTGTTGAGCTCACTTTTGAGCAGCCATGTTGATGGGACTTTATGGGTGTAGTTTCGGACATTACTAGAAGACGCCGTCTCGCAGCACACTCCCTGACCCTCTGGTTCTTACACGGTTTTTCTGCCCCTTCATCTGCAATGTTACCTGAGCTGTAGGCGGGGGAGCTGCTTTGTAGGTTTATCGCTGGGACTGGGCTCCACAGCTCTGCATTTCGGTTGGTTGTGGTTTTCTGTAATGGTCTCCTTTTGTTACAAAGTTTCCTTGTTAAAGCGTGAGGACTACGTTTATCTGTGGGTATGAGGACCAATATTTAAAATGTAAATAAAAATATTTAAAATATTTAAAATGCCGGGGCGTGATGGCACACACCTTTAACCCCAGCACTTGGGAGGCAGAGGCAGGCGGATCGCCGAGTTTGAGGCCAGCCTGGTCTACAAAAGTGAGTCCAGGACAGCCAAGGCTACACAGAGAAACCCTGTCTCAAAAAACAAAAACACAATAATAAATAAATAAATAAGTACATAAATGCATAAATATTTTTTTAAGATAGATCCAGGTTGTCCTGAACCTTGCTATATAGATGAGGCTGGCCCAACATGCAGTGATCTGCCTGAATCTGGCTCCTGAGTGCTGAGATTAAAAGAGTATGTCAGCCGGGCGTGTGGTGGTGCATGCCTTTAATCCCAGCACTCGGGAGGCAGAGGCAGGCGGATCGCTGTGAGTTCGAGGCCAGCCTGGTCTACAAAGTGAATCCAGGATGGCCAAGGCTACACAGAGAAACCCTGTCTGGAAAAACAAAAAACAAACAAACAAAAAAAGAGTGTGTCACCACACTCAGCCCTGAAATAAATAATTAAAAAATTTTTTTTGTTTTTGTTTTTGAAGACAGGACTTCTCTGTATAGCCTTGGCTGTTCTGAACTCACTTTGTAGACAAGGCTGGCCTCGACCTCACAGCGATCCGCCACCACGTCCGGCTAAATAATAAATTTTAACTGAGCTGGGGATATGGTTCAGTGGTAGTATACTTGCCCAGCATACATGAGGCCCTGAATTCAATCCTCAGTACAGCAAACACAACAACAACAAAACAACTTTGAGCCGGTCGTGGTGGCGCACGCCTTTAATCTCAGAGCTCAGGAGGCAGAGGCAGGCGGATCGCTGAGTTCGAGGCCAGCCTGGTCTACAAAGGAGTCCAGTACAGCCAAGACAACATAGACCTTGTCTCGGGGGAAAAAAAAAACCAAAAAACCAAAACAAAACAAAAAAACCAAAAAAACAAAACAAAAAACTTTATCTGTGTTCATAGTCTGTTTGCTAACACGTTATTATGGACATTTTATTGTTTATGTGTATGTAAATGTTTCTGTATATGGTGTGGATGGGCCCAAAGAGGAAGCTAGAACCCCAGGCATTTGTGAGCTGCCTGATATGGTGCTGATAACCGAATAAGGCTCCTCTGCAGGAACAGCATGTGCTCTCCAGCCCTGAGCACTTTTTGTTTGTTTGGGGTTTTGTTGTTCTTCTTCTTTTGTTTTTTGTTTTTAAACATTTATTCATTTATTATGTATACAACATTCTGCCTGCATGTGTGCCTGTCCCCCCAGAAGAAGGCACCAGATCTCATTCTAGATGGTTGTGAGCCACCGTGTGGGAATTGAACTCAGGACCTCTGGAAGAGCAGTCGGTGCTCTTAACCTCTGAGCCATCGTTTCCGGTCCCTGTTTTGTTTGTTTCTTTGTTTTTGTTTTTGTTTTTTCGAGACAGGGTTTCTCTGTGTAGCCCTGGCTGTCCTAGACTGGCTTTGTAGACCAGGCTGGCTTCAAACTCTCAGAGATCTGCCTGTCTCTGCCTCTCCAAGGGCTGGGATTATAGGAGTGCACCACCATGACTGGATAAGCCTTGTTTTTTTGTTTTTTGGGTTTTTTGTTTTTGTTTTCTTTTAATAAATGTTAAATAATATTATTAAATAAACAATAGAGACCTCAATTTTCTATATAATAACCATGGCAAGTTTTCCTTTTTGGAGGTATGGGTTGTTTGTTTTTGTTTTTTGTTTGTTTGTTGTTTGGTCTTTTTTGAGAAAAGGTTTCTCTGTAGCATTGGCTGTTTTGGAACTTGCTCTGTAGACCAGGCTGGCCTCCAACTCAGAGATCTGCCTGCCTCTTCTTCCTGAGTGCTGGGATTAACAGTGTAAGCCACCACACCTGGCCTGCAAGATTTCCTTTGTATGGAAGTTTCATTCTCACGTCTGTAAGATTTTTAGTAATGTTGCGTCTTTCCTTTTCGGTTTTGAAAATCAGCAGGGTACTTTTGGTTGTTCATGTGTTTGTTTGTTTGTTTTTTGGTTTTTCGAGGCAGGGTTTCTCTGTGTAGCCTTGGCCATCCTGGACTCATTTATAGACCAGGCTGGCCTCGAACTCACAGCCACCCGCCTGCCTCTGCCTCCCGAGTGCTGGGATTAAAGGTGTGCGCCACCACGCCCGGCTTTTGTTTGTTTGTTTTTTTATCGTTGTAGTTGTGGGTTCTTTAGTTTTTGTCTTGTTTGTTTTTGTTTTTTGGTAACAGAGTCTTTCAAGTTAGCCTTGGCTAGTCTAGAGCTTGTTATGTTGACCAGGCTGGCTTTGACCTTGCAATGACCCTTCCTCTTCCACTTGCCTCTGTCTCCCGGGCTGCTATGACTGTAGGCAGAGACCACCTACTATGCCCTGCTCAGACATTAGTGTCGCCTCTAATTACCCTTGCTAAGGGGTTAACTTTGGGCTTTCTTTAATTTTTTAATTTAATTTACTATGTTGATTGTTTCCTAGTTTGTGGATTTTTGCCCTTAATTTCCTTCCATTTACTTTGGGTCTTATTTCACTGTGTTCAACTTGCTTTGTTTGTTTAGTTTCAGTGCTAGGGATGGAACCCAGGCCATTGTTCAGGCTGGACATGATCCTACCACTAAACCACAAAGCCAACAGGGTTTTCTAGCTTGTTAAGGTAAAAGCTTAGATAATTGATCTTAAATGCTTTTTTGTTTGTTTGTTTGTTTTTGTTTTTATCAACATAGGGTTTCTCTCTGTAATAGCCTGGCTGTCCTGGAACTCTCTTTGTAGACCAGGCTGGCCTCAAACTTACTCGATCCACTTGTCTCTGCCTCCTGATTACTGAGATTAAAGGCCACCGTGCCTGGCCTTAAGTGCTTTTTTTTTTTTTTTAAAGACTAATATGTTTATTGGAAGCTATAGATTTCACTGAAACAATAGTCAGATGTGACTTTTTTATTCAGCTTCAAATAATATTTTTACATTTTCTTTGTAACTTCATTATTTGTTTTTCTTTCTTTTGTCTTTTCTTTTCTTTTTTTCTTTTTGAGACAAGGTCTTACTGGCTGGTAAGCCAGGTCCTGGCTGACCTGGACCTCATAGACCAGGCTGGTCTAGAAATCATAGAGATCTACCTCCCTCTGTCTTCCAAGTGCTAGGACTAAAGGCATGAGCCACTGCCATTTGCTGGGCTGTGACTTCATTTTTGACCCATAAGTTATTTTTGCTATATGCCATTCATTCCTTTATTCATTCATTCACAGGTTTTTGAGGCAAGGTTTTACTCTGTAACCCAGACTAGCCTGAAACTCCTGGTCCCCTGCCTCCACTTCCCAAGTGCTGGGGTGACAAGCATTTGTTACCATGCTTTAAGAATGTGTTGTGTTTTTATAAATATTTATTTATTTTATGTATATAAGTGCTCTGTTTTCTTTTCTTTTTTTTTTTTTTTTTTTTTTTTTGTTTGTTTTATTGTTTTTTTGTGTTTTTTTTTTTTTTTCAAAGACAGAGTTTCTCTGTGTAGCCTTGGCTGTTCTAGACTCACTTTGTAGACCAGCCTGGCCTCAAACTTGCAGCGATCCTCCTGCCTCTTCCTAGTGCTGGGATTAAAGGTGTGTGCCACCAAGCCCAGCAAGTGCTCTGTTTTCATGCACACCAGAAGAGGAAATGAGATTCCATTTACAGATAGTTGTGAGCTACCATGTGGGTGCTGGGAATTGAACTCAGGTCCTCTGGAAGAGTGCTATTTATCACTGAGCTCTCTCTCCAGCCCTGAGAATTTTTTCAGTTTTAATTTATTTATTTAGGGGCTGGAGAGATGGCTCAGAGGTTAAGAGCACTGACTGTTCTTCCAGATGTCCTGAGTTCAATTCCCAGAAACCACATGGCAGCTCACAACCATCTATAAAGTGATATAATGCCTTATTCTAGCATGTAGGCAGAGCACTGTATATATAATAAATGTATTTGCTTGTTTGTTTTTGAGACAGGGCCCAATAGAGCCCAGACCAGCTAGCCTTGAACACAATGCATACAGAGAACCTTGAACTCCTGGTTTCTGACTTGTGCTTTCCGGGTGTTGAGATGACAGCCTCGCACCACCACACCCTGCTGAAGGTTTTTGTGTTGATCTGTGCTCTAGTTCCACTAAGGTCAAAGAACTCCGTGCTTTTCAGTCTTTTGGCATCTCCTGAGACTTGTCTGGTCACCTAGCAGCATGGTTTTGTTTGGTTAGTTGTGGGGAATTGTGTTTCAGTGTTTGCCCTGCCTAACTTGTTGCCTAACCCACTGCGTTTCTGCCTACTCATTGCTGAGCCTGTTCGGAGCCATCCACCTGCACTAAACCTTGCAGGTTACCTGCGTTTGTTCTGGGAAGGGAAGATGCATGCTTAAGCTTCTCCAGGTGTCACCAGTTTGTCAGTAGAGAGAATGGGCTCGGGCTGGATCAGAGTACCTGCCTCTTCTCTGTGTCTAAACACACAAGTGTAGCTCACAGGGACTTTTGGCATGGCTAGTAGAGTAGATGAAAATCAATCCCAAAATAAAATAATAGTCTCTCTCTCTTTCTCTCTTTCTCCCCGAGACAGGGTTTCTTTGTTTTTGCCATAACTGTCCTGGAACTCACTCTGTAGACCAGGCTGGCCTTGAGCTCACAGTAATCCCCCTGCCTCTGCCTCCCAAGTGCTGGGATTAAAGGTATGCGCCACCAGCCAACATGCCTGGCTAGAAATAAGAGTCTCTTTAAAAAGTGCAATTTTTTTTGTTGTTGTTTTGTTTTGTTTTGTTTCTCGAGACAGGGTCTCTCTGTGTAGCCTTGGCTGCCCTGGACTCGCTTTGTAGACCAGGCTGGCCTCAAACTCACAGCGATCCGCCTGCCTCTGCCTCCCGAGTGCTGGGATTAAAGGTGTGCACCACCACGCCCGGCTCAAAAAGTGCAATTTTTAAAATTCAATCAGATGTCATATAATTCACTTTGTTAAAAGATTACACTAGGGGGCTGGAGAGATGGCTTAGGTGTTAAGAGCACTGACTACTCTTGCAAAGGTACTGTGTTCAAGTCCCAACAACCACACAGTAGATCACAACCACCTATAATGAGATCTGGTGCCCTCTTCTGGCGAGCAGGCATATATGCGGGCAGAACACTGTATACGTAATAAATACATCTTTTATTTGCTTTTGCTTTTCTAGTCAGGGTTTCTCTTGTTCTCCTGGCTGTCCTGGACTCACTTTGTAGACCAGGCTGGTCTCAAACTCACAGTGATCCACCTGCGTCTGCCTCCCAAGTGCTGGGATTACAGGAGTGTGCCACCACGCCCAGCTAAAATGATAAAAAAAAAAAAATATATATATATATATATAAAGTTACTTATACTCAGTGTGGTGGCACACACTTGTAATCTCAGTACTGGGGAGGTTTGAGCAAGATAGTTGGGCACTTTAAAGGACTTAGTACTCCTGTCCTTCAGGGTGGTTTTGTTTGGTTTTGGTGTTTTTTTGTTTTTGTTTTGGTTTTGGTTTTTTTTTTTTTTGAGATGGTGTTTCTCTGTGTACACTTGGCTGTCCTGGACTTGGTCTGTAGACCAGGGTGGCCTTGAACTCACAAAGATTCTCCTGCTCCTGCCTCCCAAGGGCTGGGCTTAAAGGCGTGTGCCACCACTGTCCAACCGCATGTCTCTCTCTTTATGTACATAAATAAAACTAGCCAGGGTCTGGAGAGATGGCTTTTACAAAGGTCCATGTTTGGTTCCCAGCACCCACATCCAGCAGCTCACAACTATGTAACTCCAGCTGCAGGGGCTCTGATGCCCTTGTCTTCTCTCCTCGGACACCAGGCACATACATGGTACACACACATACATACATGTAGGCAAAACAATCATACACACAAAACAAAAAGAAAGAAGGACACTAGCCAAAAGCAAGGGGAGGTGGCACAGGTTTGTAATCCTACAGGAATCTGAGGTAGAAGATTTACTGGAAATTGGAAAATATCCTGGGCTATATAGTGAGTAAAGTACTTACCTAACAGACACAAAGCATTGGGTTGGATGCTCAGCACCACAGACTCGTACAGATATGGTGGCACAAACCTGCAATCACATCTCTTGGGAGATGCGGTAGAAAAATGAGGAGTTCAAGGTCATCCTCAGCTGCGTAGCAAATTTCAGTTTGAGACCAGCCCAGGATACATTAGACTCTGTCTCAACAAGACAGAAAGAGATCAAAACAAAATCAGTATGGGAGGTGACATCTGTGAAGGAAGGGAGACTAGGTGCTGTGAGGGCAAAAGGTCCTAAACTCCACTGTCCCTGCATCACAGTATCAAAATAGGGAGACACAAGTAGAGTGGTGCACAGCTATACAATAGTCTGGAGATAGATAGATAGATAGATAGATAGATAGATAGATAGATAGATAGATAGATAGATATTCACTGTGTATATATGTGTGTGTATATATATATACATATTATATATATATATATTCACTGTGTGTGTGTGTGTGTGTGTGTGTGTGTGCATTCACTGTGGGGTTTCCTGAAACTTGCTGTATATTTCAGACTGGCCTCAATGCCACAGTGATTTATCTGCATCTGCCTCCTGAGTGCTGGAATTAAAAGCATGTAGCATCAGAGCTAGCAAGTATGGAAAGTGGTTTAATTTTATTATTTTACATGTATGGGTGTTTTGCCTGCATGTATGTGTCAGTACACTACATGTGCAACTCGTGGCTGTAGAGCTCCGAAGAAGGCATCAGATCCCCTGGAACTGAACTTACAGAGGGTTGTAAGCAGCCATGTAGATGCTGAGAACTGAACCCCTGTCTTCTGAAAGAGCAGCTACTGTTCTTAACCACTGAGCCATCTCTCTTGCCCCAGTCTGAAAGCTTTTGAGGACCCACAAAGACACACACCGGAGCAGAAAGGCGACTCCTCCCACCCAGGGTGTAGCTGTGACCCCCTCAGGATTCCCCAGTTGCCTGAGGCTCCCAGACTGCCATCTCCTGTGCCCAGGGTTTAAGTAGTAGAAGATCTGTGCCCCCAGCAGTGACCTCTGACCTTTCCCTTAGCACCTGGCCACATTCATCATGGACAAGAGTGAGGCTATTGCCTCAGTGGATGATGCCATCCGGAAGCTGGTACAGCTGAGCTCCAAAGAGAAGGTCTGGGCCCAGGAAGTGCTGCTGCAGGTGAATGACAAGTCACTGCGACTGCTGGACGTTGAGACTCAGGTACTGGCTGACTACAGCAGCAGGTGCAGGGAGTGGATGGGCGGAGGCAGGGCCAGATGTTCGGTTCATCCAGATGTGTGTGGCCATGCTGATCTGTGGAAGGGAATGAGGCTGAGGGTGGGTAGGGAAAACTGGATCCAGCTGGGAGTCTGGGCCACTTTTGGCAGCCTAGGCCGGCTTAGCTCTGCACCTGCTAGGTTGCTGAGCAACCAGGGCAGCGCTGTTCCCTGCAAGAGGCTTGCTGGCTGTGTCCCAGGGGCCTGTGCTCTGGGGCCATCCCCATTAGTGCCTGTGTTGTCTCTCTCTGCCCACGGGCCAAGTCTAGGCTGTGTTCCCGTTTTGCACCTGCGAGTTACACGTGTGTTCTTATCTGTGTAACATGTTCCATACACTATGGCCGGAAGTGTCCATTGCTGGGGTGTCAGTTCCTTTCTCAGCCACATACGTAGTGTCATCTATGCTCATGATGGTAGCTTACATCCATAGCCAGGGCCTGTCAGCCATGGCTCACCTATCACATACCCTCCCACAGGAAGAACTGGAGAACTTCCCCCTGCCCACTGTGCAGCACAGCCAGACAGTGCTAAACCAGTTGCGCTACCCCTCCGTGCTGCTGCTGGTGTGCCAGGACTCCGACCAGAGCAAGCCCGACATCCACTTCTTTCACTGTGATGAGGTGGAGGTGAGGCAGACAGCCAGGGGTGGGCATAATGCCAGTTGGCCAAGCTGACTTGACACCCCTGTTTCCCCAGGCGGAACTGGTACAGGAAGACATTGAGAGCGCCCTGGCTGACCACCGGCTGGGAAAGAAGATGCGGCCACAGACCCTAAAGTACGGCCCTGGGGGGTGTAGAAAGTGAAGGGAAAAGTGTCAAAAGTGCCCCTTTTGCTTGGGGCACAGTAGCCTGGGTATCGAGGGTGGGAGGACCATGGCCAGGCTGAACTGTCTTCCTCTCTGCCCCAGGGGACACCAGGAAAAGATCCGTCAGAGGCAGTCTATCTTGCCCCCTCCACAAAGCCCAGCCCACATCCCCTTCCAACGACAGGCCGGAGATTCCCCTCAGGCCAAGAACCGTGTGGGCCTGCCATTGCCAGTGCCATTCAGTGAGCCAGGTAGGCTGAGGGGTGGGTGGGGGACACCTTTTGGGGTTAATAGAGAGCCCTTTTGGCAGCTGCTCTGACCGTGCCCCCCCCCCACAGGTTATCGCCGCAGGGAATCCCAGGATGAGGAGCCACGGGCTGTGCTAGCTCAGAGAATAGAAAAGGAAACGGTGGGTGCCCAGCCTTCCAAGACTCTTTTCCATTCTTGCCTGCTTCCTGTTGGCACTGGGCCTGGACCGTTTGTTCTGTTGCCAGAGTGTCCCCACAGCAGGCGGGGATGACAATGGCTGACCCCCGGACCCCTCTTCTAACCTCAGCAAATCCTCAACTCCGCCCTGGATGACATTGAGTGGTTCGTGGCTCGGCTGCAGAAGGCAGCTGAGGCGTTCAAGCAGTTGAATCAGCGGAAAAGGGGGAAGAAGAAGAACAAGAAGGGGCCAGCAGGTGCTGCCCTGAGTGATAGGGGAGGGCTGGACAACCCTGGGGAGAGGAATGGTGGGAAGTCAAGACCCAGCAGGCACTCAGTGGGGGGTCCCAGGCTCACAGCGCCCCACATTTTGGCAGAGGGTGTCCTCACACTTCGAGCACGACCCCCCTCAGAAGGCGAGTTCGTGGACTGTTTCCAGAAAACCAAGCTAGCCATCAACCTCCTGGTGAGTCAGCCCCTCCCTGCACTGGTTGCGCTGGCTGGCAGTGAGGGTGGGGCAGCACACAGGCGTGCACACACGCATACATGCCATCTGCCACCTGCTTGTTCTTCCCACCCCCAGGCAAAGCTACAGAAACACATCCAAAACCCTAGTGCAGCCGAGCTGGTGCACTTCCTCTTCGGGCCTCTGGATCTGGTGACTGGGGCCGGGGCCGGATGGGACTGGGGCAACAGAGTGATACGCCGTGGGTTTTTGGGTGGAAGAAACACCCAATATGCCTACCTTAGCATATTCAAGCTCTGTCTAGGTTCCCAGGAGGCCACAGTCCCTCCCTGAGGACCAGCCTATAGAGCTGTGGTGGGTGGGTAGATGGGTGATAGGCTGGGTCTGGTGGATTTGGTGGTCTGGGTTCCCCCCTCCCCCACTGAAACTCACTATGCCCAGATCATCAACACCTGTGGTGGCCCAGACATTGCACGCTCTGTCTCCAGCCCTTTGCTGTCCACTGATGCTGTGAGCTTTCTGCGTGGTCACCTGGTGCCCAAAGAGATGACACTGTGGGAATCACTGGGGGAGACCTGGATGAGGCCTCGGTATGGAGAAGGGGAAAGATCTGAACTAAGATGGAGGTCCCTGGTGGGTTGGTCCCTGCAGGGCATGTTACTGACCTTTTGGACTGCCAACCACAGCTCTGAGTGGCCCCGGGAGCCACAGGTGCCACTCTATGTGCCCAAGTTCCAGAGCGGCTGGGAACCACCCCTGGATGTCCTACAGGAGGCTCCCTGGGAAGTAGAGGGCCTGGCATCTGTGCCCAGTGACCAGGTCAGAGCTGCAGCCCAGCCCCAGCCCAGCCCACCTATGCCTCTACCCTCAAGGCTCTAAAGCACCAATGCCATCTGCCGCAACCCTCGCAACACGCTCGCTACTTTGGCTCACCACCTGCCTTAGCATTCAGCCTTTTGTCCTCAATGGTGCTAGGTCACAGCAATTCATCAAGCTTCTCCCTCCGTGTGTCTCCCTGGCCCAGCCTGTACCCCACAACAAGCCCAGGCTTCCTGCTCTCCCCCACAGTTGACCCCCATGAGCCGACTGTCCATCCGAAACTCTCTGAAGCACAACCTCTCTTCTGAGTCCCCAGCCCCAGAGGACATTGCACCACCAGGCAGCTCCCCACATAGTAACAGGTAAGTCCCTAGAGTGAGAGCTGTACACACTGTCGCAAGTGTGCTGCCACTTCACGGTGCTACATGCCTCCTTCTGGTGTAAAACACTTAGCTTCCAAGTGAGGACCCAATTTTCTTCTTTCTTCTATATAATTTTAATTCTTATTGAAAATGGTTTTCTTTTTTTCCCAAGCTGGGCATGGTGGCGCACACCTTTAATCCCAGCATTTGGGAGGCAGAGGCAGAGGCAGGCAGATTGCTGTGAGTTCGAGTCCAACCTGGTCTACAAAGTGAGTCCAGGGCAGCCAAGGCTACATAGAGAAACCCTGTCTCAAAAATAAAAATAAATAAATAAATAAATAAGAGAAGAAGAAGTAGTAGTAGAAGAAGAAGAAGAAGAAGAAGAAGAAAATAGGGGTTTTTTTGGTTTTGTTTGGGGTTTTTTGGTTTTTTTGAGACAGGGTTTCTCTGTGCAGCCTTGCTGTCCTGGACTCCCTTTGTAGAACAAGTTGTGCTCAAACTCACAGTGATCCACCTGCCTCTGCTTCCCAAGTGCTGGGATTAAAGGCGTGCACCACCACGCCCAGCCCAGGGCTTCCTTTTCAATGGCTATAAACAAGAGTTTCTAGCAAGCGAGCCCCTTTCCTTGGCCTTCTTTGGCTTGGTATATAGTGGCCCTGCTAGGACCACGTGTATGGAAGATTCTCAGATCTCTATACACTGGGCACAAACCTGCATCGCCCATTCTTCCACCCTCTCCAGTGCACCCGAACAGGGCACCCCCCTGCATCAGGACCATACTGGCCAGGAACATGACCTCGATAGCGGGGTGTACCAATAGCCAGAGCTCACCCCTGCTCCAGGGGTGCAGGGAGGCTTCCAGAGAGGTCACCTGGCTGCCTCTAAAGGGCCATGACTCTGAAAATAATCCTAGCCTTGTGGTTAGTGGGAACCTGTGACTCTTGTCACTCCCTAGGCACACCCCTTGCTCTAGGCCCTCTGAGGAGCAGGGCAAGAGACTCCCTAAGACAGTTTGAGCTGAGCCAGCCTCTTGGAGTCTGTTCTGCCCCCTCCTGCCTGCTGGGATGTCACAGTTTCCATTCCCCGCTGGTGAGCGAGCACCGCTTCTGTGCACTGCAACCTGGGCGGCAGAGCGGGAGACAGCTGCAGCTGGGAGGCAGGAAGAGACCCCAGTCCAGCCCTGCCCTTCAACCCTTCCTGGTCTTGCAGGGGCTACCAGCCAACACCAGCCATGACAAAGTATGTGAAGATCCTCTACGACTTCACAGCACGCAACGCCAACGAGCTGTCCGTGCTCAAGGATGAGGTCCTAGAGGTGAGGACTTGGGCTATATACAGGAGAGGTGGGGGCTGCGGTGGGGACCAGGTTGTGTAATTCACCCATCTTCCCGGGGTGCTTGACCTGGACTTCCTATTCAGCCTCCAGTGGCCTCTCTGACCCACCCCCCCCCCCATCACACTCTGACTGAACCACTGGGCCGCTTTCTGATGTGGGGAATTCCCTGAAGGTCTACTGTGGTGGGTAGCCTTTCAGCAGAACCCAGCAGGGGCTTGTCACTCGTGCCCACCTAAGAGCGGTACGCTGGACCAGCTTCTTTGTGCCAAGCCTGAATCCAGGCCACCTACTCAGGGACAGAAAGTGGGACAGGATGGGGGAAGCTCTACATTCAGAATCAGGTTAAGAGGTACCCTATCCCCAGGACTGGGGGCACCAGGCAGCTACTGTGTAGCCCATTAGGGCAACACTGCCCAGAGGATGGAGAGCTGGGCTTAAGGAGACACCTGGATGACTCTGCCCCTCTGTAAAGGTTTGGCAAATAGCCCCAGAATCTGACCCTAGTAATACTTGAAGTCTGTCTGCACAAGGATGTTGGTGTGTCTCACAGGCATTTTGACACCTTGGCAGGTGCTGGAGGATGGCCGGCAGTGGTGGAAGCTGCGAAATCGCAGTGGCCAGGCAGGCTACGTGCCCTGTAACATCCTGGCTGAGGCTCGGCAGGAAGACGTTGGTGCCCCCTTGGAACAGGTGATCACCTGTCACGCCTCCATTCTGTCTACAGCACAGTCATAGCCCCTAAGGTCAGGGGTACAGCTGGTCTCGATATGACATTTGAGCCTGAGCCCTGGAAACCTGCTGCCCCCAAGCTGGGCCCAGGGCTTTGTGGATTCCTGGGGTCTTACTCAAGGGAAGGAAGGGCTGGCCCACATACCTAGGGGTCCTGGGTAAAGTCCTAATAACCCCTTACCTTTTCCTCACCCCCTTGCAGTCTGGCCAGAAATACTGGGGTCCTGCTAGCCCCACCCACAAAGTGCCCCCAATTTTCGCAGGGAACAAAGAAGGTGAGTAGAGCCTTTTTGGGGTTAGAAGTGTGTGAGGGAGGTGGGGGAGAGGGCATGGAACCGGTCCTGGTAGAGAGGCTGAGCGCGTGCGCCCCACAGAGCTAATTCACCATATGGACGAGGTCAACGATGAGCTCATGAAAAAGATCAGCCACATCAAGGCACAGCCGCAGCGCAACTTCCGCGTGGAGCGCAGCCAGCCAGTGCACCTGCCACTTACCTTCGAGTCAGGTCCCAAAGAGGTCCGAGCCTGGCTGGAAGCCAAGGCCTTCAGTGGCTGGTGAGCCCCGTGTGCACAGCCCGTGGGGCGGGGCCAGGAGGACACGTGGGCCACCCCCTCATGCCCCCACCTGATTCCCCCTAGGATCGTGGAGAACCTGGGCATCTTGACTGGGCCCCAGCTCTTCTCCCTCAACAAAGAGGAATTGAAGAAAGTATGTGGGGAAGAGGGCAGCCGCGTGTACAGCCAGCTTACAGTTCAGAAGGCCTTCCTGGAGGTGAGTGCTTCCTGCCTGCTTCCGACGTCCTTTCTTGGCACATGCACCTGCTCCTGGGGTCACTGGGAAAACAACAGCAGAGCCCTGACCTGTGCACCCTATTCTCCTACCTCTCGGCTGAGGTCCGATCTCTCTTTCCTAGAAAAAGCAAAGTGGATCGGAGCTGGAGGAGCTTATGAACAGGTTCAGGAAGTCAGAGGAAAGCTAAACCGACATTCGAACTTCACCAGAGACAGAGGGGAGGCTGCACCTGTGGTGGGACCAACCCTAATGCATGGAGTATTATTTTTATATGTGTATTATTTTATACCAAGAACACGGACTGGGTGTAACTGGCTTACCTGCCTCCAGGTGGAGTCCTGTGCATGAGCCGCCTGTGGGTGGCTCCTTTGCCACCCTAGCCCCAGCCCCAACCCATACTCTCCTCCCTAAACCAAGGCCAGCCTCAGCCAAACCTGTACCTGGCAGTGCCAGCCCCTTCTCAACCTGCTGCCAAGGCCCCAGGACTCTCCAAGTGGGCAAGGCCTCTTCCCCTGGCCTTCCCTGTGCACACGGAGGCTCCTGTTCCTTTTGACGCTAGGCCCCAGCTGCACAACTCTCCCTTGTACTGCTTGCTTCTCCAGTCACCTGCCCCTGTGTCCGCTGGGCCCTAACTGCGGCGTGGGCCTGAGCTCCCAGCTGACCAGCCTGATGACCTTGCCTTCAGATTTGTCCACTCCCTTCATGCCGTTAGCGCCCCAAGAACAACCTGGTCATGGGGCTCCAGGACAGGAGGCTGTGGGCGCCCTGCTGGGATGGAATGTGCTGTATTCTTTCTTCTTTCAAGATCTAAGAATAGACCAGACAGAGGTTCTGTCTTCAGATGTCCCGTTGCACCTGAAGAGCCTGGGGACAGCAGCCGCCTGTGGCTGGGTCCACCAGCCTTTGTGAGTTTCCCAGCTCTGGATGGAGTCTCATCTCAGACCCAGAGATGAGAGTGGGGACTCCCGGGCTATGTCAATAAACCGTTTCTCTCCTAGCAATTTACATGTCTGTCTTTTGGGGTGAGGTGCTCTGCCCCAATTCCCAAACTTCCCCCCCCCCCCTCCTGGGATAATGCATTGGCCCTGACTTCTGAATCATCCTGCCACCGCTCCCAGTGCTGGGATCCCGTGTGTATCACCAAGCCTGGCCATGCCCCTTCAAAGAGCAGAGAGCAGCCCATCCACAGGCAGTTGTTTTGGTCATGCCAGGGGACACCTCTCACCTCCACGCCCATCCAAAATGCCCTAGGGACATTTCTGGGAGGGACTCTAGAGGGCGTCTAGACAGACAGCTCAAAGCCTTCCAACCAGCTGGCTTTCAAGGGGCCCATTCTAAGTAGAAGCGGAGTTCATCAGGCCCCGGTGCATGAGTCAGAGAGGAAGTAAAGGCACAACCTAGAAGACTTTGTTCCAAGATGGGGGAACGGGGGAGTGTCAAAAAGAGAGGGCTTGGGCCTGAAAGGCTCCAAGGACAAGTTCGCAGCGGGCACCAAGAGCTTACCCAGGTATCAGCTCTTTAAGGGCACCTGGCTGACTGGCCAGAAACTCTTCCTTTGGCGCCATCTGCTGGCAGCTTTTTGTGCATCCTTGGGTAGCTGCTAGATCCTTTACACCTGGTGTGGGGACTGTCCCGCATTCCAAATCCCCGCAGGGGTCACCTCAGTCTTCAGGATGAGCTGCAGAGACGGTGTCCTTCAGCCAGTCCACCATCCTGCCAGGCCTGGCTCAGGTCTCAGAGGCTCTAGGCCCCTCAGCCCAGAGAGACCAGTCCCGTGGAGCCAGTCTCACCTTCAGTGTGGTTAGCGCCACCCTTGGGGATCTCCAAAAGATGCATCTGCTTCCTGCTTGCCCTTCCTGGTCCTCCTACCATGAATGCTGCTTCCAGACAGCTGAGGAGGCTCCAGCCCTCTCAGCCCAGGCAGCCCTCTCTAACCTCAGGCGCTTCCAATTCCACACTCCCATGTGCTCCAGCCTCTGGGTTCTCAGAGGTTGTCCCTGCTTCTCTCAAGGGCCTTCCACCAAGGTCCTTTTTAAAAAGCAGAGAGCTGGGATGTGGTGGCACAGGCCTTTAATGCCAGAAATCAGGAAACAACAGGATCTATGTGAATTGGAGTCAGATTGGTCTACACAGCAAGTTCCAGGCCAGCCAGAGTTACATAGTTAAACAAAGTCAAAATCTTTACTTTCAAAATATTTTTTAGCCGGGCGTGGTGGCGCACGCCTTTAATCCCAGCACTCAGGAGGCAGAGGCAGGTGGATTGCTGTGAGTTCGAGGCCAGCCTGGTCTACAGAGTGAGTCCAGGACAGCCAAGGCTACACAGAGAACCCCTGTCCCAAAAACTAAATAAATAAATATATAAGCCGAGCATGGTGGTGCATGCCTTTAATCCCAGCATTCAGGAGGCAGAGGCAGGTGCATCACTGTGAGTTTGAGGCCAGCCTGATCTACAAAGTGAGTCCAGGACAGCCAGGGCTATACAGAGAAACCCTGTACTGCAAAAAAAAAAAAAAAAAATTTTTTTTTAGATTTTTCTTGTTTTTATTTTATGTGCATGAATGTTTGCCTGTACATGTATGTATGTACGCTGTACACCACATGTGTGCCTGGTGCTCACAAAGGCCAGACATGATATCAGATTCTTTGGAATTGGAATTATAGACAGTTGTGGGTACAGTAATAAGTATTCCTAAAGCCTGAGACAACGCTCGCTCTCTATTTCCCTCTCTCTCTCTCTCTCTCTCTCCCCCTTCCTCCCTCCCTCCCTCTCTCCTCTTTGGCTTTTTGGTTTGTTGTTTTTTAAAGATTATTTATTTATTTATTTTCTGTATATGAGTGCTCTATTTGCATATACACCTCCATGCCAGAAGAGGACATCAGATCCTAGTATAGATGGTTGCTGGGAATAGAACTCAGAACCTCTGGAAGAGCAGACAGCGCTCTTATCCTAAGCCATCTCTTCAGCCCTGGCGTTTTGTTTTTTTTGAGACAAGGTTTCTCTGTGTAGCCTTGGCTGTCCTGGACTTTCTTTGTAGACCACACTGGCCTCGAACTCACAGAGATCTGCCTGACTCTGCCTCTCAAGTGCTGGAATTAAAGGTTTGGGCCACCATGCCCAGCACCCTCAGGACCTTTTAAAAAGAGTAACAGTGGACCACCAGTCCCAGATGCCTAGTGATGACGTGGAAGTATTAGAGCCTCATAGCAAGTCAGTCTGGGACCTTCTGGAAATCTCACTATCAGGGTCACTATGCATGGTCTGCAAAGGAGGAACAACACATTATAACCATGTACCAAGCACTGTGCTCAGCATTGGGTGGCCTCAGTCAAGCTTTAAGACGCAGGCCTGGACCTAGAATGAGACACAAAGGGGCCAGGTCATCTGGGCTGGGGGTCAAGTGCAACTTTTAAAATTGCAATATGCAGCTGGGCGTGGTGGTACACACCTTTAATCCCAGCACTTGGGAGGCAGAGGCAGGTGGATTGCTGTGAGTTCGACGCCAGCCTGGTCTACAAAGTGAGTCCGGGACAGCCAAGCCTATACAGAGAGACACTGTCTCAGAAAAAATAAAAAAAAATAAAAAATAAAATAAAATTGCAGTATGCCTCACTCTGCTCCTTATCCAACAAGTCACCAGGAGAGAGGGAAAGATTGGCACTACCTGTGGGACCCCAGTTGAAGAGAGGCTAGCCATAGGTCAGGCAGATCTGCCCTACACAAGAAGGAAGAATGAACTTTAAACCCCCGTGCCCGGGGATCGCTTCCAAGCTGCTTAGCCAGTAAGCTCTCTGTGTATGGGACTGCTGTGGCTACTGCTCTGTGCCCAGCGCCACCACCAGCAAATATTTCCATGAACAAGGCCCATCTCTGTCTGGGGACAAGCATGTCTTTGTGGTCTGCCAACCTCCTAATCGCCCACAGCAGGCCATTAGATGCCTGTGGCCACTCAAGCCATTCGAGACACACGGGGCTTCCCACACCACTCAGAAAGGGCTTTCCCTTCTTTCCTAGCAAATGATATAAAATAGTTGCCTTCTCAAGATATTTGTGGGAATGACAGAGATGGTAAGATGCCCCTCATACCTGGATGACCCAGTACAAGATGCGCATGTTTTCTGGGGATGGTGATGCTTAGCCTGGGAAGAGACCCTTGGGTGGGGGTGGGGGTGGGGTTGGAGGGGTGGGATGTGTGTGTGCGGTGGAATGGTGCTGAGAAAATGCCTTGTGTGCGGAGAAGCAGAAAGGATCTACCCTGCTCCCTAAAAGTGAATGTGCCCCTAGAAATATTGGATGTAACATGATTGACAGACAAAACTGTCAGGTGCCTGGGAGAAGATGCGGAGAATATCCCTGACAGTGCAGTCAATGAACTTGTGCTCAAACAAGGAGAGAGGCATTCAATTTCAAAAAGACAGTATGCACTGCTCCAGGGCATAGACCAGAAACAAGTGGATGGCTCAGCCGCACTGCTCTGAGCCTGCAAAACACAGAGCCCTTTGCCAGGCGTGGTCACTCATGCCTGTAATTTTAGTATCGGGAATGCTGAAGCAGGAGAATTACTATGAGTTTGAGGCCAGCATGGGCTTGTGTAGTGATACCCTGCCTCAAAGAACAACCCAAACCGAACAACTTTGGTTAATCACCACTCCCCAAAGGGCGATCAAGAGACATATTACACACCCAGTGGTCTTAAATGCACACCTCACTGTGGATGGTATTTTGGGGGTACAGTTGCTTAAAGATGTTTTTTTAGGGGGTGGGAGAGATGGCTTAGTGGTTAAGAGCACAAACTGTTCTTCAAAGGACCTGGGTTCAAATCCCAGCACCCACATGGCAGCTCACAACTGTAACTCCAAGATCTGACACACATTCAGGCAAAACATCAATGCACATAAAATAAAAATAAGGGGGCTGGAGAGATGGCTCAGCAGGTTAAAAGCACAGGGTGCTCTTCCAAAAAAAGTCTTGAGTTCAATCCCCAGCAACCACATGGTGGCTCATAACCATCTATAATGAATCTGGTGTCGCATTCTGGCCTGCAGGCACACATGCAGGAAGAACGTTGTATACATAATAAATAAATGCACCTTTTTTTAAAGTAAATATTTTTATTTTATATTTATTTATTTATTCATTCACTTATTGTTTTTCAAGATAGGATCTCGCCAGGCAGTGGTGGCACACGCCTTTAATCCCAGCACTCAGGAGGTAGAGGCAAGTGGATCCCTGTGAGTTCAAGGCCAGCCTGGTCTACAATGTGAGTCTAGGACAGCCAAGGCTACACAGAGGAACTCTGTCTCAGGAAAAAAAAATCAAGATAGGGTCTCTCTATGTAGCCTTGGCTGACCCAAACTGACGCTGTAGACCAAGCTAGCCTCAAACTCATAGTGATTTGCCTGCCTCTGCCTCTTGTGTTGGAATTAAAGGAATGTACCACCATGCCCGGCCCTGCCCATGGGACATTTTAATTAATCGTTGATGTTGGAGGTGCCATTTCTTTTCTTTTCTTTCTTTCTTTCTTTTCTTTTTTTTTTTTTTTTTTTTTTGGTTTTTCGAGACAAGATTTCTCTGTGATAGCTTTGGCTGTCCTAGACTCACTTTGTAGACCAGGCTGGCCTCAAACTCACAGTGATCCACCTGCCTCTGCCTCCCAAGTGCTGAGATTAAAGGCGTGCGCCACCACGCCCGGCTGGAGGTGCCATTTCTGCACAGGTATTCCTGAATTGTACAAGAAAGCACAGGCTGACAGTACTTGGGATGCAGATCTCTCTTAGTTTGAGGCCAGCCTGGTCTACACAAAGAGTTCCAGGACAGCCAGGGCTGTATAGACAGACCCTGTCTCAAAAGAGGGGGGCGAGGCTGGAGGGATGACTCAGTGGTTAAGAACACTTGTTGCTCTTACAGAGGACCTAGGCTTGATTCCCAGCACCCACTTGGTGGCTTACAACTGTCTGTCACCTCAGTTTGAAGGAATCCGTTAGGCATAGACACAGTGTACAAATACGCATATAGGCAAAACATTCACATACAAAGTAAAACAAATAACCCTTTTTGTTTTGTTTTGTTGTTTGAGACAGGGTTTCTCTGTGTAACCTTAGATGTCCTGGCTTTCCAGACCAGGCTGGCCTCGAACTCACAGAGATCCACCTGCTTCAGCCTCAAAGGAAAAAAAAAAAAAAAAAAAAAAAGGAACTGAGCAAGCCATGAAGAACAAGCCATTAAGCAACATTCCTCCACGGTTTCTTCTTTAGTTCCTGTTTTAGCATGGTAGTTTGGATAGACATGGCCGCCATGGGTCCACAGGGAGTGGCACTGTTAGGAAGTGTGGCCTTATTAGAGTAGGTGTGGTTTTGTTGGAGGAAGTGCATCACTAGGGGATGGACTTTGAGTTATCAGATGCTGAAGCCTGGCCAATGTGTCACTGCCGCTTCCTGTTGCCAGTGGCAACCAGATGTAGAACTCTCAGCTACTTCTCCAGCAATATGTCTGCCTGAACTTCCTGCCCTGACAACAACGGACTAAATAAACCTCTGACACTGCAAGCCAGCCCCCAAAAAATGTTTTCCTTGTCAGGCACAGTGGCTCACGTCTGTAACCCTAGCACTCAGGGAGGCAGAGGCAGGCAGATCTCTGTGCTTTCAAGGCCAGCCTGGTCCGCAAATCGAGTCTAGGCTAGCTATGGCTACAGAGAGAAACCCTGTCTCAAAATAAAAACAAACAAACAAACAAACAAAAAATTGCTGTGGATGGCCGGGTTTGGTGGCGCACGCCTTTAATCCCAGCACTTGGGAGGCAGAGGCAGGCGGATCGCTGTGAGTTCGAGGCCAGCCTGGTCTACAAAGTGAGCCCAGGACAGCCAGGAATACACACAGAGAAACCCTGTCTCAAACAAACAAACAAAAAGAAACCTAAGACACTAATCCAGGAGTCTACCACTGGGCTAGATCCCCAGACCTGCCCACCATATTTTTTTGAGATAAGATCTGTGGCTAACCCTGGATCACTTTACTACGGCTTGTGGCTGGGAAGTGAGCCCTTGAGAGTCACCTGCCTCTGCATGGCCAGTGCTGTAATCACAGGTTTCCCATGGCTACAGATCCTCACCCAGTTTTTTGTTTGTTTGGTTTGGTTTTCGGTTTTACGCTTTCCTCTGCCTTCCGAGTGCTGGGATTAAAGGCGTGCGCCGCCACCTCCCGACTCCTCACCCAGTTTCTATGTGGTTGCTGAAAATCTGAACTCTGGTCCTCAGGTTTTTGTGAATTCCAAAGAAGATCAAACCCAAGGCATCCTGCATACTAAACAAGTGCTCTCCCGAGTCATGTCCTCGACCTAGCCCTTACTTCCCTCCCCTTTCTCTTCCATGCCAACGTTCTCACACTTCTTCTCAGAATGGGGGCCCCGGCGCAGTCCTGAAGGTAGCCAACACCTTGGGCTCTTGAGGCTTCGTCCTCTCCCACCACCCACAGGGCATTCCTTTCACTTGGGATGCTACTCACCCCTTATGTGACCTCTGAGCTGACCTATATGGTAAGGTCCCAGCTATTAAACTAACTAGCAGCCAGGAATCAAGTTCACGGTGCCCTGGAGAAATCAGAGCATGTACAAGCTGAGAAGGGCATTTTGAGGCCTGGCAGGCAACAAGTCTTTGGTTCTCCCTCCCTTCCACCTTCCTTCTTTTTTTTTTTTTTTTTTTTTTTTATGATTAATTTATTTTATGTATACGAGTACTCTGGATGTACACCTGCAGGCCAGAAGAGGGCGCCAGATCTCATTACAGATGGTTATGAGCCACCATGTGGTTGCTGAGAATTGAACTCAGGACCTCTGGAAGAGCAGACAGTGCTCTTAACCACTGAGCCAGCTCTCCAGCCCAACTTTTTTTTTAATTAATTAAACATTTTTAAAAAATATTTTACATACCACTTCCTTCTTAACATAGCTCCTCTGTTTCCCACAACCCCAGGCTTTGGCTACACCTCTTCCTCCTCCTAGTAAATATTTGTTAGCAGAGGGCAGTGATATGGACAGATTCCTACACTGGGCCTGAGATAGCAAGCTAAATACTCAAACAGGCCCACTCAGCTAAAGTTCACACAGGGCCTGGGGTGGGGGACTGGCTTGCACCACCAGTCAGGCCAGCTCTGTGGCAGGAAGAGGAAGACGATCTTGCACAAAAAACCAAACAGAAAACAGAAGTCTCCAGGTTCTCTGTATGCTTGCAAGGAATGTAACTTCAAAACAGCTATTTAACTCTCCCATCTGCTTCCTCATTACTGGAGTTTTTACAGTCAGAGCCTGGGCCTTGGTGCCAACAAGCTGGGCTTGGCCACTGGGCCTTAAGTACACGAACTACAGAGCAATGCTCATCCAAAAAGCAGAAAAAGGAGGGTTTTTTGTTTTGTTTTGCTTTGTTTTATTTTTATTGTCGTTGTTTTTCCAGATAAGGTTTCTCTGTGTGGCCTTGGCTGTCCTGGACTCCCTTTGTAGACCAGGCTGGCCTCAAACTCACAGCAATCCACCTGCCTCTGCCTCCCAAGTGCTTGGATTACAAGTGTGTACCACCACAAAAAAAAAAAAAAAAAAAGATTAACAAACTATCTTCAGGTTTAGGTTGAAACTGTGGTCTGAGAAATTGTCAGAGCTGTGTGAACTCTCTGACTGGGGAACACAGAGTCTCCTCTCCTCTGACAAACACCATAGCTTCAGAGGTTCTCTTAGGTTCCCTTATCCCATGAGCTGGCTAGTCTGTCAACTTGACACAAGGTATAGTCATCTGAGAGGGGTATCCTCCACTGAGGGGAAAAAAAAAAAAACAAACCTCTATATGATGGGGCTGCAGGCAAAGCTGTAGAGAGCATTTTCTTAATTAGTGATTGATGGGGGAGGGTGTGAGACCAAAACAGGAATACTATACCTTGCAAGTCAGTGGGAAACCAAAACAGGAATACTATACCTTGCTAGGTAAGGGTTCTATTTGTAGTTAAAACAGTTAAGAATAAGTTCCTGGGGCTAGAAGTGCACACCCTTAATCCCAGCACTCAGGAGGCAGAGGCAGGTGGACTCTGAAAGTTCAAGGCCAGCCTAGAAAACCAGGGCTACACAGAGAAACTCCATCTCAAAAAAGAAAAAAATGGATTAAGTTCTTGCTTGTCCTATGTTAAGTCCTTGAAAGTTAAGGTTTTTGTAATTTGTAATTAAGAGTAACTTCACAGGGGCTGGAGAGATGGCTCAGAGGTTAAGAGCACTGGCTGCTCTTCCAAAGGTCCTGAGTTCAATTCCCAGCAGCCACATAGTGGCTCACAACCATCTATAATGAGATCTGGTGCCCCCTTCTGGCATGCTGGCAGATACTGTATGCATAATAAATAAATAAATCTTAAAAAAAAAAAAAAAAAAAAAAGAATAACTTTACAGCCAGGCATGGTGGCACACGCTTTTAATCCCAACATTCGGGAGGCAGAGGCAGGCAGATCACTGTGAGTTCAAGGCCAGCCTGGTCTACAAAGTGAGAGGCCAGAAGAGCCAAGGCTACACAAAGAAACCCTGTTTCAAAAAACCAAAGTAAATAAATAAATAAAATTAAATTAAAAGAAAAATATGGCACACACCTTTAATCCCAGCACTCGGGAGGCAGAGGCTGGTGGATCGCTGTGAGTTCGAGGCCAGCCTGGTCTACAAAGTGAGTCCAGGACAGCAAAGGCTACACGGAAGACCCTGTCTTAAAAAACAAACAAAAACATAACAAAACAACAACAACAAAAAGAATAACTTCACCTGGTGGTAGCGGTGCAAGCCTTTGATCCCAGCACTCAGGAGACAGAGGCAGACAGACCTCTGTGAGTTCCAGGCCAGCCTGGTCTACAAAGGAGTCCAAGACAGCCAGGGCCACAGAGAAACTCTGATTGAAAAACAAAACAAACAAACAAAAGGAATAAGATCTTGTTTCTTAGATCTGCTGTAAACTGCCCGCAACTCCATTCACATGATGCATATCCTTACCCATGATGCACATCCTTACCCATGATGCAAAGCCTCATCCTTGTTCCTTCCCTTTCATTGTAACTTTTATTTTTTTTTTTTTTTTGAGACAGGGTTTTTCTATATAGCCTTGGTTGGTCTGAACTCTCTTTGTAGAGCAGGCTGGCCTTGAACTCACAGCGATCCGCCTACCTCTGCCTCGAGAGTGCTGGGATTAAAGGCGTGTGCCACCACACTAGGCATCTTTCCAACAATGTGTAATGTGGACCCTCTCGCCCCTGTGAACACTTTATCTCTCCAATAAAAGGAGCTGCTCTCTCAAATCCCAACTTAGAGTGAGATAGCCAGCTGGCCAGTCCCAATGCACCCCAAAATACAACTGGCTCTAATTGGGCAGTCTGGCTTTGGTCTTTTCTCCTTGTGAGTCTCAGGTTTATCAAGAGCTCAGCTCATTGTGGGTGTCCCCATGCCTGGGTTCTATAAGGAAGCAGTCTGAGCAAGCCATGAGGAGCAAGCCAGTAAACAGCACCCCTCCATGGCCTCTGCGTCAGCTGCTGCCCCCAGGATCCTGCTCTGCTTGAGCTCCTGCCCTGACTTCCTTCAGTCATGAACAGTGATGTGGGAGTGTAAGCCAAGTAAACCCTTTCCTCCTCTGCTTGCTATTGGTCACGGTGTTTCCTCACAGCAATAGTAACCCTGACTAAGACTCCCCAACATGGGCTTCCTCCATAATTCTTTAAGGTTTCACTGGATTTTGGGGAGTGGGGTCTTATTGTTGTTTTGAAACAAGGTCTATCTATATAGTTCAGGCTGTCCTAGAATTTTCTAGACCAGGCTGGCCTGGAACTCTGAGATCCACCTGCCTCTGCTTCTTGAGTGTGGGAACCAAAGGCTTTGTGTGGTGCCACTCCCAGCCAGAATACTTAGTTCATCGACGCACATTGTTTTAGTAATATTACAAGTGCCTGTCCCTCCCTGTAGTGTCTTCTGTCCTGCCAGGATAGTTATACCCTTCCTTTTTCTACTGAGCCCATCTCTGCCTACTATGGCTTACAGAAAGAACTACTATTGGGTTTGGGGTGGAAGCCATATTCCCTGAAGGGAGATGGCATATTTTTCAAGGATGGGAACACAAAGCGAGGGGGAGAGGGGTTGAGCTATTATACTGACCACTCTTTTATTTTTTATTTATTTTTTGTTTGTTCGTTTGTTTTTTGAGACAGGGTTTCTCTGTGTAGCCTTGACCATCCTGGACTTACTTTGTAGACCAGGCTGGCCTTGAACTCACAGCGATCCGCCTGCCTCTGCCTCCCAAGTGCTGGGATTAAAGGCATGCGCCACCACGCCCAGCTTTGACCAATCATATTTTGATTCAAGGGGTTAAGCAAAGAAGTTAACATTGGTGACTGGGCCTTACTCTAGGGTCCTTGATTCAGCTTTAGCAGTTAGGTCCCCTCTTGGACTTTGGCCCCTGATTTAGGGTGATAAGGGAACAAAGGAGCCCGCAAGCTGCACATAGTCAATTAAGTCAAGACAGGCTACACATTTATGGCTTATGAGCCTTGGTTTAGATAACAGGATAATGGCAACTTCCCTCTTTACATCCTTTACTGGTTAACAGGCAAACATGAAGCATCTGAAGAGGCAGGGTAGGTATTGGTTCTGGAGCCTGGCAACATGAACTCGGTTTTGTCCCTGTCAGTTAGATAGAGGTTGTTCCTGAGATGGCTGGGCTTAGACAACTGTCTCCTAACAACACTACCTCATCTCCAGGTAGCCTTAGGGACGTGACAAGCCACATAAGAGCTTGTACACATATATGACTATATGTGGAAAGGATCGCGGGATGGTGAATGTGTAGTAAACATCATGTCATCTAACCTGGAGATTTTCTTCAGGACGTATTTGTGTGTGGCTGTCCTACCTGCATCTATGCATGTGCACAGTGTGCATCCTGGTGCCCTCAGAAGTCAGAAGAGGACATCAGATCCCCTGGAGTTACAGATAATTGTACGCTGTCATGTGGGTGCTGGAAGTCAAAACCCTGTCCTCTGCAACTTGTGCTCTTAACCACTGAACCATGCTTTCAACTCTGTGATCTAGAGACTTCAATCACCTACTTCAGTCAGAAGATGGCTTTTAGGGAGCCTCTTCCTTTCCTTTGCAATTAAAAACCCTAAAGTGGAAAACAGGAAGACACTTTGAGTCACATTCTTGCTGATGTCTAATTTTTTTGCTTCCACCCCACCCACCACCCACCCCCGAGACAGGGTTTCTCTGTGTAGCCTTGGCTGTCCTGGACTCACTTTGTAGACCAGGCTGGTCTCGAACTCACAACGATCTACATGCCTCTGCCTCCCGAGTGCTGGAATTAAAGGCATGCACCACCACGCCTGGCTTAAATTTTTGCTTTTACTTCCATTTATATTAAACCTTTGTTACAGAGAGCTCACCAGAAATGACCAGTAAAGGGCTGGAGAGATGGCTAAGATGTTAAGGAGCACTGTTGGTTCTTCCAAAAGTCCTGAGTTCAATTCCCAACAACCACATGGTGGCTCACCACCATCTATAACGAGATCTGGTGCCCTCTTCTTGCATGCAAGCACACATGTGGGCAGAATACTGTATAAATAATAAATAAATCTTAAAAAAAAGAGAGAGATGACAATTAAAACACAGTTTATAGCCAACTGAAAGTCTTTATTGAAGCCAGATGGGGTGGCCCAGGACTTTTAATCCTAGCACTGTGGGAGGCAAAGACAGGGGTATCGCTGAGTTCAAGGCCAGCTGATCAACAGTTAGGACTACACAGAGAACCCCTTTCTTGAAAGGAAAAAAAAAAGGGCTTTATTTCAGCCAGCTGGTACTACACTTGCTTTTAGACCAGGCTGGCTCCCCTCAAACTCACAGAGATCTGCCTGCCTCTGCCTCCCAAGTGCTGGGATTAAAGGCCTATGCTACCACAGGCCCGCTTAATATGGGGTTTTAAAACACAAAACCACTTCCTAGACTCTCAGCAAAGGGAGGTTTGCACAGAAGTTAAATTACCTGGGGCTTTTTTTTTTTTTTTTTTTTTTTTTTTTTTTTTTTTGGTTTTTTTGAGACAGGGTTTCTCTGTGTAGCCTTGGCTGTCCTGGACTCGCTTTGCAGACCAGGCCAAGCTCGATCTCACAGCGATCCGCCTGCCTCTGCCTCCTTACCTGGGGCTTCTTCTTGACTTTGTGCCCCAAAATAGAATTGGATGATTTCCCATGGGGATCTCCATCAAGGAGATCAAATTCTAGTTATACCTGAAATAGCCTCAGGAAGACTACAAGATGGAGGGAGCTCTGCATGCTCTTCCCTGTCACACCTTCACTTTTTGTGGTTATGCTGTGTCTCACTCAATTCTCTGCTCAAGACATGAAGAGCAAATCATGGAAGACCCCTGAGACTGTGGAACCCCAGCCACTGTGACTTCATCTTGTTGCCAGACTTTATCACAGGCCTGTCCTTACGCCTGTCCTCAAGGTCACCCCAGTTACAGTAAAAAACACAAACTGTTCCAGGAAAAGACCCACCCTAGGCCTGAGCCAATCAGGGGACAGAAGGAAAGCGCCTAACTCCCCCAGAAGCATTTCAAGGTCAGGCTTGATCAATCCACCAGCATCAACCCAACCTTGCTAAGTGTCAGCCAATCCTGTAACTGCCAAACTGGTGTTCTTTGTCATAACCATGATAAAAACCTTGCCTACTGGGAGGCAGAGGCAGGTGGATCCTTGTGAGTTTGAGGCCATCCTGCTCTCCAGAGCGAGTTCCAGGACAGCTAGAGCTGTCACACAGAGAAACACTGATGGAAAAACAAAAAACAACAAACAACAAAAACAAAAAAGCACTGCCTTCCCTCGAGTGGTTCTCTCTAGGAGCATCTCGAGGTGGAAGGATGAACAGCCAAACTATCCCAAGTCTCCAAAAGCCCCGCCTCCAGTTCTGGGCTCATTTCCATATCTCCTCCTAGAGTCTGTTCATGGGATCTTTTCAGCTGGCAACAATCAAGCTCCCACACGAGGTGCTTTGTCTTCTAGTGGATTAACCTCACCTGTTCTCACAAGACCATTCAGATCCCACACTTGGGATCATCACAAAAACAAGTTTATGTCTCCTTCAGACTTGCCGCCGGGTGGTGGTAGCGCACGCCTTTAATCCCAGCACTCAGGAGGCAGAGGCAGGCGGATCGCTGTGAGTTCGAGGCCAGCCTGGTCTACAAAGTGAGTCCAGGACAGCCAAGGCTACACAGAGAAACTCTGTCTCAAAAAGCAAAACAAAACAAAAAACAATAAAAAAAAATGGACTTGCATGGGACTGGAAAGAGGACTCAACAGTTAAGCACTGTCTTCTCTTCCAGAGGTCCTGAGTTCAATTCTCAGCAACCACATGGTGGCTTGTAACTGTCCATAATATGATCTGATGCCCTCTTCTGGCATGTAGGTGTACATTGCAAACAGAGCACACATATACATAAAATAAACAAATCATAAAAAGAAAAGAAAGAATGGACTCACACAGAAGCTCAAGAATATTATTAGATCCGCCGGGTGGTGGTAGCGCACGCCTTTAATCCCAGCGCTCGGGAGGCAGAGGCAGGAGGATCGCTGTGAGTTTGAGGCCAGCCTGGTCTACAAAGTGAGTCCAGGATGGCCAAGGCTACACAGAGAAACCCTGTCTCAAAAAACCAAAAAAAAAAATTAGAACCTAAAATAAAAACTGCAGGGGAAGCCGGGCGTGGTGGCACACGCAGTCTGAGCATCTCCTGCCTAAGAGAGAATAGGGTTGGACTTCCTGCCAACCAGGGAGGAGAGAGAGGAAGCAGGGATCCAGCTATGAGCAGAGGTCCAGGAGACATGAAGAAAGAGCGCCTGGAGCAGAGAAAACTCTAAAGTGTGTCTGTAGCCTTGGCTGTCCTGGAACTCACTCTGTAGACCAGGTTGGCCTCAAACTCAGAGATCCTCCTGTCTCTGCCTCCCAACTGCTGGGACCAAAGGTGTGTGCCACCAACACCTAGTCAACTTTAATTTTTTTTTGGTTTTTCGAGACAGGGTTTCTCTGTGTAGCCTTGGCCATCCTGGACTCACTTTGCAGACCAGGCTGGCCTCGAACTCACAGCGATCCGCCTGCCTCTGCCTCCTGAGTGCTGGGATTAAAGGCGTGCGCCACCACGCCCGGCTCCTGGTTACAACTCTTACCTACCCTTCATGCCTTGGTTCTTTTTCTTTTTTTTTTCTTAAGTGTTTCTTTTTTCGGTTCTTTCGAGACAGGGTCTCTCTGTATAGCCTTGGCTGTCCTGGACTCACTTTGTAGACCAGGCTGGCCTCGAACTCACAGGAATTCCACTGCCTCTGTCTCCTGAGTGCTGGTATTAAAGGTGTGTGCCACCATATCTGCCCGGCTGTGTCCTGGTTCTTAACACTGACTCAGACTCCTGCTGACCTCTGCATAAGGTTGTTAAGTCACAGGACTGTCCCAGACATGCCCCACACCTCTTCAAGGTGGAAGGCACAGAGATAAGACATTGTCCTGAGTGCATCCTCCTGAGTCACTCTGAATTTCAGGAACCAAGTGATAAAAAAAAAAAATCTATGATCATGACTGAAACTACTACTCAGGCAACAGCCAGCCCGAGGACATAATAAGCACAAGGGGCCATTGCCCAGGATGACAAGGTTCACCCTGAGTCGGGTAGATTTGCCTTTGCTTGTTTTTTTAACTTATTTACGTATTTTATGTGTAAGGGTATTTTGCCTCATCTGTGCATGTTCATGCAGAATTCAGAAGAAGGTGCCAGATCCCCTGGAGCTGGAGTTATAGATAGTTGTGAGCTGCCATGTGAGTGCTGGGAATGGGACCAGGGCCCTATGGAAGAACAACCAGAGGTGGTCGTTTAACCACTGAACCATCTCTCCAGCCCCTGGTTTTGTTTTTGTTTTTGTTTTTATTCTCAGAGACAGGGCTTCTCTGTGTAGCCTGGCTGTTCTGGAACTCACTTTGTAGATCTGCCTGCCTCTGCTTCCCCAGTGCTGAGATTAAAGGCCTGTACCACCACCACCCAGCAACAGACTTTCTTTCTTTGTTTTTTTTTTTTCACTTTGTAGACCAGGCTGGCCTCGAACTCACAGAGATCCACCTGCCCCTGCCTCCCAAGTGCTGGGATTAAAGGTGTGTGCCACCACCGCCCAGCCAGACTTTCTTTTTTTAATTATTATTATTTAGTTAATTTATTCAGATTACATCTCAATTGTTATCCCATCCCTTGTATCCTCTGGATCCTCCCTCCATCCCGCTTCAGACTTTCTTTTTTTTTTTGTTTTTTGTTTTTTGTTTTTTGTTTTTTGTTTTTCGAGACAGGGACAGGGTTTCTCTGTGTAGCCTTGGCCATCCTGGACTCACTTTGTAGACCAGGCTGGCCTCGAACTCACAGTGATCCGCCTGCCTCTGCCTCCCGAGTGCTGGGATTAAAAACGTGTGCCACCATGCCCAGCTCAGACTTTCTTTTTTTTTTGGCTTTTCGAGACAGGGTCTCTCTGTGTAGCCTTGGCTGTCCTGGACTCCCTTTGTAGACCAGGCTGGCCTCGAACTCACAGTGATCCGCCTGCCTCTGCCTCCCGAGTGCTGGGATTAAAAACGTGTGCCACCATGCCCAGCTCAGACTTTCTTATAAGTACCTGATGAGTCTCCTTCATGGATGACAGTGACAAAGATTAAAAACCTAAAGCTGGAGAGATGGCTCAGAGGTTAAGAGCACTGACTATTCTTCCAGAGGTCCCTGAGTTCAAGTCCCAGCAGCCACAGGTGGCTCACAATCATCTGTAATGAGATCTGATGCTCTTTTTTGGCCTGAAGGTGTACATGCAGGCAGAATAATAATACATAATAATAAATAAATCTTAAAAAAAAAAAAAAACCAACAGCCCAGCATTGGGAGACAGAGGCAGGTGGATCACTGTGAGTTTGAGGCCTGCCTGGTCTACAAAGCAAGTCCAGGACAGCCTATCCTGTCTCGAAACCCTGTCTCGAAAAAAAACCAAAAAAAAAAAAAAAAAAAAAAAAAAGAGGATGTGCTCAGAAGAGAGCATTTAGTTGTTATCCTACCTCAAGGGATCTGACGCTCTGCTCTGGCCTCCCGGGGCACCAGGCATACATGTGGTGCACAGACAAGTGTCTAGGTAAAACACCCCTACACCTAAAAATAAAATCAAATAGTAATAATCCGGGCTTTTTACTATTTTTTTGTCTCCGTAATTGACCTGTTGAGAATCAACAGGACTCTGCTGGTCGCTGGGTCTAGCTTGTTAGAGTTGCCATGGCCAGGCTCTGACCCTATCAATTCAGTAACAAGTAAGCGCCTCCATCCGTTCTTCCCACTGTGGCTACATGGATTAAATCTCTTCCTGTTTTCCACCATTCCTTGTCGCTGTAGTTGGCACTGGGATAGGTGGCCAAGCCTAGCCTGTGGAGGCTGCCACAGCTTCTGTCCTGAAACTCCAGTTCCAGGTCCAGGGTGAAATGGGAAACCTTGAATAAATCCTGCTGCTCTGCTGGCTTGCATCCAGTGTGAGAGGTCACCCATGCACTCAGTGTTGCTACAGATCACTCCTCCGGCACATGGGACACTGTGGCACTGGTACCTTGGTACTGGCTGTCCAAGTCGTTTCAGGAAGCTGAAGGCCTTTGGTGACCTTTGAATAGCAGACTGTCAAACTCCACCCTGGAAGGCCTTTAACCTGATAACAAGAGAAACTTGAGGTAACAAAATGGATGCTACAGAGGATTTACTACTAAACTTGCTTAGGAATATGAAGTCACACAAAGTAGAATTTAGCTAAAGGAGCTCTGCCTCCAATATGACTGGGAGATAGTAGTTTACTGACCAGGCTTCTTAGAAACCATAGGAAAGAACATTCTGTGCCATAGTTGGAGTTTAGGGTTGCTGAGAAGGTTTCTGCCAATGTTTGTTCACCAAGACTGACCTCCAATTAGGCTCCAGACCCATAGAAAGGAGACAGCTCTGACTCACAGGCAGCCATTAGCCCATCCTCTTATCTGAGAACACGCCTCTGAGGGGCAGCCTAGGGTCACAACCACCATTAAGTCCTGGTCTGTCATTAAGTACCCTGAGATTACATCATAAAGAGCAGAATTCTGCCATATGGGTAACAATTGGAAAATAACAACACAGGTGCACTTAAGAATAAGTCTGGAAATCTCTTTGCTGTGTAAGTCTCCCATCTGCCCAAGTGTCCAGACTTGCAGTCTCCCATCACGCTTTAAGTGGTTCAGAGTGGGACCTGGAGCTGGGACATGAGGAGATTTCAGGATGATGGCTTACGTGGATTGTATAAGACTAAGGCCTATATAATTTGTTAAAATTTTTTGTTCTAGAGACTGGGCATGGTGATGCAACACTTGGGAGGCAGAGGCAGGTGGACTCCTGTGAGTTTGAGGCCAGCCTGATCTACATAGTGAGCTCAGGACAGCCAAGGCTATATAATGAGACCCTTTCTCAAACTAAGCAAAACAGCCTTTTTTTTTTTCCAGGTTGGTTCTCTTTTGTGCATCAGCCAGAACCAGTCATACCTTAGTATTAAAGAGCTCTTTTCTTGGCATGGAGAGATGGCTCAGAGGTTAAGAGCACTGGCTTGAGTCCTGAGTTCAATTTCCAGCAACCACATGGTGGCTCGCAGCCATTTATAATGAGGTCTGGCACCCGCTTCTGGTGTGTATGCAGGCAGAACACTAGAACACTCTATACATAATAAATCTCTCTCTCTCTCTCTCTCTCTCTCTCTCTCTCTCTCTCTCTCTCTCTCTCTCTCTCTCTCTCTGTTTTGTTTGTTTGTTTTTTGAGACAGGGTTTCTCTGTGTAGCCTTGGCTGTCCTGGACTCACTTTGAAGGCCAGGCTGGCCTCGAACTCACAGCAATCTTCCTGCCTCTGCCTCCCAAGTGCTGGAATTAAAGGTGTGTGCCACCACACCAGCCCTAAGTAAATCTTTTTTTTTTTTTTAAAAGAGCTCTTACTTTATTAAATTCTGTGTGGAGTGGTTTCTCACTGGGAAGGTGTATTTATTTTACAATGAATTCTTCAGAACAGACTCATAACTGGAGTTTTTAGGCCTAAGTCTCCGAAAGGCTAGGTTCTGCCATCACCCCGATATGCAGATCAATGAGAGCGTAATGATGAAAAGGAGGACCCATGTTGAGAGTGACCACATAAGGAAGAGAAACACAAAGGGAACAGTGACCCCAAGTCTGTCTTCAGACACTGTGGAGCTTTGGGTTTAAGTAGAAGGAAAAGATGAGGCAAGAGGCATTCATAATTAATCAGTCCTGGTCTGTGTGCGGCCCTGCCCTCTCAGCTCTGGCTTGGCACAGTGGTCGGAACAAATCCTTAACGTGGTTCTCCATGATTTCAGGTCCAGGGTGTGCAGCCTGGCCTTCAGGGAAAATGGCTCCCAATTGGTTCCTGCCTTGGCATCCAAGGTGATTGGGGTTGGGGTTGGTTTTTTAAGACAGAGTTTCTCTGTATAGCCTTGACTGTTCTGAACTTGCTTTGTAGACCAGGCTGGCCTAGAACTCACAGCGATACGACTGCCTCTGCCTCCTGAGTGCTGGGATTAAAGGCTTGGGCTACCACTGTCCAGCATCCAAGGTGATTGTAATGGACAATGAGGAATGAGGAACTACCACCACCACCACCACCAACACACACACACACACACACACACACACTGGGCCAGGTAGGCTGCATGCGCTGGTGAGGATACACCTGCCACCTGGAAACTCAGCACATTCATTATAAACACCCAAAGGAGGAAGCAGGGGCTCCTGTAAGGGAACAGTCCTCAGAGAAGAGGAAGCTATAGTTCATACTTCCTGCACACACTATCAACAACTGTGCTCAGCCCAGAGGAAGGCCTCGAACTCACAGCGATCTGCCTGCCTCTGCCTCCCCGAGTGCTGGGATTAAAGGCGTGCGCCACCACGCCTGGCTACTTTGTACTATTGCGCATCGACTTCGCACTGGCAGTTTAAGCAGTGTTAGGTTTCAGCGCCAGATGAAGGAGAAAACGAGGACTTTGCTGGGTGAAGTGGCTCATCCCTGCAATCCCAGCACTTGGGGAGGGAGAGGCAGGCAGATCTCTGTGAGTTCGAGGCCAGCCCGGTCTACAAAGTGAGTCTAGACAGCCAAGGCTACACACAGAAAGTCTTTTTTGGGGGAGAAAATAAAAAGCCAGGCGTGGTGGCGCACGACTTTAATTCTAGCACTCAGGAGGCAGAGGCAGGTGGATTGCTGTTGAGATTGAGGCCAGCCTGGTCTACAGAGTGAGTCCAGGACAGCCAAGGCTACACAGAGAAACCCTCTCTCGAAAAAAACCAAAAAAAAAAAAGGAAAGAAAGAAAAAAATGAGGACATGACTGCTCCCAGGTGTGACTGAGGAGGTTCACTGTAGATATGCGGAAGTGCACAGCCACAGGCATCTGGAAAGGTCCAGACTGAACGTGGCTGGCAGACAGACTCGGGTCGTGAGGGAAGAGAGAGAGGGGGGTTTAGCTAGAGAGGAAGAGAAGTAAGAAACAAGCAGACCGAGGAGGAGCCATGGGCCAAGAGGCCAAGGGCAGGCGGGGAGACCAGGGGGCAGGAGACCCCGTGTCCAAAAGGGCTGAGGCGATATAGAATCAGAAGCTGGGGAGGGGAGGGAAGCCCAGCCCCTAGGAGGACAGGGTTAGGGGAGGGGGCAGGGTGAGAAGTGCTGGGAAGAGCCACAGGTGAGACTGGTGAGACTGGTTCCAGGGTTCTTTGAAACCTAACAAGGAGGGCTTAGTATTTTTCAGTCCAGCTACACTGTATTACAGATACTCTGAAGACTCAGTTTATTATTTAATTTTTGTTTATTTATTTATTTACATACATGAGTGCTGTTTTCACGCACACCAGACAAGGGAATCAGAGTCCATTACAGATGGGTTATGAGCCACTATGTGGTTGCTGGGAACTGAACTCAGGACCTTTGGAAGAACAGCAGTGCTCTTAACCTGTGAGCCATCTCTCCAGGCTGGCCTGGAACTCACAGGGATTCGCCTGCCTCTGCCTCTTGAGTGCTGGGATTACAGGCATGTGCCACCAAGCCAAGCTGATTCAGTTTATTTTTATTTATTTATTATTTGTACAGTATTCTGCTCACATGTGTGCCTGCAGGCCAGAAGAGGGCACCAGATCTCATTATGGATGGTTATGAGCCACCATGTGGTTGCTGGGAACTGAACTCAGGACCTTTGGAAGAACAGCAGTGCTCTTAACCTGTGAGTCATCTCCCAGCCCTATTTTTATTTTAATTTATTTACTTAAAAAAAAGATTTATTTATTTTTTATCATGTATATAGTGCTCTGCCTGCATGTACACCCGTAATCCAGAAGAGGGCATTAGATCACATTATAGATGGTTGTGAGCCACCAGGTGGTTGCTGGGAATTGAACTCAGGATCTCTGGAAGCGCAGTCTGTGCTTTAACCTCTGAGCCACCTCTCCAACCCTTTTTTTGTTTTTGTTTTTGTTTTGTTTTGTTTTTTCCCAGACAAGTTTTCTCTGTTACACAGAGCCCTGGCTGCCTGAACTCAACTCTCTCTGGTGATCAGGCTGGCCTGGAACTCACAGCTATCCACCTGCTTCTGCTTTCCAAATGCTAGGATTATAGGCGTGCACCACCAGGCCTAGCCAAAAAAATGTTTGTTTTGTTTTGTAGACAGGGTTTTTCTGTGTAGCCCTAAATGTTCTGAAACTCACTATGTAGACCAGGCTGGCCTCCATCTCAGCAATCTGCCTGCTTCTTGCCTCCTGAGTGCTGGCATTAAATGTAAACAGTGTGAGGATATCTTGGCTGTGGCACACGCATCTGGAGGTCAGAAGACAACTTGAAGGAGCTAATTTTGCCCTTCCACCTTGTGGATGCAGGGGATGGATATCAGTTCCTCAGGCTTAAGTGACTTTACCCATTAAGCCATCTTGCCATCTAACCCTTCTCAAAGGGTATTTAGTGTGTGTGTGTGTGTGTGTGTGTGTGTGTGTATGTCACGTGGGCATGAAGGTCAAAAGATGACATGCAGCACTCAAAGGCAAAGGCAGGCAGATCTCTAAGTATAAAACCAGCCTGGTCTACAGACTGAGTTCCAGGACAGCCAGGGCTACACAGAGAAACCCTGCCTCAAAAATCCAAACAAGCCTTGTCCACAAAGTGAGTCCAGGACGGCCAATCTAACATAGAGAAATCCTGTCTCAAAAACAAACAAACAAAAAAAAAAAAACCCCACAAAAAACAAAAAAACGAAACAAAACAAAATTTAAAAATCCAAACAAGTTGGGCGGTGGTGGCGCACACCTTTAATCCCAGCACTTGGGAAGCAGAGGCAGATGGATCTCTATGAGTTCGAGGCCAGCCTGGTCTAGAAAGCAAGTCTAGGACAGCCAAGGCTACACAGAGAAACTCTGTCCTGAAAAACCAAAAATAAAATAAAAAAACAAACAAAACAAAAAAACAGACAACACGCAGGCCTCCAACAAACAGCTCTCCCAGCTCTACCCAGGCTGCCTGTGAATAAACTCTTTCTTCTCTGCCGTCATCCTTTGGGTGGCTGGCACTGTTTAGCAGGCAGTGTGGCCTGCCAAGAGACAGGATCCACGCCAGGCAATGTGCTAAGAATCAAGGAAGCTCCTTTTCATTGCTTTTAGGGTTTCACCCGGCCAGAAATGTCACCTTTGAAAACCCAGATGTGTCACTTGCTCCAGCAAGGTCTAGGGTTATGGGAGTGTCAAGATTCCTTGAGTAAGCAAACGGGTCAGGTGCAAAGTCCTGAGGCACCTCTCTCTTCTACGGAGTCCAACCCTGACCAAGGCAAGCTTCCGAGTGACAGACCGACTCACCCAGCAAGGCCCTTCTTCCCTTTGTGACATAGCACGTCGGCCTCCCTCTGCAAAAGGGCCAAGTGTAATAGTACCAATTTATCCAAACACTTGGGAGGTGCAGGGAGAGCTATCAGGAGTTCAAGGCCATCTTTAGCACCTTATCAAGTCCGAGACTAGCCTGGAGTATCTGAGACCCTCTCTCAAAACAGGGAAGGTGAAGCCAGGAGGTGGTGTTGTAATCCCAGCACAGGAGGCAGGAGGATCTCTGAATTCAAGACTAGCCTGGTCTACAGAGTGAGTTCTAGGTCAGGGCTATGCAGAGAAAACCTTGCCTTGAGCGGGAACTGAGCTGGGCACACCCACTTGTTATCTCTGCTTGCCCCAATCCGATGGGAGAGGAAGCCGAGGCTCCTGTGGCTGCACCACGGTGAAGGGTGTTGTGGGCCTGCAGAGGTAACAGCCAGTGTAGCTACACACCAGCCTGCGCTTCTGATGGACTCGTGATTTCCTCCTCCCTCTTTTGGGCTTCTACATTCTGTTTCCAGGACACATGTGGAGACGGGGTAAATGTCACACGTATGAGCAGCAGCCGCCCCACTTCCTGGGCCTTGTGCTGTCTGCTATCTGCTCCAAACTCATCCCCATCCCTGTGTGCACTCCGCAGCCTGCATTGTGTTGTGTCTTTTCCTGGAACAACGTGAACAAACATCTATTGATCCCCAAGAGGGCACCAAGAACAGACCAAAAAATAATTCTACCCAAATAGAGACCGATGAACCAATGAGTTTATTGGGATAATTTACAGAATTATGGGTGACTCCAAACAGTCCATCACCCAAAAAAGTCCCACACACCAGGGTAGGTAACCACCTCCTCAAATCTGCAAAGATGGGGTCCCCCTTTTAGTTAACCCTCCCCTTCCCATCTACTTTAGCGTCTCCCCAGATCATCTGCAGCCGTGAAGGCAACATGAGGGCATGCGTGGCTGTGCTTTCAGGAGCAGGTCTTTTTTGTTTGTTTGTTTGTTTGTTTGTTTGTTTGAGACAGGGTTTCTCTGTGTTAGCCTTGGCTGTCTTGGATTCTCTCTGTAGACCAAGCTGGCCTCAAACCCACAGCAATCCACCTGCCTCTGCCTCCCGAGTGCTGGGATTAAAGGCGTGCGCCACCATGCCTGGCTTGAGCAGATCTGATGACCACCACCTTTCTATGTTAATAAACCCCATCCCCTGAGAGGTTTATTAGGTAATCACAAATGCTCTGGTTTCAGGGGACAACAGCCATGTTATACCTGCAGGGCAGAGTTCCACAGCACTTCTCTCCCCAGCCCCTTTATTCTTTCTGTCCCTCTAAGAATTTACAGTTGTAGCCAGGCATTGGTGGTGCACACCTTTAATCCCAGTATTCAAGAGGCAGAGGCAGGTGGATCGCTGTGAGTTCAAGGCCAGCCTGGTCTGGCTCTCAAGTGCTGGGATTAAAGATGTAAACATATTTTATTGAAGGCCTGAAGAGATGGCTCAATAGTGGTTAAGAGCACTGACTGTCCTTCAGAAGACAGGGGTTCAATTCCAAGCACCCACATGGCAGCTCACAACTGTAACTCCAAGGTCTGACACCCACATACATGCAGGAAAAATAGCAATGCACATAAAATAAAAATATTTTTAAAATATTTTATCGAAGGCTGGGTGTGGTGGCTCATGCCTTTTGTCCCAGCACTCTGGAGGCAGAGGCAGGCCTGGTCTGCAAAGAGAGTCCAGGACAACCAAGGTTATAAGAGAAACTTTGTCTCAAAAATCCAAAAGATTAATAATAATAACAACAACAATTTTGGGGGGGGGTTTGAAACAGCATTTCTTTTCTTTTCTTTTTTTTTTTTTTTTTTTTTGTTTTTCGAGACAAGGTTTCTCTGTGATAGCTTTGGCTGTCCTAGACTCACTTTGTAGACCAGGCTGGCCTCGAACTCACAGCAATCCACCTGCCTCTGCCTCCCAAGTGCTGGGATTAAAGGCGTGCGCCACCACACCTGGCCATCTCTTTTTTGGTTTTTTAATGCTGTATAAGTGTGTGTGTGTGTGTGTGTGTGTGTGTGTGTGTGTGAGTGTGTATGTATGTGTACAACTACACACAAAGGCCAGAAGAGTGTATGGTATTCCTTGGAGCTGCCTCTGATTCGGGTGGGTGCTGGGAACTGAACTCAGGCCCTCTGTGTTATGATTAATAAAATAAGAAAATAAGGTACCAGGCAGCAGATATTATGCTTTAGAATTTATTAAATGAGCATGGGGGGAGAAGGAAAGGGGACAGAGACAGAGACAGGAAGAGAGGGGAGAGAGAGGAAGAGGAAGAAGGGGCAATATAGGACTGTCCTTTTATATGGTCCTGGGCAGGGCCACACCCCTGTGGCAGGTAGGCAATGACATCACAGGTAGGCGGACTGAAGCAGAATGCTAACACTCTGCAAGTGCAATAGGGCTCCTAGCTACTCTGTCTCCAGCCCTCCCGCCCCCATTCTCATTTCTTTTTCGTTCTTTCTTTCTTTCTTTCTTTTTTTGCTGGTTTTCCGAGACAGGGTTTCTCTGTGTAGCCTTGGCTGTCCTAGACTCACTTTGTAGACCAGGCTGGCCTCGAACTCACAGCGATCCGCCTGCCTCTGCCTCCCAAGTGCTGGGATTAAAGGCGAGGTAATGAGACGCTCACCTGAATATCCACCCACCCTTCCCAACCAGCTGACTGCAGTTCTCCAACTACATGGGCCTCAGGTCTCAGATCTCAAAGGGTTAAAGCCTCTATATAGGCTGGGAAGGACTAGGGAGGGAACTCAGGCTGTGCAGCCACTAGAAAGCCATCAGTGATCCACGGGGGATGCACACCTTCCAGTGCAGACGCTTTGCGTTCAAGTATGCTCTTGTCAGTAACCTCTTATCCAGGTTCTGTAGGAAAGCACACAAATGGGGCTGACAACTGTCTGTAACTCCATTCCAGGGGATCCATGGCACCAGGCATGCATATGGTGCACATATCTGTGGATGCAGGCAAAATACCCACACACATAAAATAAAGTACATAAATTGGGGGGGGGGCAGGGGGAAGCCCAATAAACTCATTGCTTTTCCAAGGGGAACTCTGGTAGACTTGAATTTTAGTTTGTCATTAGAACCTTAGAAGGGGAGGAGTAGAAGTTAATTAGTCCCTCAACTCAGGGCAATAATTTTCTCAACAGATATGAACAAACATCTACTCACCCCAAATAGGGCAATGATAACAGACCAAGTTCAGCTTGGTGAACCAGTAAATTATTGGCCTTACAGAAGCATGGGTGATGCAAATAGCTGCTTCACCAACAATGCCCACCCCAGCATAGGTGATGACTTCCTGAAAGCTGTAGCTGTTAAGTTTACCGGTAGGGCCTAATAATATTTATTATTAGACCTATACCTATTATGATTATGGCAGTATAACCCGCTAGCAATCAATCAAGACACAAACACTTGCTATATTTTAAAATAGCCTTAGTTAACCTGGGGCAGGGCTTAAACTACTTCCCATAGTGGGGCAGGTATGGGATCCCTGCCCCAATCCCATGCCATCTGGCTCTAATAATTTCTATCAAGCTACCTCTCATCCATAATCCCATATACTTGCTAATGTTCTCCATCCATGCCGACCACGTGCTTCTCCTCCATCTAACCCATGGTGGCCTTCCTCTCTTCTCTTCTCCTCAGGTCTCTCTTCTTCCCAAGATTCTTTCTCTGTCTCTCAAGCCCAGGAACCTTAGCCACACCTATCCCACTTGCTCTGCCCAGGTGTGATGGCCTTTTTAATTAATTAGCATCAAAATACATCGGACCAACCCCCAGTAGAAAGCTACACAGGTGGAATTCCCCTCTAGCTAACCTAACCCTAACCTATCCTAACAAAGTGCTGCTCAAACTTCCTAATGTTGTGACCCTTCAATATAGTTCTTGATGTTGTGGGGTCCCCCAATCAGAAAATGATTTCCTTTGCTACTTTGTAATTGTAATTTTGCTGTTATGAATAGTAAATATCTGATATGCAGCCCTTGTGGAAAGGAAGTTCGTTCAACACCCACACTCACCCAAAAAGGGGCCATGGCCCACAGGTGGAGAACCACTGCCCTACAGGCAGCCCCTCTGCAGCCCCTGGTATATTAAAGTCCATCTTCCAGTGAGCTTAAATGGAGTCAGCTGAAGGCAAGTATGGTGGCCCATGACTGTAATCTTAGTACTTGGAAAGCAGGGGCAGGAAGACCAGAAGTTCAAGGCTTCCCTGAGTGGCAGACTGTTACCTGGAAGTGTAAGATGAAACCAACCTCGCCAAGTTGCAAGAGCGAGCAAACTAAGACAGACGCTAAACAAAATATCTTGAGAAACTATCTGGCGTACACATATGTCAGTGTGTGTAGCAACTTGAGCTAGCATATTCAAAGAACTGCAAATCAATGAGTGAAAAGACCGTAAGAAAATTGCCCTTACTAACTAAAGAGACAGTTTTCATCTCCATCTTCTCAACCTGCTACTTCTTCGGGACAGATTTCCTGGGGAGATGAAAAATCAAGGGCAAGGGAGGGATCACCTGGAAGCCTAACAACACCAGAACACTCCTCCTGGGAAGCGGGAACTGGCGGCTTTGGCAGAAGTTGCCCCGCCGGGCACACCTGTGAGATTCTCAGACTGCGCATCAGTTTATTCGCTTGTAGGCAGGGGCTGCGCCGAGCCCGCCTTCCGGCGATCCGGTGGGCGCACGGAGGACCGTACCCCAAGTTCCTAAGCTGGGAACGCTTCGAAGTCCATAGCTGGAGAAAGGGATGCGCCTCGAGATTCCACCGCGAGGGAGGGCGCACAGTGGGAGCAAAGGCGGGTTCAGGGATTAGCGTGGTTGTGGTGCATGGAGGGCTGCTGTATCATCCACTCGCAGGCCGCTGGGGTCTGAGCCTTAGAGTGTGTCTTAGGAGTGCAGGCTGTGTCCATTCATTCTACACAGCGCAGCTCTAGAAGGATACAGCATCTGGGCTCCACCCTCCCTGGACTAGTGGAAAATAACCACGTGCTACTGAGGAAGAGACCAACACGGGGCGTGGCTCGTCTCCAGGGGTGGGGCCTTACTTAGCTTTGCTCCGATTGGCCAGGACGCGCGGGGCATTGTGGGTTACCGCGCTACGACTACCTCCTCAGCTGTATACTCCTCGCCATGTCGGGGTCCCCAGTAAAGCGCCAGAGGATGGAGTCCGCCTTGGACCAGCTCAAGCAGTTCACCACTGTGGTGGCCGACACGGGTGACTTTAACGGTAAGAGGGCACGGCGCATGCGCCCTGAAGCTGTAGCGCCCCCAACTTTGGAATCAGGACTGGTGCGGGTGCCTGGGGCGGGGCTTCGCGGGTTCTGGAGCTGGGATTGGCGAGTCTCGGCCGAATCCTCAAGGCCCCACATTGGCCTCGGGGCTGTTGGTAATCCTGGGAGCCCCTTGCGAAGCTTCGGTGGTCGAGGCAGTCTGAGGAAGAGTCAGTCCCACTGACCCCAGGTGGCCAGCCTACGATGACACAGGCTCAGCTGTGGAGTTGGTACAGTCTGCAGGGTCACGGCGGCCTCGCTGGACACCAGCAGGTTTTGCAGCCTGTTGCACTGGCCTTCCTAGGTGGCAGCTGGTTACTGTTTGTGGGCAGTACCCAGCATGGCTGGAATCAGACCAGATACACACACTAAATCAAACGGTTATTCTATTGTCAAACCTTTTCTTTTGAGACGGTCTCAAAATGTAGCCCGGGCTGTCCTGGAACTCCTGGTTATCCTTTTGTCTTAGCCTCTTAGTGCTGGATCAGGCAGTGGCACCATGCCCAGCTTTAGTACTCAGATTTTCCTGGGCTTGGAGAAAACTCAGGGAACATGGGTGGAAAGGCTTGCGCGCCCCGAGTGTAGCTCTCGGCCTTGTAGGATGGTGTAGGTGATCACACATCTGCTGTGAGAATGAGACTTTCAGGAAATGCTCAGTGAGAGCCCGGAGCAAACTGCTCTTTTCTGCTTTCTCACGGTGACTTGAGAAACAGGCTTTAATTCCTCATGAGTAAGTGCATTGTTATCTCTCAGAGAGCCACAGAGTGATTAGGCATATTTGGGCTGCTTAAATATAAAGGGCAGACTTGATGTGGGTCTAATAGCAAACCTGTCCGACAGAAGCTATGTTTGTCAGAGAGCTTCCAGAAATCCATCTGGGAATCCTGAGGTTTTTTTTCCCACTGTGTGCGTAGTGCAGATTTTACTGGCTAATGTTTGCAAAGAGTTCAAGAGACAGACATGGTGGCACACGATTTGGGAGGCAGAGGCAGGCAGATCTCTTGAGTTCTAGGTCAGCCTGGTCTACATGGTTCTAGATAAGCCAGGGCTGGATAGTGAGAGACCCTGTCTCAAACAACAACAACAAAAGCACATCCGTTGATAGTATACCTTAATGCAGATTAATTAATTATAAACACTATGCCAGATTGGAGATCTCAATTGAGTGGTAAAGGATTCTCTTATTTTTGTTTGTTTGTTTGTTTGCTTTCCCCCTCCCCTTGAGACAGGGTTTCTTTGTATGACCCTGGCGGCCCTGGAACTCCCTCTGTAATCCTGGCTGGCCTCGAACTCACAGAGACTTGCCTGCCTCTGCCTCCAGAGTGCTGAGATTAAAGGCATGTACCACCACCACCACCACCCAGCTACGCTGACAGTTCTTAACTCCCTGAGTGTCACAGGCCCCTGAAAATAGAATCCAGACTCTGATGCCCAGAACACTTGGCCTCCTTAATTTTCCATGGAACGGAAGGGTCTTTGGGCCTTAAAGCTCATCTGTAGGGGTGGCACAGAGATCAAGCCCAGGGCATCACACCTGCTACAAGAGGTGCTCCACCACTCAGCTGCATTTCCAAGCTTCAGGTCTGAGGTTTTATATGATAGAAGCTATGCTTTCTGTGTGCCCGTCGATGGAGTCACACCTAAGCCAGCCAGAGCACATTTTCCCCTACTGTTATTTTGAAATAACTTACAGGCTCGTAAGGCATTGCAAAAGTGGCCCGTGCACCCTTTGCCTGGTTTCCCTAGTGATGTCCTAATCAGGAAGCGGACAGCGGAGTGAGCCACGCATTGTGCTGCCTGCAGACCAGGCCTGCTCTGCTTATATCTGTGGCAGTTTCATAACCCATAGACTTAGCAGTAGCACGATGAGGACTAACTATCCTGTCCTTGGCATCAAGAGGCTGTGTGCGTGTGTGGTGGTGTAGACCTGTAATACACTCCAAGGGCAGGAGAATGATAGCTTTGAGGTCAGCCTGAATTCCTAGTTACATAGGATCCTGGTATGTAGCTCCTGAAAAGAAAAAGAAAAGAGCAGGGGTACTTTGAAATTACTAACTTGTTTTTAAAAAAAAAAATTTGCTGGGCATGGTGGCACACGCCTTTAATCCCAGCACTCTGGAGGCAGAGGCAGGCGGATTGCTGTGAGTTCGAGGCCAGCCTGGTCTACAAAGTGAGTCCAGGACAGCCAAGGCTACACAGAGAAACCTTGACTCAAATAATAATAATAATAATAATAATAAAATAAAAAGTTAAGCAAGATCATGCCCTCCTGGCCTGGCAACTGGGCATCATGGCTGTGCATCTACTGTTCATGTGTCTGGTCATTTGGATAGCTGAGCTGACCAGGGCTAGGTCACACCTCATTGACTTTTCTGAATTCCTGAAGAAAAAAACCTAATATGTTAAATGAGCCAATACAGCTATGCATAACGTCTTCCTTGCCCCCCCCACCCCCCCCCCCCGCCCAAAAAAGAAGATTAAAGAGCTGAAGACAGTTGGCAGTATCAGCAGATCTATCAGTTGTTTAGGAGTAGTGTGCCCCCTACTGGCTGTTGGGCAGTAGGACAAATTTGTGGAGCATGTTCTTTCAACATCCTCGAATGTCCATTCCCAGTCACTAAAACCCAGCTTATATGGAAGGATGATTGTTCTAAGGTACCCAGTTTTGTTTTATTCAGTGTTTGTTTGTTTAGGTTTTTCAAGATAGGGTTTCTCGAGATAGGGCTGTTTTAGACTTGTTTTGTAGACCAGGCTGGTCTCAAACTCACAGAGATCCACCTACCTCTGCCTCCTGAGTGCTGGGATTAAAAGTGTGTTCCACCACGCCTGGCTATGTTTGGTGTTTTTATTTTTAAGTATTCTTTAAAGATTTATTTATTATTTATACAGTATTCTGCCCACACGTGTGCCTGCCCACCACAAGAAAGCACCAGATCGCATTACAGGTGGTTGGTAAACCACCATGTGGGTGCTAGGAATTGAACTCGGGATCTTCAGAAGAGCAGACAGTGCTCTTAACCTCTGAGCCATCTCTCCAGCTCTGGCGGTTTTATTGTTGTTGCTTGTTTGTTTTGTTTTGTTAGATAGAGTCTCATTGTGTAGGCCTGGTTAGCCTGGAACTTGATATGCAGGCCAGGCTGGCCTCAAACTCTGGCTTGTTTGTTCTTAAGTTTTACAGTTAAAAATGTTGTAAATAGAGCCAGGTTTGGTAGTAGATTTCTGTGAGTTTGAAGCCAGCCTGGTCTACAAAGCGAGTCTAGGACAGCCAAGGCTACACAGAGAAACCCTGTCTCAAAAAAAAATTTTTTTTAATGTTGCAAGCTGGGCGTGGTGGCACGCCTTTAATCCCAGCACCCGGGAGGCAGAGCCAGGTGGATCACTGAGCTCGAGGCCAGCCTGGTCTACAAAATGAGTCCAGGACATCCAAGGCTACACAGAGAGACCCTGTCTTTAAAAAAAAAAAAGTCACACACCAAAGTTATTTTGTTGGTTTATGAGACATAGTCCTACTATGTAGCCCTGGCTGGTCTGGAACTCACTAAGTAGACCAAGTAGGCCTTGAACTCAGACCTGTGTCTGCTTCCAGAGTGCTGGTATTAAATGCATGTGCCCCCATAACCATCTCATGGTTTGGTCCTTTGTGACAGGGTCTTGTCCTGTAATCCAGGCTGGCCTTAAACTCTGAGTCATCTGAGCTAGGACTTTAGTCTGTGCCACTGTACCCAGCTCAAGTGTGTGGATTGGTTACTGTCTTCACGTTGAAGACTGCTGTCTTGTGACCAGCCTCTCTGGTGCTGCTGTGAGCAGTGCCGCTGTGATCCACTTGGGATTGCTACAGGGCACTGGTCTCCATCTCTGGTGACAGCTGCTTCTGGTCTCTCTGACAAGTACCTGAGGAGGAGGGATGGTTTTGCCCCACAGTTGGTAAGGTTCCAGTCCATTTTGGCAGAGACATCACAGGTAAAGCAGAGCAGCTCCTCTGACGGCAGACAGGAAACATAGCACAGCATTCCTGTGCTAGCAGGCTGTCTCCTCTTACTCCATGGGGCTGCCAGTCTGTGGGGTTGTGCTATCCACATTCAGAGACAGCCACTCCCTTAGTTAATCCTCTTGGAGTCACAGACAAGCCAGAGGTACTGTAGATTTGGATGCTTCTTGGTTCAGTCCAGCTGACAATGAGATTAACCATCCCACCTGCTTTTGGAATTTACTTACCTAGCTATTGATGAGTACAAGCCCCAGGATGCCACCACCAACCCATCCCTGATCCTGGCTGCAGCACAGATGCCGGCCTACCAGGAGCTGGTGGAGGAGGCCATTGCCTACGGCAAGAAGCTGGGTGGGTGAGTATGGGTAACAGAGAGCCCAGAAGGTCCCACTCCTAATATTGGCCATACCCAACATGATCTTTGTTTCACTGTGGCTGTGTGCCTCTGAGTCTTGCCAGTGTCAACACTTCCAGCAAAGATGTAGAACATTCATGGCCTTTCAGGTTCCTTCCTCTTTTTATTATTTTTTTATTTTATTTTGTTGTTGTTCATTTGTTTTTCGAGACAGGGTTTCTCCGTGTAGCCCTGGCTGTCCTGGACTTGCTTTGTAGACCAGGCTGTCCTCGAACTCACACCGATCCACCTGCCTCTGTCTCCCAAGTGCTGGAATTAAAGGCATGCGCCACCATGCCCAACTACTTATTTTTTTCTTAAGATGTATTTATTTATTATATGTATAGCATTCTGCTTGCATATATGCCTACAGACCAGAAGAGGGCACCAGATCTCATTATAGATGGTTATGAGCCACCATGTGGTTGCTGGGAATTGAGCTCAGGCCCTCTGGAAGAGCATTCAGTGCTCTTAACCTCTGAGCCATCCCTCCAGCCCTGCTGCCATTACTTTTTAACAACAGTCTAGTGGATTTTATTAAATTGTGCTTTGGTAGAACCATTACCGCAATCTCTGGTCCTTCTTCTACCTCCTTGTCTATGTCCTCAGCATCTTTCTTGTTTTTGTGAGACAAGGTATCGCTATGTACCCAGGCTGCTGTAAGCACGCCTGCCCAGGTGCTCAGTTAACATCGAGTGCCATTGTGCTGGCTTCCAGTCCTTTTCTTGTGCCTATAGCTTTACCTCTTCCACTTTATCACGTAACTCATCGATGTGTAGTCCTTTTGGATATAGTAACTGTATCTATGTTTGAGGTGTGGTGTCATAATTTTATATTGGCATCTCACTCTCCTTTTGGGGAGTGTCTTCTCTTAGGGTTGTTTAAAAACCATTTTATACAAATGCCACAAAGGATAGAGTTTAAGCTGAAAGATGAAAAAGTTCTTGCTTGGTGGTGGCGGCACATGCCTTTAAACCCAGAACTCCAGAGGCAGAGGCAGGTGGATTTCTGAGTTTGAGGCCAGCCTCGTCTACAGATCAAGTTCTAGTATAGCCAGGGCTACACAGAGGAACCCTGTCTCAAAAAGCAGAAGTTATGAAGATGATGGTGGTGTGGTTCCCAACAGGATAATGTAACACTCTTGCTATAAACTTGAAATGATCAAGATGGCATGATTTATGGTGTAGGTCTCTCACTATAATAAAACAGTTGTTTCTTTTGGGCCTGCCTGCCTTTTTCCCAGGCTGGCCTCAAACTTGGAATCTTCCTGCTTGCGCTCTTTGAGTGCTGCAGTTAGTAGCATGTGCTCTGTGAGTTTGAGGCCACCCTGGTCTATATAGTCAGTTCCAGGACAGCCAGGACTCGGTAGAGAGAGCCTGCCTCAACAAAACAAAATAGTGTGTGCTCAACCAGCCTGGTGGCGTACACTTTTGATCCCAGCACTTGGGAGGCTGAGACAGGTGGACTGCTGTGGGTTCGAGGCCAGCCTGGTCTATATAGTCAGTTCCAGGACAGCCGGGACTTGGTAGAGACACCCTGTCTCAAGAAAATAGTGTGTGCTTGCCCAGTGTGGTGACACATGCCTTTGAATCCAGCACTCAGGAGGCAGAGGCAGGTGGATTGCTGTGGGTTCAAGGCCAGCCTGGTCTACAAAGTGAGTCCAGGACAGCCAGCACTACACAGAGAAACCCTGTCTCGAAAAACCAAAAAAGAAAGAAAGAAAGAAAGAAAAAAGCATGTGCTCTTACGGCCATGGTGGAGAGGTTGAAAAGAAAGAAATTTGGCAAAACACTCAGAGCTGGTCTTATAGGTTCTCCCAAAGCTTTCCAGGCTCCAACACAACCTTCCTTCTGAATTTCAGGCCACAAGAGGAGCAGATTAAAAATGCTGTCGACAAACTTTTTGTGCTGTTTGGAGCAGAGATACTAAAGAAGATTCCAGGCCGTGTATCTACAGAAGTGGATGCAAGGTAGGTGGGGTAGGGAGGGAGGGAGCAGGTGCCTTGCTGGCATTAGTGGCTCAGGTAGTTTGCCCTTTATTCCCCACAGTCACTGGGTGGTATAATATACTCTCTATAGAAGACTGTATGGAACTGATGGCCTAGATCGCTGATTAATGGCTAAGAACTGCAGAATTTGGTCTTTTTGTTATTAATTTTTTTTTGTTTTCAAGATAAGGTCTCACTATATAGCTCTGGCTGTAGAATTTACCATTTAGACCAGGCTGGCTTCCTTCAAACTCACAGATATCTGCCTACCTTTTGAGTGCTGGGATTAACAGCATGCGCCAATGTGCCTGGCAATTAAAATTTTGTTTTATTTTATTTTTGTTTTTGTTTTTTTGAGACAGGGTTTTTTTCGTTTTCTTTTCTTTGTTTTGTTTTTTTGTTTGTTTGGTTTTGGTTTTTCAGGGTTTTTTTGGGGTTTTGTTTGGTTGGTTGGTTGGTTTTGGTTTTTTTGTTTTCAAGACAGGGTTTCTCTGTGTAGCCTTGGCTATCCTGGACTTGCTTTGTAGACCAGGCTGGCCTCAAACTGACAGCAATCTGCCTGCTTCTGCCTCCCTGAGTGCTGGGCTTACTGGGTTTTGTTTTGTTTTGTTTTTTGTTTTTTGCAGACAGGGTTTCTCTGTGTAATAGCTCTGGCTGTCCTGGAACTTGATCTGTAGTGGATCTATACTCCAGGCTGGCCTCGAACTTATGGAGAGCTGCCTACCTCTGCCTTCCAAGTGCTGGGATTAAAGGCATGCACCACCACCACTTGGCTATTTTGGTTTTTGTTGGTTGTTTTTGTTGGTTGTTTGGTTGTCCTTGAACTCAGTTTGCCTACAGGTGTGCCTGAACACCAGAAGAGGGCAGCAGATCTCATTACAGATAGTTGTGAACCACCATGTGGTTGTGGGAATTGAACTCAGGACATTTGAAAAAGCAGACAGCACTCTTAACTGCTGAGCCATCTCCAGCACATTTTGTTGTTCTTTTTAATATTTATTTTGAGACAAGGTCTCATATAGTCCCAGCCGACCTCATACTTCCTGTGTAGCTGAGAATGACCATGATCTCATCGTCCCGCCCTTAACTCATCAGTGCTGGGGTCACAAGAGCATACCACATACTTATCATGTCATATTGGGGGGACTTGGGCTTTGTGCATGACAGGCAAGTAAGTGCTCAGCCAACTAAGCACACCTCTGACCCATGTTTTTTGTGTTTGGTTTGGCTTTTTATTTTATTTCATTTTTTGGTTTTTTGAGACAGGGTTTCTCTGTGTAGCCTTGGCTGTCCTGAACTAACTTTGTCGACTAGGCTGGCCTCAAACTCACAGAGATCCTCCTGCCTCTGCCTCCCAAGTGCTGGGATTACAGGCATGCGCCACCACGCCCAGCACTATTTTATTTTATTTTTTAAGGACTAAAGTCTCCTTTTCAAAGATTTGGGGTTTTTTGTTTGTTTGTTTGTTTTTTGTTTTTTAGATTTATTTATTTATTTATTATTTGTACAGTATTCTAACTGCATGAGTGCCTGTACAGCAGAAGAGGGTACCAGATCTCATTATAGATGGTTGTGAGACATGATATGGTTTCTGGGAATTGAACTCAGGACCTTTGGAAGAACAGACAGTGCTCTTAACCTCTGAGCCATCTCTCCAGCCCAGATTTGTTTATTTTCTGTGTATGAGTATTGGCCTGTATGATGTGTTTACACCACACGTGTGCGTGTGGAGGCCAGAACAGGACATCAGATCATGTGGAACTGTACTTACACCGGGTTTTGAGCTACCATATGTGGCAGTGTCACTTAGAACACAGGCTGATTTTGAATTTCTGATTCTCCTGCCTCAGTCTCCTGAGTGCTGGTTACCAGATTTGACCACCAGGCTTGCTTCTGAAATTGGGTCTCAAGTTGCTCTGAGTCCAGAGGAGGGGGTGGGGAGAGTTTTCCCAACGAGCCACTCAGCTACAGGACACCCTGCTCCTGCATGCTGCCTCGGTGGATGTCCGTGCTGTCTGAGTACCTGGAATACCCTTGCTCTTCCAGGCTTTCCTTTGACAAGGATGCAATGGTGGCCCGTGCCAGGCGCCTCATTGAGCTTTACAAAGAAGCTGGGATCAGCAAGGACAGAATTCTCATCAAGTTATCCTCAACCTGGGAGGGGATTCAGGCCGGAAAGTAAGTGTCCCCTGTGTGGAAGCAGCTTTGGGCTCTTTCCTGAGCAGCAGGCACCCATTCTGCTGCGGGATGGTCCTTGAGAGAAGTCTGACCTCTGCTCCAGGGTTCGCTCAGACTGCGCCTCTTCACAGTGTCCAGTTAACAAGGACTGCACTGCTAGGTTTTGTCTCTGTCTCCTCCAGAGCAGTGAGGCCTAAACTTATATAAGTTTTAAAGAAATAAATTGTCATAACAACAGTGTGCTCTGAGTAGAAGAGAATGCAAAATGCCAGAAGCAGTCGTGCTCCTATGCTGCCTCTTCCAGAAGCAGTCAGGCTCCTATGCTGCCTCTTCCAGAAGCAGTCAGCCCTGGCCGGTCTGGGGTAACTGGGCAGCAGAGATATTTAGGTATACAATGTTCTGCCTACGTGCATACCAGAAGAGGGCACCAGATCTCTTTTTATAGATGGTTGTGAAGCACCATGTGGTTGCTGGGAATTGAACTCAGGACCTTTAGGAAGAGCAGCCAGTGCCCTTAACCTCTGAGCCAACTCTCCAGCCCATCTGGGCAGCAGAGATAATCTATCATCTCCTCTCGGCCCATTTTGCTCTTTCCCTACCTAGAACCACTGGTTTTTCTTCTTGATTTTTCTGATCTGGACATGTCATCTAAGTAGAGGCGCATCATATGTGAACTGTTGTGTCTGGCTCATCTCATTCAATTTGTTCTGGTGTATCTATGGCTTGTTCCTGGCTGGACGGGGTTCCACTGAGTGGATCATGTCTCTTGTTGGGCACTGGGTCTGTTACCACTTTGGGACTATTGAGAATAATGCCATGAACAAAGGCCTGTACACATTTTGGTGTGGGCATGGTTTTCCTTTTTCATGGGCAGATGAAGAGAAGAGTCTTCCTGGGTCAGGAGACTCTGGCCTTTGCTGAGCTAGCATGGTATGAGCTACACTTGTGCTTGAACACTCAAGTAGCTACGTGGTGAAGGCACCTCTGAAGCTGGCTCCTGGGAAGGGAACTATGGCTGGAATAGACTAAACAGAGGTGTGACTTTCAGGCCTCAACCACACGGTGGTGCAGTGTTGCCCAGGGGTATTGGGCCAAGAGGCTTCTCAAGAGAGAGGCTGGACTTGCTGCAGGGTAATGCCAGGCAGAACTAGGTCCTAATCGCCCTTCTTGGTAATGAGCCACTGCTTCTAGGCTAGGCACAGAGCCCGTGGGCACTCTGAGAGGGGAGGGACCCTGGTTACAGTGCTAGGGAAGATGTGGGCACTCAGGGTCTCGATTGCCTGTCTGTTGGTCATGTGGATATGAAGGAAATCCTGGTCCTCCTTGTCCAGACCCAATGCTGCTGAGTCTCAGGCTTGTGCTTAATAACGCACAGCCCTGCTCCCACTGCTCCTGCTCCATTATTGAGGAACTGAAGACTGTTGGGGAGTAACAGGTGCAGAGCTCAGCTGCCCCTGCCCATCTTGTCCACAGGGAGCTGGAGGAGCAGCACGGCATCCACTGCAACATGACCCTGCTTTTCTCCTTCGCCCAGGCTGTGGCCTGCGCTGAAGCGGGTGTGACGCTCATCTCTCCCTTCGTGGGGCGCATCCTTGACTGGCATGTGGCAAACACAGACAAAAAATCCTATGAACCCCAGGAGGACCCTGGTGAGCTACCCTTTGAGATCATGGGACTGGGGGAACTGCTGCATTGAGGAGCAGGGCTGAGGGACTAAGTTAGGGTGGTGTCAGACAGCAGCTAAGGGCGGCTGTAGGGCCACCCTGGAACATGCCTAGTTCTCCCCAGGCGTAAAGAGTGTCACCAAAATCTACAACTACTACAAGAAGTTTGGCTACAAGACCATTGTCATGGGCGCCTCCTTCCGTAACACGGGTGAGATCAAAGCCCTGGCCGGCTGTGACTTCCTCACCATCTCACCCAAGCTCCTGGGGGAGCTGCTCAAGGACAACGCCAAGCTGGCACCTGCACTTTCTGTCAAAGCAGGTAAGGTCAAGGGGCCCAGTAAAGACCCTTGTGTGGGTGGAGCTAAGGCCTGACCCTGATGGGAGACACAACCCAAGGCTGAAGGACAGTTAGGAGCCCAAGGGTAAGGCAGGCCTGGAGAGATGTGCTGTCCTCCAGCCCAGACCAGTGACTTGGAGAAGATACACCTGGACGAGAAGGCCTTCCGTTGGCTGCACAACGAGGACCAAATGGCTGTGGAGAAGCTCTCTGATGGGATCCGCAAATTTGCTGCCGATGCCATAAAGTTAGAGCGGATGCTCACGGTGAGTTCCTGTGCAGGCAGCCTCGAGCCTTTCCCCCTTCACCGAGAGGCAGAGTCGGTAGAGTTGAGACCTACTGCAGGAGGCTGGCATGGCGGCACACTCCTGTAGTCCCATCACCTCAGAGAGCGAGGCAAGAGGACCACATGCAATAGCCCGGGGCAGGAATGCTAGTACATACCTTTAGTCCAAGCACGTAAGAGGCAGAGACTGCCTCAAGAAACAAAACTATAGGGGCTGGAGAGATGGCTCAGAGGTTAAGAGTGCTGGCTCTTCTTCCAAAGGTCCTGAGTTTGATTCGCAGCAACCACATGGTGGCTCACAACCATCTATAATGAGATCTGGTGCTCTCTTCTGGCCTGCAGGCATACATGCAGGCAGAATACTGTATAATAAATAAGTTAATTAATGAAAATTTAGAAAAAGAAACAACTAGATAGATAGATAGATGATTGTGTATGTGAATGTTTGGTTTTCTCCTTGGGAACCATGGACCCAGCTGGCTGCCTAAGCCATCCTGGGACATTGGTGGGTCTCGGCTGGGGCCCTCCCATGACTCTAGCTCTGGTCATTTCCAGGAACGAATGTTCAGCGCTGAGAATGGAAAGTAGTGCAGCCCCTGAGGCTGGACCCCCAGACCTGCACTGCCTTTGAGCTGGGTCCTAATTGCACATGGCTTGTGATGACCGAATCTTACATTTTCTAGTGATTGGAGAAGGGATGGATCATAGGTTTCTGATTTTATGTGAAATTTTGTCTAATTCATTAAAGCAGTCGCTTTTCTATGCTGTGTCTCATTTCACCATCTTTGTCATCATCCACCTAAGCAGCAGTTGCCCTGTATTGGCTATGACTGAGGCTGAGACTTGGAGATGAACCCCAGGGCGTCAGTATGATGGACGTGATTGTGGACCACAACTGGGACACAAGATGGCAGGTCTTTGGTTTTGGTTGTGGGACTCTATTCAACTATTCCCTCTTTACCTAGAGTCCCTATGCCCTCCCTGGTCTAATAGGGCACACTAGCAGAATTGGAAGACAAATGGTGGGCTCTGCTCCTGGGGGGCGGCCGCTGAACACAGCGCTGCAGAGCCAGGCTTTCCCATTGCCCAAGAAGCAAGTCCAGCAGTTTGCCTCTCCCTTCCAGGTGTTCTGCCCAGTGTAGCCAGGTTCTAAAGGGCAATGGCACCACTTTAAGAGGACAGCATACTGTATGACACCAGCTTTGAAAGGGCATGGAACCACACACATGCCTATAATCCCAGTGCTTGGAAGGCAGCAACCAAATTGCCCACATCTGAGCCCAGCCTAGTCTACTTATTTAGTGAGTTCCAAGACAGCCGGGACTACAGTGAAACCCTGTCTTTAAAAAATAAAAATAAGCTAGGCGGTGGTGGCGTACACCTTTAATCCCAGCACTAGGTAGGCAGAGACAAGTGGATCCTTGTGAGTTCAAGTTCAAGGCCAGCCTGGTCTACAGTGCGAGTCCAGGACAGCCAAAGCTACACAGAGAAACCCTGTCTCAAAACCAAAATAAATAAATAAATAAAATAAAAATAAGGTGACTAGAGAGATGGCTCAGTGGTTAAGAGCACTGCTTGAGCCAGGTGTGGTGGCACCCGCTTTTGATCCCAGCACTCAGAAGGCAGAGGCAGGGGGATCGCTGTGAGTTCAAAGCCAGCCTGGTCTACAAAGTGAGTCCAGGACAGCCAAGACTACACAGAAACCCTGTCTCAAAAAACCAAAAAATAAAAAAGCACTGCTTGTTCTTCCAGAAGACCCAGGTTCAATCCCCAGAACCCACATGTCAGTTTACAACTGTGTTAACTCCAGTTCCAGGGAATCTCACACCCTCACATAGACATACATACAGTGGCACATCAATGCACATAAAAAGAAATCTTTAAAAATAAGCAAGACACAATGTTGCACGCCTTTAATCCCAGCACTTGGGAGGCAGAGGCAGAGGCAGGTGGATCTTTATGAGTTTGAGGCCACTACAAAGTGAGTCCCAGGACAGCCAGGGCTATTACACAGAGAAAACCTGTCTGGAAAAACTAAGGGGGTAGGGGACCACAGGAAACAGGGCAGGTTAATCTAATTCAAGGCCAGCCAGAGCTACATAGTGAGACGTGGGACCCACTTTTAAAAACAAAAAGAGAAATCAGGTTAGAACAGGTGTTAGTTGCAGTGGCTGAATGGCCTGTGTTCTAGAAGCACTTAGTTGAGGGCATGAAGTTGGCCACACTACTAACAGAATGTGTACAGATGGGAAGTTAGGCTGGTCAGCAAAACAAAAAGACCCTGGGCCTGCCTAGGGCCAGTGCCACCCTTCTCTGCCAAACATGGGCTCCTGGATCCTGAGTTGCCCACTATTCGCATTAAGCTCTGCTGAAAAAGACCCCACAGACCCATTAGGGAGGATCTTGGAGCAATTTGCAAGGCCCGTTCCCTAGATTGCCAGCAACGAGCAGTTCTAGGGCTAAGCACCTGCTGCAGAAATCTAGCCCTATCCTGGATTCTCAAGTGGGAGTAGCTTCTGCAGCCCCATACAGCTAGGTTTACACTTTCCCCATCAAGAATCACTGGTATTCTACCCACTTCAGCCAGGAGACAAGCCTGTAAGAGCAATGCTGCTTGAAGCTGGCCTGCTTCAGCAGAGCCATATGCCCATACCCTCCCAACCCTCACCCTTTGGGCGAGCAATTGTTTGTCCTAAAAGGATATGGGGATTTGAATCTTTCCAGCCTGGGAGTCCAGGACAGAAGAATGCTCTGTGGATCTCTTGTTTTTTTTCAAGACAGGGTTACTGCACATAGCCTGGCTATCCTGTAACTTACTATGTAGATCAAGTGGCCTCCACTTGGTTAAATGTGTGCAGCACCACAGAGGACTTGGTATCAAGAGTTTATGGCCAAGTGCGTCACTGAGCTGTTGATATTCCATTATAAAGGACCCAATAGCTGGGCATGATGGCACATGCCCTTAATCCCAGTCCTTAGGAGGCAGAGGCGAGTGATTTCTGGGTTTGAGGCCAGCCTGGTCTACAGAATGAGGGGCACACAGAACCTGTCTCCAGAACAACAAAACAGTTTTTTAGCTGGATGTGGTGGCGCACATCTGTAATCCCAGCACTCAGAAGGCAAGAGGCAAGCAGACCTCTGGAGTTTGAGGCCAGCCTGGTCTACAAAGTTGAGTCCAGGACAGCCAGGGCTATGCAGAGAAACCCTGTCTCCAACAAAACAAAACACTTCTTCATTCACTTAAAGATACTGAATTGTGTGTGTGTGTGTTAAGTGGGCACACACATCAGGGATACATATTGAAGTTAGAGGGCTTTATTTTTTGTTCTTTGAGACAGGGCTTCTCTGTGTAGCCTTGGCTGTCCTGGACTCCCTTTTTAGACCAGGCTGGCCTCGAACTCACAGTGATCCGCCTGCCTCTGTCTCCTGAGTGCTGGGATTAAAGGTGTGCGCCACGATGCCCTGCCTTTTCAGTCTTTATTGTAAGTAATTCTGCCATCAACATTTGTATAAGGTTTCATTTCTCTTAAGCAATTATAAATGTGTTTGTAAACATACCCTGAGCTCAGATGCCACTTTTCCACTTTTCTTCATTCTCTCTTCTCTAGCCTACTCTCCCCCTCCACCTAGGACTGGGCAGTGGGAAGACCCTTGGAGCAAAGGCCTGGCACAGTCAGAGCTCACCTTACCCACTATAGTGATGTGAAGCCTTTAGTGGTGGCACATGCCTGCAGTCCGGAGGCAGAGGTGTGTGGATTGTTGAGTTCGAGGACAGCCTGGTCTACAAAGAGAGTCCAGAACAGCCAGGGCTACACAGAGAAACCCTGTCTCAAAAAACAAAACAAAAATATGTAGAGCCAGCCAATGTGAACCTCTAAAACCCTATCAGCATAGTACTGCTTCCCTAGTGTCTAAAAGCTGTTCCCTAATTCATGCTAAAACCTTTGCTCCCAGGGCTGGAGAGATGGCTCAGACATTATAAGCACTGGCTACTCTTCCAAAGGTCCTGAGTTCAATTTCGAGCAACGATGTGGTAACTCACAACCATCTATAGTGAGATCTGGTGCCCTCTTCTGGTGTGCAGGTGTACATGCAGGCAGAACACTGAATACATAATAAATCTTTAAAAAACACAACAGCCAAGCCGGGCGTGGTGGCGCACACCTTTAATCCCAGCACTTGGGAGGCAGAGGCAGGCGGATCACTGTGAGTTCGAGGCCAGCCTGGTCTACAAAGTGAGTCCAGGATGGCCAAGGCTACACAGAGAAACCCTGTCTCGAAAAACCAAAAAAAAAAAAAAAAAAAACACAACAGCCGGGCATGGTGGTGCACGCCTTTAATCCCATCACTTGGGAGGCAGAAGCAGGCTGGTCGCTGTGAGTTTGAAGCCAGCCTGGTCTACAAAGGGACTCCAGGACAGCCAAGACTACACAGAGAAACCCTGTCTCAAAAAACCAAAACCAAAAAAACCACAACATCCAGGTGGTGGTGGCACATACCTTTAATCTCAGCATTTGGGAGGCAGAGGCAGGTGGATCACTCTGAGTTCCAAGGCTGGTCTACAAAGTGAGTCCAGGACAACCAGGGTGACACAGAGAAACCCTGTCTTGAAGAAGAAAACAACAACAACAACCCCCCCCCACCCACACACACACAAACCACCACACAGCTAAGGCTACACACAGAGACCCTGTCTTGAAAAACCAAAAATAAATAAAAACCACCACAACAAAATCTTGGCTCCCAGCTGATGGTGTTAAGTGGACACCCAGTGAACTCTGAAGAGGTTCCAGAGAACACCTAACCCGTTCCCACTAGGCAGGAAGTGGTCTGAGCCAGGGAGCCCTGCCAGACGCAGCTAGCATGCTGACTTTGTCTTCAAGCTTTAAGAACATATTCATTGTTTACAGGCCACCCAGCCTATGTCTGAGCCAGCCACGTCTAGGCACAGACAGCCTGAGGGTTTTAAGGTCTTGTTCAGAAATACCCATCAATACATAGTGTGTATGGCAGTTGGGGACAGTGCAAGGCCAGGGAGGAATCCAGGGACAGTGGGCTGTCCTGTATCTTTCTTCCACTTTGTTCTAGACTTTCCTCATTAAAGCTTTATAACTTTCAATGAGCTTGGGATATGCTAAGTTAAATGGAGATGGAAGTTGAAAGGTCCAAAGTTATTTGGGAGGCTCTATTTCAGAGCTAGAGGTAGCTCACCAGTCCTGGCTACAATCCAGGCCAGGTACCCAGACAGCAAATGGTAGGCTACCCCCTGCTCCATGTAGCTCAAGCCCTTCTGTGGCCATTCCTTCTAGGAGTAGATGAAATACCTGGGCTGAGGCTTCTGTAAGCCAGAGGCCATTGGACAGGATCTCAAGGTGTGACACTAATATTTTTTTCCATGTGCCATATGGGACTGGGTGACATCACTGTGTCCATGTCAAGGGCCCAGGACCATGCCAGGCTGAGGTGACACCTCAACTACATTCAAAACCACAGCCCAGTAGGAGTTAAAGGGCTGACCCCTTCAGCAAGAATGCTGCCTGTTCAAGGCTAGGATAACATACACTGTTCACCTTGGGAAAGATGAGTTCTTAGCCAGGCAGTGGTGGTGTATGCCTTTAATTCCAGTCCTCAGGGAGGCAGAAGCACATGGATCTCTGAGTTCGAGGCCAGCCTGGTCTACTGAGTGAGTTCCAGGACAGCCAAGGCTACAAAGAAACCCTGTCTCAAAAAACAACAAAGGGGTGGGGTGGGGATGAGAGTTCAGAGTAAGCTCCAGCCTACTGTCCCTCCCACGTGGTTCCCAGGAACAGCTCACAGGATGGGAATAGCCAAAAGGCCCTGCAAGAGCAACACCCCATCCAAAGACCCCAGAGCTGTGCTTCCATGGATGATTCTTCTTGGAATGTTCAATTTGGAGTTCTCAGGAACTGCCAGGCCTGCCGACATGCTCCACACTGTGTGTTGGGAATGGAGGGAGGGGTACGTCATCTGCATTAGAACTGATACTCCTCAAGTTTAATTCCTGGAGGCTTCTGGTGTTCCACAAGGTCCAGATAGAGGCTTGAGTGTCCTGTCCAGCAAGGACCACCAGAAAAGGCCACAGTGCGTTCAGTTGTTGTCTGGTCTCTAGGCCACCAGGACATCTAAGCATCCAAGTTTACTTCCTATAGGATGAACACATGGTCCAGGCTCAGCAGGCAGAGCGTCACAGATAAAACTGTCCAGCAGAGGGAGCCAGTCACAAAGCAGGAATCCACCCAAACCCCTTCCCAGGAACCTCACCGGCTACCACAGAGGAAGAGCAGGTTCTGGACAGCAGGAACAGTGGAGTTGGCATTCTGGCCAGTGACCAGGTGACGGTCCAGCACCACGTGAACAGCGTCAGGCTCACTGGCTAAGGCAAAAGGCACAAGCCTTAGGCACACAAGGACTAGGCCCAATCCACTCCCAGCTATTGAGAAGCTGTGAGCACCCGGGGTCAGTAGAAGAGCCTGCCTACCTGCATGAACCACCATGGCCACAGGGGTATGCGAGACCTAAGGCACCAACCCAAGACACAGCAGGTATCCCTACCCATCTGTGTGTAGAGACATCAACTTGGGCTCACCACTGAAGCCAGCACCAGCGTCCTTCACAAAGTCCTCAACGACCAGTGGCAGGCGGGCAAAGCCAGGCACCCTGATGAGCTCGTACACAGAAGGCTGCAAGGGCAGGGCCTGAGTCAGACCAGCTGGTGCCTCTACCTGGCCCAGTGCCCTATTGTCCCTAAGACCAACCCCAGGGACCAGGCAAGCCAAATCAGAGCAGTAGCCTCAGCTACCACATGCGGGAAAACAGGCAAAGGTAAAGCTCAGTTGTCTTTTGGGGACTAAGCCACTATGACTTGGAGTGCCTGGCTCTTGCAGCATCAAGGCATCTGTGACCAGACTGAGATGGGTTGGTGACCTATGGAAGGGGTCCCTTGGAGGGTTCCATGATGGCCATGTAAGGGGCTGAGGCTCACTCTAGAGGGTTGCAGACTGTGCTCTGCCCTCTTACACTGGGCAGAGAGAGAACTGGTCTAGCAGCATGGGGAAGGGCAGGTCACATTGGGAACCTCCTGGTTCAAGTAGGGGGAAGGAGACAGGATGAACAGGACACTGGCTTGTCCGTGAGGTACTCACCCCTGTCAGGCTGTAGCCCTGGAACACCCAGGACCTGTCTTCACTGGTAGCACAGCACAGGGCAGCAACACCATGACCAATGGCACAGATGGGTTCTAAAAGCAAAGTACTCTGAGGCCCTGGATGCTGTCCTGGGTAGGGTCCCCTCCTAAGTGTCCCCTTACCCAAGGTGGATGCCTCAAGACTAGAGTTTACTTAGAGCCCATGCTACCTCAGTTTGGAGACATGGGCTAGCACGCAGAACTCCAGTCTATGTACCAACCGCTGCCTCAAGCTGCAGAGAAGCCACTGAGGGTGGTACACTCCCAGCCGGTACCCTGCTCTGCGACAGAACTACCCTGGCTCCTCCTCAAAGGCAACTTACACGGCCAGGGCATTCTCATGGCTGAAGTGGCTAGGAACAACTGCCTGTTTCAGCCCAGCCGACCAGCTCTCACCAACAAAGGACACCGTGTGTAGCCTGTCTGCATGCCAGCCTCTGAGGAGCATCCTGCCCCAGCATACAGATGTGCTTATCACAACTGATGTTGCCCGTTCCCGCTGGGATCCAGACAGCATCCTGACTAGCCTACCATGAAAAGCGCTAAGAAGCCATGGTCACCAGCCCTCTCTCAACTTGAAAAGGTCCATAGTGCATAGACTGACAGTGACAATGCACACATTATGTCTAGTGGGATGACTCTGTTGTGCACATGGTCACAGAACAAACTTCTCTGTGTGCAGCTCAAGCCACTGCAGCTCTCCACCTCCATCTGATGGGCTGATGACATCACCAGGCAGGCCCAGTCCTGAACATAAGCCCTGAATCCCATATCCACTCCATAGCTCCATTCCAAGCCTAGCCTCTGGTTCTCTGTCACCCACTGTTTTGGTCACTCCCTCCTACTTCCCACCCGGGTGTCTGGCTGCCAGCCTGTTCTCCAGTTTCTTGTCACCCACTGCTCTCAGAGCGGAAGTGCTGCAGTATTCGAGCCAGGGACCCACTACTGGCAAGGTCAGCCAGGGCTCCAGGACAGCTGGGAATCAGGAGAGCATGGTACCGGGCACCTGGAGGGAAACCACAGGTCAGAGGCATAACCAGGACACAGGGACCCACTACCTAAACGTCACCACTTGTCACTTTCCCCACCTACCATCTATAGACTCAAGCTTAGCAGGGCTGGCATATGCCTTGAGGCGGAAGTCTTGTACCCAACGTGCATTATTCTCAGTCACATCCACAAAGTCCATGGCCTTCCCCTATAGAAGCAGAACCAACAGGTGAAAAGTCAGCACTGGATCTTCCCCCACATTTGGATGACAGAGAACTTAGAAAGGCTGATAGACTTAAAAACAGACCCCAGGGCACAAACACTCAGCTAGACAGTCTTCCCGGGTTGGCTCAGGCAGGGAGCCAGCCTCCAGTGGCTTTAGAAAGAAAAAAACTCAAGTACAAGGAAGACCCAGAGAACCAAACCCCCAGTATGTGGAGCCCAGCGCAACTCAATGCTGAGGTCTTACCACGGGTTTACCACACCATTCCCTCAGGGTCCCCAGTCTCCTGATTACAAAGTAGCAACTACTTTCCCAACCACCTCGTGACTTCAAAACATGCAATGTCACAAATACACAATACACACTTGCTGTGACCCATTTGTATTGTATGTCCCCAGGGCCACAATGCAAGTATCAAGGATCTCTTTCCAAGCTGGGCGTGGTGGCACACATTTTTAATCCCAGCAGTCGGGAGGCAGAGGCAGGCGGATCGCTTTGAGTTTGAGGCCAGCCTGGTCTATATAGCAAGTCCAGGACAGCCAAGGCTACACAGAAAAACCTTGTCTTGGGGGAAAAGAAAAAAAAAAAAAAAAAAAGAAGAAGAAGAAGCTCTCCAATTAGGGGCAAATGTGCAGGACCTGCATACTAGAGCCAAACCTTATCTTTCACTTACAGACCTGACAAAAGCGAAGGCCACAAAAACCAAAACCAAAACCCTCCCTTAAAACTGGTAGTCAGAGCCCAGGGAACTGGGGCTATGACTTAAGGGTGACACCAAGTTTGGTTGTAGATCCCCTTACCTGCAGGGGATCTACTATTAACTATAGAAAACTCTCTACACTCTGCTACCCTCAACCCAGGAAAGGAGAGGACCTCAGGGGTTCCCTGGAGAAGGGTGATACTCACCCCAGGGGTGGCCACCTGTAGGTTGAAGGCAGCACTGGCCAGTGTGAAACAGTGGAAGAAGGACTGGGCTGACACACCTGCAGAGAGGGTTCCAGAAAGGCAAGAGTATGACAGGGCCAACTGTCCCATCTCTTCCTCAGCGACTGCTCCAGTGCTCCTGGGGACTATCCTGGCCCCAGAAAGATGTGCAGGTGCCCCAGTGGTTCTGGAGCTTCCCAGAACAGGCTCTCTGCTTGACCTAATACCTTCAGGCCCCCAGCCCGCCTTAACTGTCTGTCCACCAACACTCCTAGGCCCTTTGGCACCATCCTACCCTTTCCCACACAGTTACTTCCAAAGGCAAGCCATCTGGCTCACTCCCTACAGACCCACCAGGATCCAAGCTCCCCCTAGCTTGGGGACAGCAGCAGTGAACATGTTATGGATGTAAAAACAGCAGAGAACACGGCCTCTGGGGCACTCTCCACACCCAGGACATCTAGTGGGGGAGGTCCCATCTTTTTAAGAACAATATATTCTACCCCCACCATGCCATTAGCAGCCCTCTTTTGCACACTAAAGACTCAGTCAAAAAGGAACAAATTTTGCCCAGTTCAGAAGACTGTGCCTGCGTTTAATCCCAGCACTAGGGAGGCAGAGGCAGGTGGATCGCCTTGAGTTCAAGGCCAGCCTGATCTACAAAGTGGAGTCCAGGACAGCCAAAGCTATTACACAGAGAAACCCTGTCCCAAAAATAAAACCAAAACTTGCCCGGCAGTGGTGGCCCACGCTTTTAATCCCAGCACTGGGGAGGCAGAGGCAGGCAGATCTCTGTGAGTTCGAGGCCAGCCTGGTCTACAAAGTGAGTCCAGGACAGCCAGGGCTACACAGAGAAACCCTGTCTTGAAAAACCAAAAGACAAACAAACAAAAACCAAAACAAAACAAACAAGGCCCCAGTGGTTTTGTGGGAACAGCCTAGCCTCCCCTAGCTAGGGAGTAGAGTTTTGTCTAGTTTCTTCACTTTTATGGGTCAATACATTTTCAGTGACTAATCCCAGATTATCCCCACCAGCTCCTGAATCTCTCCCCAACTCTCTCAAGTAAGGCCTAATCCAGGAGCGACAGTAGATTCTCCCAAACCTCTTAAGGAGTGGCCCCCTCCCATCTCCACCTGGAGGTTCACTTTGGAACCCAGTGTAGGATTCTGCGGCACTCTCTGGCTTACTACCCCTCTGGCTCCACCACCTCGCAATGACTATCTCGGGCCAGCCAGTTCACTAAGGACCAGCTAAGTAATCATTTGCCCAGAGCCCCAGAAACACACCTGGCCGATGGAACCCATATGAAGCCAACAGACCCCCCTTCTGTGTGCGGCTCCTTTCTGGGCAGCTCTTTTGAGCAACCTCCTTCAGGATCGCTTCCTGGAGGTGCATGAAAATAAGCCCAAGATCAGGGGAACAGAAAAGCAGGAACCGTGGGCAGAGTACTGAGCGCCTGCGGGTGACACGGGGGCAGGGTCATCTCCGCAGCCGCGGTCCATCCCCGCCTCCCAGTGCTGACAACACAGGCCAGCCCCGGGGAGACAAGTGTAGGGTCCCAGGATCCCAACCCGGCAGGCGCAAACGTTGCCCGGGAGTCTGGACGGCAGTCCACTGCGCCACACCGCTGCCCTGCGCGCCTCACCTTCGGAAGCGCCGCTGGCCACCAGAAGACAGGCAGGTCTGCTGGGCAATCTCTCGGACGCCATAGTTGCAGACCCGGGCTGATTAGAGAGCTAGGGGCGGGGTGGGCGGGGCTCGCCTGCCGGGAGGGGAATGCGCGTGCGCGAGGTACGGAGGGCCGGATGGCCTGCAGGATGAGCGGAGAAAGGGGGCGGTGCGGAACCTGCTTGACGGCGTGGGCAGCAGCCTACGCGTGCGCAATGCGTGGGGGACCGGACGCGCGAGTGCATAGGGCGGGGGCAGGGGCGGGGACGAGACACTCTACAGGTCCTTGAGTGACCGTTACCCGAAGCTGGCAGGCGGGACTGGCTTGCAGCCCAGGGTCACACCTCAATTAAGCGCCGTAGGCCGGCCAGACGTTACTCAGGGTCCGAGTCCGCCACAAAGCTACTACGCCTTGGGCCTTTGCCCGCAAGTTGAGCCCGGCTAAATGTGTCCGGGAACGAACACCGCTCGGGCCGACTGGGTGAAGGGCGAGGAGGTGGGTCGCAAGTGAGCGGGCCTTCCTCTGCGGGTTTGGGAAGATCCAAAGACGCCTGGGTCCCTTGAGTTTTCTATGACCCTGCGGAGAATGGGATGTCACTTCCTAAGCCCCCTCTGGGGGCTGATGTTGAGTTTCCTGAGGAAAGACCAGATGGGGAGTCTTCAGGAGGAAAGTATTTAATTCAACTTCCCAGGTGGGAGATACAAATTTGGGGTGGTAAATAAAGAGACCACGCTTCCTGCTGAAGTGTCTAGACAAGGCAGATTTTCCTCCTGACCGAGAGAGTGAGCTCCAGGGAAGAGTGAACAACACACTAAGATGGGAAGTGCATTTGATTCTTATTCTCACTTAGGCGGTGCCTGTGGCTTTCCCCCTGTTGGCTGGGGTCTGGCCTCACATTTTTATACAGTTGACTAGGAGGAGGAAAGGGGAAATAGTCCTTGATTGAAGGGGGGGAGGGATCTCTGTACCAAGACATCAAATTCCTAGAACAGAGAGTAGTAGTGAGCCTTTGTGTAAACCAAGCTTTTACTAGGTGGAGAGGATTAAAGACTTGCATAAAAATCTTACGAGGGCCTGGCGGCCTGGCGGTGGTGGGGCACACCTTTAATCCCAGCACTCCGGAGGCAGAGGCAGGGGGAATGCTGTGAGTTCGAGGCTGTCCAGGACAGCCAAGGCTACACAGAGAAACCCTGTCTCAAAAAACAAAACAAAAAAGTCTTAGAAGGTGGGGGAGATAAAAGTACTTTAATTCAGCCGCACGCCTTTAATCCCACCACTTGGGAGGAAGAAACAGGAGAATCTCTGATTTCGAGGCCAGCCTGGTCTACAGAGAGAGTTCCAGGACAGCAGAGCTGTTACACAGAGAAACTCTGTCTCTAAAAAAAAAAAAAAAAATTTAATTCACCGGGCGTGATGGTACACAACTGTAATCTCAGCACTCCACTCGGGAGGCAGAGGCAGGCAGATTTCTATGAGTTTAAGGCCAGCCTGGCCTACAAAGTGAATCCAGGACAGCCAGGGCTATTACACAGAGAAACCCTGTCTCAAAAAACAAAACAAAATATTTTACTTCCTTATTCTAAACACAAGTTTTATAGTATTTGATAGAAAAGACTAATATTTGCTGGGGTTTGGTGGCCATGCCTTAAATCTCAGCACTCAGAGGCAGAGGCAGGTGGATCTGAGTTTGAGACCAGTCTGGGCCACACAGAGAAACCCTGTCTCAAAAAGAAGACTGGGCTGGAGAGAGATGGTACAGTGGTTAAGAGCACTGACTGTTCTTCCAGAGGTCATGAGTTCAATTCCCAGCAACCATATGGTGGCTCACAACCATCTATAATGTGATCTGATGCCCTTCTCTGGCCTGTAAATAAATAAAACTTTAAAAAGAAAAAGACTAATACTATATTTTTAAAAGATTTCTTACTATGTATACAGTGCTCTGCCTGCTTGTACACCTGCAGGCCAGAAGAGTGCATCATATTTCATAGACTCAGGACCTCTGGAAGAGCAGTTAGTCATCTTAACCTCTGAGCCATCTCTCCAGCCCCAATATTTGATATTTTTATACAGGTTACAGAGGAAGTCAGAGCAGGAACTGAAGTATCGACCATGAAGGAACAACTTTTTTTTTTAAGCCTTCTTTTTTTTTTTTTTTTTGTTTTTTCGAGAAAGAGTTTCTCTGTGTAGTAACCCTGGCTGTTCTGGAACTCTCTTTGTAGACCAGGCTGGCCTCAAACTCCTCTGCCTCCTGAGTATTGGGATTAAAAACATGCGCCAGCACGCCCAATGTGAGGCACCAATATTTTAAAAACAACCTAAAGGTACTTTTGTTGTTCCTGTTTTTTGAGACAGGGTTTCTCTGTGTAGCCCTGGCTGTTTTGGAACTCACTCTGTAGACCAGGCTGGCCTCAAACGCAGAGATCTGCCTGCCTCTGCCTTCCACTGTTGGGATTAAAGGCTTGCGCCTGGCTTTAGGTCCCTCTTTTATACAGCCTAGGCCCACCTAGCCAGGAAAGGCACCTCACACACTGGGCTAACTACCCCCCACCAAGCAATCAAGAAATGCTCCACACACACCCAGGGGCCAGGCTGATGCAGAACCTCACTTGAGGCTCCCTCTTCTCAGGTGTGTCAGGTTGACAACTGAAGCCAACTACGAAGCTTCACTCTGGGGTATCCACCGACCCCACAGATTGCCTCCTTGAGCACCAGAACTTAAGTCATTGTCTGGTTCTGAGTGAGAGATGGAGGAGGAAGTTGAGGCTCCATCCCTGACCCCAGCAGTGAGGCTACTGTGTGTTTCAGCCCAAGGCTGGTGGTGTGTACCATGCCTGACAGGTGATTCACATAGCTGGGGGATGCTTAAGTAAGTCTGTGACCTGTGTCCAGAGTGGCCCATTTGTGAGTTAGCAAATGTCTGTTTCCAGTAGAGCCTGTGAGACTACTTAGGATCCCCATGGAGTTCAGCATCGAGGCCTAAACAGGCAGATGTTACTGATAAGCAGTGGTTGGCCAGGGGCCATGCTCTGGATCTGACCTTCCCAGACCACCTTCCCTTTGTCTCCTGTGCTCAGTGGGAAGGAGTCCAGGTCTTAACACATTGCCCGGAGTCAGGCCCTAGTGTAGAGTTACCTGCCACATTGCCTGTTGCTGAGCAGCATCCTGGATCCTATGTACTCAAGTAGGCACACTGGTCCATTCGCCCCCGCCCCCAGGGTCTCCCTGCTACAGTGACTAACATCTGGGCCTGGACACCTAGACAAGATCAGGGCTCCCGTGGGGAATAATGGGCAGGCCTTGCCACTTGAAGCAGAGCACTGGTGGCCTCTGGATGTCCCTAGGCGAGACTCATGACCTCATCATGAGTGCGGCTCAGTGCCCCATCCTGCCCTGTGGAGCTTCAGTCTCCTTCATGGCCACGCCGAAGGTCCTGATTGTGAGGCTTAAACACCTGAGCCCTGGACTTCACGTGCTAGGACATCAGATCTGTTGGCAAGTGCTCATGTGTTGAAAGGAGGGGGGAGTTGAGGACTACATATGTAGGGTCTGCTTGTGTTTAGAGATCCTGACCCATAGGAATTCTTGATGTTGATGGCAAGCCGGGTATCAAGAAGGAGGCACTCAGCCAAGCACTGGTGGCGCACACCTTTAATCCCAGCACTCAGGAGGCAGAGGCAGGCTGAGTTCAAGGACAGACTGATCTACAAAATTAGTTCAAGACAGCCAAGGCTAACACAGAGAAACCCTGTCTCGAAAAACCAAAAAAAAAAAAAAAAGGAGGCACTCAAGCCGGGTGTGGTGGCACAGGCCTTTAGTCCCAAACACTCAAGAGGCAGAGGCAGGCAAATCTCTGAGGTTAACCTGATCTACGTGGTGAGTTCCAGAACAGTCAGAATCACAGAGACCCTGTCTCAAGAAAGGAAAGGAGGCACTCACTCGTCCATATCCAGAACCTGCTTCTACTGGAATGTAAGGGAGGAGGGGAGGTAAGAAGTCCTGGGAGACTCCTGTCCTGCAAGGTCTCTGCCTCCTGTCACTCCTGCTGCCTCTGTGAGTCCTGGACCATTTCCTTGCCATCCATGCTCATCTGGGAGCACCTTTCTATCAAGCACCCAACCGTCTTAAAAGCAGGGCCCCCAGCGGCAGCATCTGCTCGGCATTGCCCTTGCGCGAACACCCTCACATGCATGTTGCCTTGAGTGTCCCTCTGTTAGTTGAGGTCACCATCAAGTGGTCCTTGGATACGAGGACCAAGTGTTCAGAGACATAAGGCTCTCTTGGGATCGGGGCGGGCTTCACAGGCAATCCTTGCCATGTAAACATTCCTTAGGGTAGAGGAGGTGCCTAGAGATGGGAGGGAGCCCTCAAGCGGCCTTCAAGACCCAGATGAAGCCTTTTCCCCATTATAGGGCTCAGGTGGGGCTCTCCTGGACCAAGTGGATTGGGAGAAGTCTGGAGCTTCGAAGCTACACAAGCAAGCCGAATGCAGCCAACAGCCTCTCTGTCGTGAACGGGGTTGTGAAGGTGACGTCACCTAAGGTGGGTCCTCTGCACTGTTGGTGAAAACGCTAAAGCAGCTGGCTAGCCCGATACTGTCTACCATGTGGGCAGGTGATGGCATTGTGGCCATAAGCAGCGTGATGTGGCTAGGAAGCAGGCACAAATGGGTCCCCATGAGTAACAAGGAAGGGGTACGCAGGAGACAGGGTTCGGAGCTTCACTCAGACACCCCTAGATCCATGGGGCTTAGAGATGTACCTCCTCCTGACGAAGAACTTATCTGGCTTGGGGACAGAGCACCGCCTCATCTGTCCTCTCAGGATTTAACTGCAGCACCGTACCCTTTTTCCTTCTTGGAATTGTAAGGCCAAGAAATAAAACCAACCACTGTGAAGAAGCCAAGAAGGTTCTGTTCTTGGCCAAAGAATTAAGAGAATCCTGAATCGAGCTCAAATCCATTCTCAACGTGGCAGCTGGAGGGCATAGGTAAGGCTGAGAATACAGGGGGCTAGTGGAAGGGGATATGCAGGCATGGAAAGCGATGTCTGTCTCCCCACCTGCTATTCCCCGCCCCATTTACTGTGTGGCCCAGAGTGAGTCCTGGGATTGGGATTGCGGGTGAGAAGTTTCTAAGAATTGAGTGCTGGTTCTCTCTGACGCAACCGTTGTCCTTCGGCTTGTCATGCATCATGGCATTTGTTAAAGGGCAGGGCCTTTACTGATGTACCCAGGGCAAGTGGCTGATCCGCAGGGCTGAGTGGGCGGGCAGCTGGCCAACTTCCTTATTTCTAGGATGCAGAAAGCATGGCTCATGTACCGTAAGCCACTCTGAAAGCACCAACAAGCAGGTGCTTAGTTTTTGGTTACGTTTTTCTGAGACTGGCTTAGAACAGGTGGGGCCACATCTTGACCAGGACTGTTAATTATGTTTCGCTCTCTCTTAATTATTTACATCCTGATGTAAGTTTCCTCCTACCCACCCCCAAATTATGCATGCCTCTTACCCTCTAAACCTAAACCTCTTGCTGGAACCACAAAGGTGGGCTTGAGGTCCACTGAACTCCAGTGTTTTCATCCACTGTGAATAAATCTCTGGTTTTCATTTTTTTTCTTTTTTTTCTTTTTTTAAGACAGGGTCTCACTGTGTAGCCTTTGCTCTTCTGGAACTCTGAACTAGGCTGACCTCAAACTTAGAGGTGTGTGTGGGGGGGGGGTCTGTATGGGTGTGTGTGGGTGGTATGTGATTGCAGGTACTGATTACCAGGCCTGGATTTTATTTAAAAAAAAGTGGGTTCTGGGGTTGCACTCAGGGCCTCATGATTTCAAGGAAAGTACTTGTCCACTGAGCTATCTCCCCAGCTCCTTATTTTCCTCTTATTAATGTAGCTGGCATATTGGGAATGGGTAGCCAAGCCTCGCTTGTTAGGACTGTCAAAGGCCAGACTTTGAACCAAACTTTTGGAACAATTTGTTTGGTAATGCTGCTGACGCAAAACAGGACTTTCACTTCAAAGTGAGCAAGAGGTGTTTATTCTCAACCAAATATGAGCGTTCATGGTCCAGGAACACCAGTCATGTTGCCCCGAACGGGCTTCAGTATGGAAGTGGCTACATGAGCTATAGTTATAAAACAAAAAGCCGAAGCTCAAGGCATTTGCCAGGTATCTTGGAATGGAGGCGTCAGCTGACAAAGTCCCTGTCAGAGGTTTCAGGTGCTGTGTGATAACATCCTTAGCTGTTGAGTCAGTAGAAGTTAGGGTTCACACAGTCCAAAGGTTCTTCCTGATAGAAGGGTGGCAATCAGATGCGGAGATGGACGATGGGTAACTACAAAGGGAACTAAAGACAGCCGGAGGTCAGTTGGGTCCGGATCTGGACCGTTCCCACTCTACACATCAGCCACGAGGCTCTACTCATTCAGTGAGCCTTGTAGAATTTTTTTATGATTTGTTTCTATCTTATTTGCGTTGCTGTTTTGTCTGTATGTATGTCTGTGTGAGGGGGTCAGATCCCCTGGCACTGGAGTTAAAGACAGTTGTGAGCCATTATAGGGATGCTAGGAATTGAATCCTGATCCTCCAGAAGAGCAGCCAGTTTGTTTGTTTGTTTTTTGGTTTTTCGAGACAGGGTTTCTCTGTGTAGCCTTGGCTGTCCTGGACTCACTTTGTAGACCAGGCTGGCCTCGAACTCACAGCAATCTACCTGCCTCTGCCTCCTGAGTGCCCAGCTGAGCAGCCAGTTCTTAACTACTGAGTCCATGTCTCAGCCCTGCCTTGTAGAATCTCCAGTGTAGGTGTGGCTTTTCCCCCAGGATCTTGAGTTTGCAGGGCTCAGCAATGTTGGCCTTTCCACCTGTCTCCTTTGCCCCGTTCACATCTAAGAGAAAGCTGAGAGGTGATCACCGTCAAACTGAGGAGGCATTCTAGGGTGTGGGTCCCTAAACAAGCTGCACATGGGTGCTAGAGAGTGCCCATCCCACACTGTCCTGCAGGAACCCCATGTGTGTCGGCGGCCCAAGACATGGACAGAGAACTGCTTTGTGCTGGCCCAGATGCTGAGAAGAGACAAGTGCTGATGGCCAGGGCTCTTGGGGGTCATGAGCTTGGTGAGGGACTTAGAAGCTGCTGCTTCTGAGCCTGTGAAATGGTTCAGTGGCAGGAAGACTGACAACCTGAGCCTCGTTCCTAGGACCCACATAATGGGGGAATAGAACAGATGCTCACAGTAGTTTCTTGGTTTTTTGTTTTTTTGGGTTCTTTCTTTCTTTCTTTCTTTTATTTTGTTTTTGTTTTTGTTTTTTGAGATAGGGTTTCTCTGTGTAGCCTTGGCTGTCCTGGAACTTGCTCTGTGGACCAGCTGACCTCGAACTCACAGAGATCCCCCTGCCTCTGCCTCCTGAGTGCTGGCATTTGTATACTTTTGATTGTCTTGGTAGGTTTCAGAATCGCTGTTAAAACAAGATTGCCCAGATCAGGTTGGTTGATATGAGATGACCCACACTAAATGTGAGGCCCCGATTCCATAAGCTGGGGTCCCGGACTCTGAGCTGAGTGCATGCAATGTAAGAGCTGCCTCGTGCTCTTGCTCCCATACCTCTCCATCCTGAAGGACTGCAGCCTTGAACTCTGGGCCCAAACAAACCTTTACGTTGCTTTCTTCCGGTATTTTGCCAGAGCAATGAGAAAAGAAGCTGATAGAGTGAGTAAGGGCAGGAGGAAAGCTTTTCTCGTTCACTTTGGCTCCTCTGCTTATATCTTCAGGTCACCATGCTAATCACTTCAAGATTGTGTGTCTAACCTCTGTGTTCAAGACTGAAGACACAGAGCTAAGTCATTGTTCTAAGCTTCACAGGATAGAAAAACACCCAGCTGTCTACAGAGTGAATTCCAGGAGAGCAGCCAGGACTCCATGGTAAAAACCTGTCTCGGAAAAACCAAAACAAACAAAGCCCTAGCTCCAGGAGGATCAGGTGCTTCCGGAGCAGAGGTCATCTTTCCTGAGAGCCACATTTGAACCACTTTGTAGCATCAGAGATGAGACAGGATGGAGGGACCACCTCTCCCCCAGGACTGCTTAGTGATGCACACCGCCTGCTCCTTATGCACTTCTTTGTTTATGTCAACCTAAAGCCCATGTCAGTATCCCCCAAAGGGCTTGAGAGTCACTGCGGCCCCTTTAGCTCTTCCTCTTTCCACTGTGACTGACTAGATCGCCTCCCTGTTTTCGCCATTAGCTAGAGCTTCAATGGTCCAATGGACTGAGCTAGCCTATTCCGGATGCTTGAGCTGGAACCTTTGCCCTGAGACAGGAGTTAGATCCTTGGTTCACCTCCAAAGCAGACCTCCCTCCAGCAGTGTCCAGCCCAAGGACACCTCTGCTATGACCTGTCAGAACGTTTCAGTTCCACAGGTCTATGTGTGACTTGGTGTACATCAGCATGTTTTTGAAACTACTGAATATTTTTCTCCTTTTTTTAGGACAGGGTCTCTCTGTGTAGCCTTGGCAATTAATTTCTCTTTGTACACCAGGCTAGCCTCGAACTCACAGAGATCCACCTGCCTCCGCCTCCATGAGAGCTAGGATCACAGGCGCTCAACACCGTGCATGGATCTGAATATTTTCTATATCTGCATGTATTTAGACTATGAAAGTAATATAAAAAAATTAATTTAAGCCAGGCATGGTGTCGCTTGCCTTTAATCCCAGCACTCGGGAGGCAGAGGCAGGCGGATCTCTGTGAGTTCGAGGCCAGCCTCCCTGTCTACAAAAAAACAAAAAACCCCAAAGACTTGCACAGATAGGAAAGTGTCCCCCTGCTAGGCCACACCGCAACCCTCTTTTTCACAGGGATCTCACTGAAGTTTATGATCCTCCAGACTTGCCATCCCAAGTAACTGGGATTACAGACTTGGACCAGCAGGCCCAGTTTTGTCTGGCTTTGTTCTCAGCTGGTCTCGTGCTGTAGTCCAGGCTGTCGGAAACTCTCCGCCCTCCTGACTCTGCCTCCTGAAGGCTGAAGTTACAGATGTGTTCCTCCATGCTTATCTTGCTCCTGTTCTCCTGCTCCTCTGGTGTGAGCAGAGTAGGATATCGGGAAAGTGCAGAAAGGACTTACAGAGCTGCAGTCTCAGGAGGCAGGTGAGGGCACACGCCTTTAATCCCAGCACTCTGGAGGCAGAGGCAGGCGGATCACTGTGAGTTCGAGGCCAGCCTGGTCTACAAAGCGAGTCCAGGATAGCCAAGGCTACACAGAGAGATCCTGTCTTGAAAAAAACAAAACAAGACAAAAACAAAACCCAAAAGCATGGCAGGGTCTCCTAACCAAGAGTCCAAAAGCAAAGGGACAGTGTGACATTTGGTAAACCTCTGCTGCACCAACTGAGAAATCATTTGCAGTAAACTGCAGCACTAAAGGCTTAGAATGAAAAAAAAAAAAAAAAAGGTAAGAGGGGAAATGGCTCAATCAAATGACCTGAGTTGGTTCCCTAGAAACCACATAAAACAAACAAGGAGCTGGAGACACTGCTGCTGCTTTTCCAGAGGATCCAGCAGGGTTCAATTCCCAACACCCACAAAACAGCTCACAACTGTAGCTTCTGTTCCAGGGGATCTGACATCCTCACACAGATATACATGCAGTCAAAACACCAATGTACATAAAATAAAAATAAATTATTAGCTGGGCGTAGTGGCTTATGCCTGTAATCCCAGCACTTGGGAGGCAGAGGCAGGTGGGTTGCTGTGAGTTCACCACCAGCCTGGTCTACAAAGTGAGTCCAGGACAGAAAGGGCTATTACATAGGGAAACCCTGTCTTGAAAAACAAAACAAAAAACCAAAATAGATCTGGGGCTGGAGAGATGCTCAGCGGGAAGAGTAGTCCTATAGTTCCAGAGGACTAGAGTTCAATTCCCAGCACCCAGAGGAGAGCTCACAACTGCCTGTAATCCAGCTCCACGTGATTTGACACCATCATAAGACATGCATGCAAGCAAAACACCAATGCACATAAAAATAGTAAATCAAGCCAGGTGGTGGTGACGCATGCCTTTAATCCCAGCACTTGGGGGAGCAGAAGCAGGCAGATAGCAGTGAGTCCAGGTCAGTCAAGGATACACAGAGGAGCCCTGTCTCAAAAAAACAAAAACAAAAAGTAAATAGAAAAAGAATAGCTAATGCAAGGCTTGGTGATTCAGTTGTGACCTCAGTACTGGGGAGAAACAGGAATCCCAAGGGTTGCTGATCAGCTAGCCTAGCTTACTTACTCCCAGACCAGTGAGAGAGCCTGTGTCAAAACAAAAAGTAGATCGGGCTAGAGAGATGCCTCAGCAGTTAATAGCACCGCCTGTCCTTCCAAAGGGTCAGTTTCCAGTACTGATGAGGCAGCTCTAGCTCAGCTCGACTTCTAAAGGTACTTACTGTGCCCTCCTCTGGCCTCTTGCCACCAGGCACACGAGGGATGCACAGGCACAAATGCAGGCAAAACAGTCATACACACACTGAAAACAAAGAGGTAGATAAACAGTGCTTAAGGCTTGATGCCTGCAGTGACCTATGGTGTGTGTGTGTGTGTGTCTGTCTCCCTCCCTCCCTCCCTCCCTCCCTCCCTCTCTCTCTCCCTCCCTCTCTCCCTCTCTCTCTCTCTTTCTCTTGTTTTATCCAGGCCTGGTGTTGCAACCCTGTAACCTTAGTACTCACAGTAGTCAGGAAGCTAAGATTCAAAGTCATTCTTGGTTATATATTGTGACAATGTATACAAAAACAAAACAACCCAACAACCCCCAAAACAATCAAACAAAAACCAAGCGAGCAGGTCAGGAAGATGGTGGCTCCGGGTGAAAGCCGCTTGTTGCTCTTGAGAGGACCCAGTTCAGCGCACACATGGCCGTTCACAACAGTTTGTAACTATAGTTCAGCACACACACATGGCCGTTAACAACAGTTTGTAACTATAGTTCTGGGCATCTTAAGCAATCTTTTGCCCTCCACAGGCACCAGACATATATGCAGTGCACATACATACATACATACAGGCAAATACTCATTTTTTGGAGACAGAGTCTTTTTGTGTAGCATTGGCTGTCCTGGAATTCATTATGTAGACCAGGCTGGCCTTGAACTCATAAAGATCCACCTGCCTCTACTTCCCAAGTGCTGGGATCAAAAGTATATACCACCATACCTGGCTTGGAAATTAACAACAATAACAGGCAAATAACAACCAACTAACCCCTGATGACCTGAAGTTCTCTTTCTTAGCTCCACCCTTACTATTGTCACTACCTTCCAGTGGCATAGCAGCTGACCACCATGCCTACAGTACAACTCTGGCTATAAAGCACATCCCAGGTGCTGGGTATGGTGGCGCACGCCTTTAATCCCAGCACTCCAGAGGAGGCAGACGCAGGTGGATCTCTGAATTCAAGGCCAGCCTCTCTGAATTCAAGGCCAGCCTGGTCTACAAAGGGAGTCCAGGACAGTCAAGACTACACAGAGAAACCCTGTCTCAAAAAACCAAAACCAACAACAACAACAACAACAACAACAACAAGAAAATCTCAGATCTAAAGATTTTCATTCTCACCTTGTCTAAGGGTGCCAATATTTCCTTTAACTGAGATTTAAAAAAAAAAAAAAAAGATTTGTTTACTTAGTGCTCTGCCTGCATATACACCTGCATGCCAGAAGAGGGCACCAGATCTGACTATAGATGGTTATGAGCCACTATGTGGTTGCTGGGAATTGGACTCAGGACCTTTGGAAGAACAGACAATGCTGAGCCATCTTCCAGCCCCCTTTAACTGAGATTTTAAATTATTTATGTGTATGAGTGTTTTGACTATATGTGCAGCTGAATTCCCTAGAACTGCAGTTAGAGTTTGTAAGCTACCACATAGGTCTGAGAATCAAAGTCAGGTCCTCGGAAGAGCAGTCAGTGCTCTTTTTTTTTTTTTTTTTTTTTAAGACAGGGTTTCCCTGTGTAACCTTGGCTGTCCTGAACTCACTTTGTAGACCAGGCTGGCCTCAAACTCCCAGCGATTCACCTGCCTCTGAGTGGTAGGATTAAAAGCATGCGCCCCACCATGCCTGACAACCTAAAGGTACTCTAATTGAGAATCAATAAAGGAGTAACAGCAGACTCCAGCAGACACTCAGTCACCTGTGCAGCCTCTCAGGGCAATAAATGGCCCGAAAGCGCTTAAGATGCAAGGCAAAGTGTGGGTGGGTGAGAGTAGTACATGAGGCAGCGAGTGGCCATCCAGCAGTGCCGACTGAGCACCTGCAGTGCAGAGGAGCTGGTCATGGCTACGTGTCTGTCCAGCATGTCCAGAAGCCTGTTTTCAGGAATTCCTGGCTCAGGCAGCTGCCAGCCTGGACAGGGGTCAAAGGGAGACCAGGAAGAATGGTCTGATCAGGGACAAGTGGCCCATTTCAGATCTCCTCACTTTCTTAGAGTTGTCCAGTGTTGAATGGGATGTGTTATGTGGGCAGAGCTACTACTCCAAGCAGGGTGGGTACCAAGAGATTGGAAAAACAAAACACCAGCTCAAAGAAGCCTCAGGGAGAAAGTGGTCAACAGGCTTGCCAGCCTCAGTGGTCTCTAGAATGGAGAGGAGGGTCCCAGGATGGTGTATTCCAAAATGACCCTTGCTTCTTTGCAGCCTGTTACCTCACTCACACGGTTATTCCCACCTACTGAACACCAGGTCAGGATGGGCTCCGAGATCTGAGGAGGAGAGCTGACTAGAGGAGGGGCCCTACCTCCGCTGCTCCTGCATTTCATGGACGCAGGGGCTTCCTTGCTGGTAGGGCAGTTTCTGAGGAACAAAGGAATGGTACTACCCAGTGCACTGTGGGTAGCAGCCCAGGCTGAAGGGTGGGGGAAGGTGCTTGGGGCTATGGATACACATAGCACATAAGACTCATGGCATGAAGGAGTACCTGGGATTTTCTACCTGTTCCCTGGAAAGCCCACATGATCAATCTATGGCCCACACATACCCAAGTAGGAAGTCTCTGCCCCTCCCAGCCCCATGCAGGTGAGGACACCAGCCCAGCTTTTATATTGTAACAGTTTATTTCAATCTCAGCCTCCACTCAGGCCCAAGGTCCCTGCAGCCACTGGCCAGGTGAGGGCAATGTTTCCTTAGAGCCCACTGCAGCCTTCTGGAAACCTGCCCACTGTCACCACACCAAGGGGCAAGCTGGGGCCAGATGCACTAAGGAGGGGCTGCACAGCAGGTCTTCCTGCAGGCAGTGGGTGATTGGCACCCACTGGGCAGTTCTACTCTACCTGTGTTATTGCATTTATACGCTGTTAGACTCAAGGGGGTGTTGGGTGCAGGCAGGAAGGGCAGCCTATTGGGGAGTATTGGGCAGGCAGGACTGTAATGTGGCTCCTCCATGTTTCCTGCCTCCCTACCAGGCTTCCAGCCTCCCCCCACCCCCCAATTGCTGCTCTGGGCATGAAGTAAGGTGGTCCTAGCCTCAGGAGCTGTCCTGGGGCACATATTGAAAAAGAGAAAGGGGGAGATCCCATCCCAAATTTAGCTGTTAATCTTTGCCTTTCCACTCAGCCAGGACAGGGACAGTGGGTAGAGGTAGCTCTGCAGATTTGAATCCCACCTCAGGTCAGTCCCCCTGCACCAGGCCCAGACAGACTGCCCTCAGTGGCTCAAGAGAAAAGTGGGAAGAGTAAAATAGCCATGCCCTTTAATGTCCCCACAGGGCCAGCCTACTCCACCACTTATCTTTCAGAGGCCATACCCAGCATCTGTTCCTAGTTGTCTGGCCCAGGCTGTCCCTCTGCCCCATACTAGCACTTCTGCAAACTGCAGAGCTGGGCTCCTGCCCCAGAACTTGGGAGAGGGTGTGCTGGGGTCAGTGGAGGTGGACTCACTGTCTCTTTCTCTCCTACTCCATGGATGTATGTAGCATACGTGTGTCTGTGTGTGCGCTGTGTGTGTGTGTGTGTGTGTGTGTGTGATGTATGTGTGTGTATAGATAAGTGTCTAGGGCCTTGCATGCACTATATATTCACGTCTGTACAGAAAATGGCTCTACGCCCCGACCTGGACACCAGGCATCATTTTTTCCGGGCTAGGAAGGCCACACCAAGAATTAGGGCCATGGTAGCCACGGCCACACCCCCAGCTACCAGCAAAGGGGTCAAGTTCTCGCAAGGCCAGGGACCTCGGCCTCCAGTGTTGGGCTCGTCTTCCTCTGCCCCATCCCCAGGACCCTTGGGCTCTGAGGTGGCATCAGGACTGTTGGTAGCTGCCGCTGGCGCCGCGGGAGCTGGCTTCAGGTTGCTGTGATTATTGAGAAGTACAGGATCTGCCTTGGCCGGGGTCTTCTTGGTTGTGGCCGGCCCAGGGGCCACGGGTTGCTCCTGCTTCTCTGCTTGGTTTTCCTTCTTCACAGGCTTGGTCATGGGGGCTTTTCCGTCAGCAGCTGGAGTGGCCTTGGCCTCAGCCGTGGCCTGAGGCACCTTGGTGTCTGGCTTGGGGCTGCTGGCTGACTTTCCTCGGGACTCCATGATGACTTGTGCGGGTGGCTGGTTTGGGACTTGTGGCACTGGCAGGTGGCTGGACCACAGAGTCTCAGGACAGCTCACCTCTGGGCATTATATGGGTCTGGAGAGAGACACAAGTGAGGTGGTCAAAAATGACAAGGCACCTTCAGTAGAGCTCTCCTACCCCTGACCCACAGACACACCCTTCCCAATACCCCAAACTGTCCAGGAGCTCCAGCCAAGGAGCACCTTGTGAGCCTAGTCCCTCCTCTTCCAAGGCCTGACCTCTATCTGCTCTGCCCATTCTTGGATAAACCCCTCTGGCCTCAGTTGCCTCACCTATAATCTAGTCTCACTTCACACGCACTGTGTTTACCCCCCGGGCAGGGGTAGGGAGGCTCTGCGTAGACATATGGACCTAACTCTGGAATCTGGAAGAGAGAGTATTTGCTCTAAGCAGGCAGAAAGGAGTCGTGGTGAGCTCTGACAGAAGTGAGTGCTGCAGGCTATCCTGAGAGCTTGTTGCTGCCTCACAGAATGGGATGCTACGGCGCCTTGACCTCAGCTTGAGCAGAGTCTATGAGGAAGGGAAGGTACAGGGAAGGAACCCAGAGTCTGGGCTCTTAGACTGTCGGGGGAGCGTGGATCCAGGTCACCAGGACTATCAGGACAAGAAGGTGATAAAATGGAGGAAGAGAAGCCATCAGGAAATCTGCTGGCCTGTGCCTCTGGTCAGCCATCCATCTGCCCCACCCAGCTTAGATCTAAGTGCCCTTTCCCCAAAATGGGCCACAGCTTCATCCAGCTCAAGGGCAAGAGTTGCTTGCTGAGCTCAAAGCAGGAGCAAAGCAGAGTATGGGCCCCGGGCTATAGAAAGACCTCACCTTGATTCTCTGTGTCCTAGCCAGGAAGACTGGGCCCTGGCCATCCTGCCCCAAAAAGGATCTTGTCTAGAAGACCCAGGACCACCTGTCTGCCTCCACCCTGGGAGGACAAATGGCCCGGGTGCAGGGAGGGGGAGCCAGTTTGAGAAGCTAGAGCTCAGGCTCTAAGTCCCCCCCACAATGAACACACTGAAGGTCATTTGAAGGTCACATCATGATGGAAATGACCAGGGCAGAAGCCCAGATGCTGCCCACCTCCCAGAAAGCCCTGGTGTCCCCTCCCTGGTACAGTTCTGGAGAGGCCTTAGGCATTAGCCATCAAGTTTGTACAGAACAGATCTGTCTGCCCTTGGTTATTTTCGGCTTACATCCTATTCTTCCAACTGCCTCCTTTGCCTCCCCAGGGCTGCTGAGCCCGGGAGGGTAAAGTGCTCATGCCACAACCTCGATGACCTTCAAGACCAAAGCACTACTGCTTGGCCACCAAACCAGACGCCCCCAACCCCACCCCACCTCCCCGTCCCTGCCCACCCTCCGAAGGGCCTCTAGTCTTACGTCTTCCTCCAGGCCTCCAGCTTCTAGCTGCGCACTCGCTTCACGGGATGACAGCGGGCGGTGGCTGCAGATACCAAGGAGTGCTCAGGAGTTTCCCACAATGCACCACTCCGGGTGCAAACCAGAAGGACCAGCGGCGAGGGGCGGAGACAGCGGCTGCGTCAGCAGGGCCACGCCTGCGTGCTCCACCCTGGGAACCCAGGGGGATAGGATTTCCTATGCTTAGCTCTTCTCACATCTAAAGAGACTCACGCAGAAGGCGGGGCAAGGTTGCCAGCCTGTATCCTATCCAAACTGTAAGATAGGAGGGAGGTGGTTCCAAAGTAGGTCTGCAAGGGTGGAGACCTAGGCAATGCGGGTCTGCAGACGCGAGAGCCTGGAGAAGTCTGCCCTTTTTCTTACTGTCTACACAAGCACAGACTCTGAAAGCAAGCATCTATTTAGAATATTTATTTATCTTTTACATGACAAGACACAAAAAAGTTACAACTTCTTAAAACTCTTCAAAAAAAAAAATATAATTCTGTAAGCAGCAGCAGCAGCTTTCAAGGTACAGACATGACAGGAGGGGTGGCTCCTAGGAGCAACCGTGAACTCGGGGGGGGGGGGGTGGCCCAGACTTGAGCCCCAGGTAGTGTCACTGGGAAGGGGCCTCCATGGAGGGGATTGGGCTTGAGGAACACAGCACCAGCACTTCAGTCAATCACCAAACACAATCACATGGCAAGGGCAGGGGAAGAGGGCTGCTTTGATTCAGAACAGAGGATCCAGGGCTGGAAGGGCGGGGCTTTCCAAATATGGACAGAGGCCCAGAAAGCAGGGTAGCCCAGACTCCATACTGGCCTTCATGCCTGCCCTTCCCCCAACAAGCAATCTCCATCCAGGAGTAGGGCTCTATCACAAGTGTCACCAGGCGGGAGAACTAAATTCTTGGACATAGTCAGCAGAAGGCCTGAGGCACACACAGCACAGGGTGCCTGACTCCACGGAGAAAGGCAACCGTGTCCTTAGGGACCCATCCCCAAGCAGCCTGGCCTGCTCACTGCTGAGGGGTTGGGGGGGGGGGGGAGCAAGCTGCCCACCGCAGGCACACAAAGACCTCAAGCAATCTAGGCCCCCCATGGTGGGGGCCCAAAAGCTCACCAGGAAGAGTATGTGTGGGGTGCCTGGGATGGAAACTGAATGTGGCAGCACACCCAGCCTAGGGATCCTAGCTTGACTTGATTAGGACACTCCAAACCTCCTGTAAGGCTGGCTGAGGAGGCAGAGTGGGGTCCTGGATGAGGGGGAAAGAGCAGCAGGGGCAAAAAGACTGATGGACGGAGAACAGGAAGAGCCACACGGGCACAGCAAATTCAATAAATAATTTCGTGTGTTGTGGCGGGGGTCCCCTTTGTAGACCAGGAAAGCCTCAGAGCCCAGAGCCAGTGGACTACGGGGTAGAATCTGCCTGCCCAGACCAGGCCTGGGGGCCCCAGCCCAGAGACCAGCTCTGTCTCAGGGGGTGTTCAGGCCAGATGGAACTGGGTTGAGGTACAGGGATGGGACAAGACTGGCTCGACAGGACTGGCTTGAGGAATGTACAGAGTTCTGCATTTTCTACATAAATAAGACCTTGATCCCAATTTTCTTTCCTTTCAGGACCCCATGGGGGCCTATGTGTGTACCACCCATGTGGACCCTGCACCCTCCCCTTGCCTTCCTGTTTGATGGGGAGGACTGGGGAGAGGCCATTCCTCCTCAGGCTTATGCTGGTCACCCTGTTCTGGTCCCAGCCCACAGGCTGGGGAGAAGCAGCCATGGGCTCAGGCCTGGGGTTCTTGTAGCAGGCCCAACAGGGACTCAGCGATGCCCAGAAAGTAGACCACCTGGGCGATGCCAAACAGCGGGGCGATGACCAGTGCACGGCAGTATGCACCTTTCAGGAAGGCTGAGGGACCCTCATGTCTCCAGATCTTTCTGTAAAGGGGGAGAAGGTCAGAACTGGTGCCCAGCCCAGCCTTCCCCCGCCTCCCCACCCCGGCTCACGCGCCCTGGCCCACCTGGCACAGTCCAGAAACCCGGAGTAAGTGTCCTCATTGACACCTCGCTCAAGTGACTGAAGCCGAGTCTTCACCACTGCAAGGGACATATGAGTCATTATGGGGGCTCCTGTCCCCGCCCCCCACCCCCAAGTGGGACCCAGACCTAGCACTGACCATCACAGGGGTTGACCGCCACGGCAGCTGCACTCCCAGCCACACAGCCTGCCAGGAAGGACACGTAGAAAGGTGACTTCTCTTCAGAAGATGGGCGGCCCAGCTGGTTGAGGTTGGCAAACAAAGGGAAGTAGGCAATGGAGAAGGGGACATCCCTGTAGAGAGGGGGGGGTGACGCTGGCCATGAGGCTAGAGAGGGGGGGCGTGACACTGGCCGTAGGGCTAGCAGGCAGACCTCCTCCCCCAGGTGCCGTCTTTCCACCTGAGCAGCGTGGCCCCTAGACCCTTGTAGAGGCCAGCAATGCCATGGTTCCGCAGCAGGTTACGGGTCAGCTGGGTGGCCGTGGGCCGAGGAGCGGCGGGAGCTTCTACTGAGGGCTGGGCACCTCCCTGAGCCGAGAGCTGAGCCTGGGCAGCCAGAGTCTTCCTCTGAGCAGCTGGTGAGAAAGGGTCTCTGGTCTCTTCCTCCTCCTGGCTTGAGGGAGGGGCAGGGGACAGGGTCTTGCTGTTGTCCCCACCCGAGCTCTGTCCCCTCCCTGCACCTTACCAATGCGGCCTGCATCTTGCAACTGGATCTTCAGCATCTCCATGGGGGTGGTCACAATCACCTGGCAGGTGCCGGCCCCACAGCCGGCCAACATCTCCTTAGGCAAGGTCAGCTTCTGTCTATAAGGCAGGGGCAGGGTTGTGACTGAGATAAGAGAGCTCCCTACATGGGCAGGGACTGTCTGCTTCACGGGTGTAAAGGGGGATGGGAGCTGTGGAAGTCCCATGGGGGCACAGCCCTGGGCTCCAGACCCTCTAGCAATAGGCATCTAGCCCAAAGGACAGACGCTTTCATATACGAGGGCTCGTAAGGAGAAATGAAAAATGGAAGGGGTCAACCTTGTAGCCCCACACTCCAGAGATGGGGTGGCTGTTTAGCGCCCCCAAATTCTGGCAGCAGACAGTGGCTAGGGGCCAGCAGCCACTGACTCAGCTGCTGCCTTGCACCTCCTCACGTGGGCAGAGGCGGAGCGCCCGCCCTCACAAGGTCAGGGATGTTGAGCAAAGGGACTGAGGTAGAGGAGCCTCTCTCTGGGGGTCTGTTACCAGCCTAGGGGACTGCGGGGCTATGGGAGGGGCTAGCAACATAGCCTTCCTTAGGACCCGGGCTCTAGCAGCCAGGGCAGCTGAGCCTCTCACCCATCCTTAGAGAGCTGATGTCTGAAGAAGTCATTAGCTGCCAGCTTGATGGCCTTCTCGGGGGTGACCAGGGTCAGGTTTACGGCTGCTCCTGTGGGGCATGTGAGGGTAAGCTGTGGCTTGGGGGACACACACAGGCCAGGTGGGGACAGACTTGCTGGGTAGCTTAGGTTAGGGAGACTATGCGCTAAGCACTTTGTTCCACACTGGCAAAGCCCTGCCTGGCACTCCTTGGCTGCAGCCGCCTGCCCTCTCACCCACATATGGGCTTGTTTTGTGCCAGGCAGGCGGGAACCAGGCAGGATGGGGTGGCGCTGTGTCCTCCCTCCCCAGCATTCCACCTCCATCTGTCTCTGATTTTGGCAGCACAAGCCTCTCCTGATAGGCAAGGAAGAGCAAGCAGGCCCTCAGAGACTGTAGTGAGCCTCCCTCCTGGGGACAGGTGCGCCCACTGGCAGGACCACGAGGGTGGGTCCGAGCTCAGGGAAGGCTGTGGCTGGCTGCTCAGCGCTGAGGGCTCAGTGCTTCCCAGCATCTGGGCAAATCCACCCTCAGGGATTGTTTTGTAAGCTGCTTTGTATAATGGCTCCTGCCCTAGGCTCTAGGCGCAGATGTGGTCCTGCCTGTCACACAGAGGTAGTGGGGGAGATTTGAGCCACTAGAAAAGAGAAAAGAAACAATCCCAGCCTGCTCTAGGAGGTGAGGGTTGAGACCCACCCCCCTGCAGAAGATTGTCCTCTCAGGCATCCCATCCCCCCAGCACGAAGGCTCAGCAGATGCCCCCACTGTGCTCAGGTGCTACCAGCACCATACAACATGTCCATACTTACAGACCAAGCCCAGGCATGCATCCCTGCCCCTACTCCCAGCCAGACCCGTCGGTCACCCATCCCAAGCCTCACCCCTGTACATGCCGAAGTAACCCTCAGAGCGGATGGTCTTGATGAGGCAGTCAGACCTGTAGCCAAGGAGATGGCAATAAGCTGTGGCTAGCTGGACCCTGCCTGGCCCTGAGTCAGGCAAGGGCAGCCAGCAGTCTCTGGCCAGTGTGATCATCCAGGGCTCACAGAGAAGCCAAAAACTCTGTCAGGGATAGGATCTTCCTCAGGCCTGCCCTGCTTCCCCCTTATCAAACCCCCAGGTGCAGAAGCAGAGATCAAAGGTGGAAGCTGCACCCTCATCCCTCCTAGTCAGCTCTCACTCACATGCTGGCATACATGCGCTGCCCATTCTGCTGGTTCTGCAGCCGTGTCTTAGCCAGGTCGATGGGGAACACGCAGGTGACCCCGATTAGCCCAGCGATGCCACCATTGATGAGCTTGGCCGGCAGGCTGTGTATGCAGGGTCAAGTGTCAGGATTAACATCCTCAACCACAGGACA